>NC_091183.1:17967243-18324743 GCF_040958095.1 Procambarus clarkii
TCGGTTCCTGTTATATGGGAAAACTCAGTGCCAAATGCTTAATGCACAGACTACCCTATTCCAGTAGCTGAAGTTTATAACTTTTTAGACACTCAACCCACCAGGGGACTCGAACACTGGCCAACAAGGTGGCAGTTGCATGCTGTATCCACTACGCTATACTTCAAAGCCATAAGAGAGGTAGGAATTCTGGGGTATTTAACCAACCAGAATTCCAATCCTCTCCCAGGCGATGAGATAGTGTGGGACCTCGGATGCTCTTTCATCGGTTCCTGTTATATGGGAAAACTCAGTGCCAAATGCTTAATGCACAGACTACCCTATTCCAGTAGCTGAAGTTTATAACTTTTTAGACACTCAACCCACCAGGGGACTCGAACACTGGCCAACAAGGTGGCAGTTGCATGCTGTATCCACTACGCTATACTTCAAAGCCATAAGAGAGGTAGGAATTCTGGGGTATTTAACCAACCAGAATTCCAATCCTCTCCCAGGCGATGAGATAGTGTGGGACCTCGGATGCTCTTTCATCGGTTCCTGTTATATGGGAAAACTCAGTGCCAAATGCTTAATGCACAGACTACCCTATTCCAGTAGCTGAAGTTTATAACTTTTTAGACACTCAACCCACCAGGGGACTCGAACACTGGCCAACAAGGTGGCAGTTGCATGCTGTATCCACTACGCTATACTTCAAAGCCATAAGAGAGGTAGGAATTCTGGGGTATTTAACCAACCAGAATTCCAATCCTCTCCCAGGCGATGAGATAGTGTGGGACCTCGGATGCTCTTTCATCGGTTCCTGTTATATGGGAAAACTCAGTGCCAAATGCTTAATGCACAGACTACCCTATTCCAGTAGCTGAAGTTTATAACTTTTTAGACACTCAACCCACCAGGGGACTCGAACACTGGCCAACAAGGTGGCAGTTGCATGCTGTATACACTACGCTATACTTCAAAGCCATAAGAGAGGTAGGAATTCTGGGGTATTTAACCAACCAGAATTCCAATCCTCTCCCAGGCGAAGTTATAATTAGTTATAACGAAGTTATAGGCGAAGTTTTTGAGTGTCTAAAAAGTTATAAACTTCAGCTACTGGAATAGGGTAGTCTGTGCATTAAGCATTTGGCACTGAGTTTTCCCATATAACAGGAACCGATGAAAGAGCATCCGAGGTCCCACACTATCTCATCGCCTGGGAGAGGATTGGAATTCTGGTTGGTTAAATACCCCAGAATTCCTACCTCTCTTATGGCTTTGAAGTATAGCGTAGTGGATACAGCATGCAACTGCCACCTTGTTGGCCAGTGTTCGAGTCCCCTGGTGGGTTGAGTGTCTAAAAAGTTATAAACTTCAGCTACTGGAATAGGGTAGTCTGTGCATTAAGCATTTGGCACTGAGTTTTCCCATATAACAGGAACCGATGAAAGAGCATCCGAGGTCCCACACTATCTCATCGCCTGGGAGAGGATTGGAATTCTGGTTGGTTAAATACCCCAGAATTCCTACCTCTCTTATGGCTTTGAAGTATAGCGTAGTGGATACAGCATGCAACTGCCACCTTGTTGGCCAGTGTTCGAGTCCCCTGGTGGGTTGAGTGTCTAAAAAGTTATAAACTTCAGCTACTGGAATAGGGTAGTCTGTGCATTAAGCATTTGGCACTGAGTTTTCCCATATAACAGGAACCGATGAAAGAGCATCCGAGGTCCCACACTATCTCATCGCCTGGGAGAGGATTGGAATTCTGGTTGGTTAAATACCCCAGAATTCCTACCTCTCTTATGGCTTTGAAGTATAGCGTAGTGGATACAGCATGCAACTGCCACCTTGTTGGCCAGTGTTCGAGTCCCCTGGTGGGTTGAGTGTCTAAAAAGTTATAAACTTCAGCTACTGGAATAGGGTAGTCTGTGCATTAAGCATTTGGCACTGAGTTTTCCCATATAACAGGAACCGATGAAAGAGCATCCGAGGTCCCACACTATCTCATCGCCTGGGAGAGGATTGGAATTCTGGTTGGTTAAATACCCCAGAATTCCTACCTCTCTTATGGCTTTGAAGTATAGCGTAGTGGATACAGCATGCAACTGCCACCTTGTTGGCCAGTGTTCGAGTCCCCTGGTGGGTTGAGTGTCTAAAAAGTTATAAACATCAGCTACTGGAATAGGGTAGTCTGTGCATTAAGCATTTGGCACTGAGTTTTCCCATATAACAGGAACCGATGAAAGAGCATCCGAGGTCCCACACTATCTCATCGCCTGGGAGAGGATTGGAATTCTGGTTGGTTAAATACCCCAGAATTCCTACCTCTCTTATGGCTTTGAAGTATAGCGTAGTGGATACAGCATGCAACTGCCACCTTGTTGGCCAGTGTTCGAGTCCCCTGGTGGGTTGAGTGTCTAAAAAGTTATAAACTTCAGCTACTGGAATAGGGTAGTCTGTGCATTAAGCATTTGGCACTGAGTTTTCCCATATAACAGGAACCGATGAAAGAGCATCCGAGGTCCCACACTATCTCATCGCCTGGGAGAGGATTGGAATTCTGGTTGATTAAATACCCCAGAATTCCTACCTCTCTTATGGCTTTGAAGTATAGCGTAGTGGATACAGCATGCAACTGCCACCTTGTTGGCCAGTGTTCGAGTCCCCTGGTGGGTTGAGTGTTTAAAAAGTTATAAACTTCAGCAACTGGAATAGGGTAGTCTGTGCATTAAGCATTTGGCACTGAGTTTTCCCATATAACAGGAACCGATGAAAGAGCATCCGAGGTCCCACACTATCTCATCGCCTGGGAGAGGATTGGAATTCTGGTTGGTTAAATACCCCAGAATTCCTACCTCTCTTATGGCTTTGAAGTATAGCGTAGTGGATACAGCATGCAACTGCCACCTTGTTGGCCAGTGTTCGAGTCCCCTGGTGGGTTGAGTGTCTAAAAAGTTATAAACTTCAGCTACTGGAATAGGGTAGTCTGTGCATTAAGCATTTGGCACTGAGTTTTCCCATATAACAGGAACCGATGAAAGAGCATCCGAGGTCCCACACTATCTCATCGCCTGGGAGAGGATTGGAATTCTGGTTGGTTAAATACCCCAGAATTCCTACCTCTCTTATGGCTTTGAAGTATAGCGTAGTGGATACAGCATGCAACTGCCACCTTGTTGGCCAGTGTTCGAGTCCCCTGGTGGGTTGAGTGTCTAAAAAGTTATAAACTTCAGCTACTGGAATAGGGTAGTCTGTGCATTAAGCATTTGGCACTGAGTTTTCCCATATAACAGGAACCGATGAAAGAGCATCCGAGGTCCCACACTATCTCATCGCCTGGGAGAGGATTGGAATTCTGGTTGGTTAAATACCCCAGAATTCCTACCTCTCTTATGGCTTTGAAGTATAGCGTAGTGGATACAGCATGCAACTGCCACCTTGTTGGCCAGTGTTCGAGTCCCCTGGTGGGTTGAGTGTCTAAAAAGTTATAAACTTCAGCTACTGGAATAGGGTAGTCTGTGCATTAAGCATTTGGCACTGAGTTTTCCCATATAACAGGAACCGATGAAAGAGCATCCGAGGTCCCACACTATCTCATCGCCTGGGAGAGGATTGGAATTCTGGTTGGTTAAATACCCCAGAATTCCTACCTCTCTTATGGCTTTGAAGTATAGCGTAGTGGATACAGCATGCAACTGCCACCTTGTTGGCCAGTGTTCGAGTCCCCTGGTGGGTTGAGTGTCTAAAAAGTTATAAACTTCAGCTACTGGAATAGGGTAGTCTGTGCATTAAGCATTTGGCACTGAGTTTTCCCATATAACAGGAACCGATGAAAGAGCATCCGAGGTCCCACACTATCTCATCGCCTGGGAGAGGATTGGAATTCTGGTTGGTTAAATACCCCAGAATTCCTACCTCTCTTATGGCTTTGAAGTATAGCGTAGTGGATACAGCATGCAACTGCCACCTTGTTGGCCAGTGTTCGAGTCCCCTGGTGGGTTGAGTGTCTAAAAAGTTATAAACTTCAGCTACTGGAATAGGGTAGTCTGTGCATTAAGCATTTGGCACTGAGTTTTCCCATATAACAGGAACCGATGAAAGAGCATCCGAGGTCCCACACTATCTCATCGCCTGGGAGAGGATTGGAATTCTGGTTGGTTAAATACCCCAGAATTCCTACCTCTCTTATGGCTTTGAAGTATAGCGTAGTGGATACAGCATGCAACTGCCACCTTGTTGGCCAGTGTTCGAGTCCCCTGGTGGGTTGAGTGTCTAAAAAGTTATAAACTTCAGCTACTGGAATAGGGTAGTCTGTGCATTAAGCATTTGGCACTGAGTTTTCCCATATAACAGGAACCGATGAAAGAGCATCCGAGGTCCCACACTATCTCATCGCCTGGGAGAGGATTGGAATTCTGGTTGGTTAAATACCCCAGAATTCCTACCTCTCTTATGGCTTTGAAGTATAGCGTAGTGGATACAGCATGCAACTGCCACCTTGTTGGCCAGTGTTCGAGTCCCCTGGTGGGTTGAGTGTCTAAAAAGTTATAAACTTCAGCTACTGGAATAGGGTAGTCTGTGCATTAAGCATTTGGCACTGAGTTTTCCCATATAACAGGAACCGATGAAAGAGCATCCGAGGTCCAACACTATCTCATCGCCTGGGAGAGGATTGGAATTCTGGTTGGTTAAATACCCCAGAATTCCTACCTCTCTTATGGCTTTGAAGTATAGCGTAGTGGATACAGCATGCAACTGCCACCTTGTTGGCCAGTGTTCGAGTCCCCTGGTGGGTTGAGTGTCTAAAAAGTTATAAACTTCAGCTACTGGAATAGGGTAGTCTGTGCATTAAGCATTTGGCACTGAGTTTTCCCATATAACAGGAACCGATGAAAGAGCATCCGAGGTCCCACACTATCTCATCGCCTGGGAGAGGATTGGAATTCTGGTTGGTTAAATACCCCAGAATTCCTACCTCTCTTATGGCTTTGAAGTATAGCGTAGTGGATACAGCATGCAACTGCCACCTTGTTGGCCAGTGTTCGAGTCCCCTGGTGGGTTGAGTGTTTAAAAAGTTATAAACTTCAGCAACTGGAATAGGGTAGTCTGTGCATTAAGCATTTGGCACTGAGTTTTCCCATATAACAGGAACCGATGAAAGAGCATCCGAGGTCCCACACTATCTCATCGCCTGGGAGAGGATTGGAATTCTGGTTGGTTAAATACCCCAGAATTCCTACCTCTCTTATGGCTTTGAAGTATAGCGTAGT
The DNA here is from genome assembly GCF_040958095.1 of Procambarus clarkii. Taxonomy (NCBI): domain Eukaryota; kingdom Metazoa; phylum Arthropoda; class Malacostraca; order Decapoda; family Cambaridae; genus Procambarus; species Procambarus clarkii. Next base: position 17,972,496 of record NC_091183.1, read on the forward strand.
GGATACAGCATGCAACTGCCACCTTGTTGGCCAGTGTTCGAGTCCCCTGGTGGGTTGAGTGTCTAAAAAGTTATAAACTTCAGCTACTGGAATAGGGTAGTCTGTGCATTAAGCATTTGGCACTGAGTTTTCCCATATAACAGGAACCGATGAAAGAGCATCCGAGGTCCCACACTATCTCATCGCCTGGGAGAGGATTGGAATTCTGGTTGGTTAAATACCCCAGAATTCCTACCTCTCTTATGGCTTTGAAGTATAGCGTAGTGGATACAGCATGCAACTGCCACCTTGTTGGCCAGTGTTCGAGTCCCCTGGTGGGTTGAGTGTCTAAAAAGTTATAAACTTCAGCTACTGGAATAGGGTAGTCTGTGCATTAAGCATTTGGCACTGAGTTTTCCCATATAACAGGAACCGATGAAAGAGCATCCGAGGTCCCACACTATCTCATCGCCTGGGAGAGGATTGGAATTCTGGTTGGTTAAATACCCCAGAATTCCTACCTCTCTTATGGCTTTGAAGTATAGCGTAGTGGATACAGCATGCAACTGCCACCTTGTTGGCCAGTGTTCGAGTCCCCTGGTGGGTTGAGTGTCTAAAAAGTTATAAACTTCAGCTACTGGAATAGGGTAGTCTGTGCATTAAGCATTTGGCACTGAGTTTTCCCATATAACAGGAACCGATGAAAGAGCATCCGAGGTCCCACACTATCTCATCGCCTGGGAGAGGATTGGAATTCTGGTTGGTTAAATACCCCAGAATTCCTACCTCTCTTATGGCTTTGAAGTATAGCGTAGTGGATACAGCATGCAACTGCCACCTTGTTGGCCAGTGTTCGAGTCCCCTGGTGGGTTGAGTGTCTAAAAAGTTATAAACTTCAGCTACTGGAATAGGGTAGTCTGTGCATTAAGCATTTGGCACTGAGTTTTCCCATATAACAGGAACCGATGAAAGAGCATCCGAGGTCCCACACTATCTCATCGCCTGGGAGAGGATTGGAATTCTGGTTGGTTAAATACCCCAGAATTCCTACCTCTCTTATGGCTTTGAAGTATAGCGTAGTGGATACAGCATGCAACTGCCACCTTGTTGGCCAGTGTTCGAGTCCCCTGGTGGGTTGAGTGTCTAAAAAGTTATAAACTTCAGCTACTGGAATAGGGTAGTCTGTGCATTAAGCATTTGGCACTGAGTTTTCCCATATAACAGGAACCGATGAAAGAGCATCCGAGGTCCCACACTATCTCATCGCCTGGGAGAGGATTGGAATTCTGGTTGGTTAAATACCCCAGAATTCCTACCTCTCTTATGGCTTTGAAGTATAGCGTAGTGGATACAGCATGCAACTGCCACCTTGTTGGCCAGTGTTCGAGTCCCCTGGTGGGTTGAGTGTCTAAAAAGTTATAAACTTCAGCTACTGGAATAGGGTAGTCTGTGCATTAAGCATTTGGCACTGAGTTTTCCCATATAACAGGAACCGATGAAAGAGCATCCGAGGTCCCACACTATCTCATCGCCTGGGAGAGGATTGGAATTCTGGTTGGTTAAATACCCCAGAATTCCTACCTCTCTTATGGCTTTGAAGTATAGCGTAGTGGATACAGCATGCAACTGCCACCTTGTTGGCCAGTGTTCGAGTCCCCTGGTGGGTTGAGTGTCTAAAAAGTTATAAACTTCAGCTACTGGAATAGGGTAGTCTGTGCATTAAGCATTTGGCACTGAGTTTTCCCATATAACAGGAACCGATGAAAGAGCATCCGAGGTCCAACACTATCTCATCGCCTGGGAGAGGATTGGAATTCTGGTTGGTTAAATACCCCAGAATTCCTACCTCTCTTATGGCTTTGAAGTATAGCGTAGTGGATACAGCATGCAACTGCCACCTTGTTGGCCAGTGTTCGAGTCCCCTGGTGGGTTGAGTGTCTAAAAAGTTATAAACTTCAGCTACTGGAATAGGGTAGTCTGTGCATTAAGCATTTGGCACTGAGTTTTCCCATATAACAGGAACCGATGAAAGAGCATCCGAGGTCCCACACTATCTCATCGCCTGGGAGAGGATTGGAATTCTGGTTGGTTAAATACCCCAGAATTCCTACCTCTCTTATGGCTTTGAAGTATAGCGTAGTGGATACAGCATGCAACTGCCACCTTGTTGGCCAGTGTTCGAGTCCCCTGGTGGGTTGAGTGTCTAAAAAGTTATATATATATATATATATATATATATATATATATATATATATATATATATATATATATATATATATATATATATATATATATATATATGTCGTACCTAGTCATCATTATGGTCATCATTATGTCGTACCTAGTAGCCAGAACGCACTTGTCAGCCTACTATGCAAGGCCAAATTTGCCTAATAAGCCAAGTTTTCCTGAATTAATATATTTTCTCAAATTTTTTTCTTATGAAAAGATAAAGCTACCCATTTCATTATGTATGAGGTCAATTTTTTTTTATTGTAGTTAAAATTAACGTAGATATATGACCGAACCTAACCAACCCTACCTAACCTAACCTAACCTATCTTTATAGGATAGGTTAGGTTAGGTAGCCAAAAAAGTTAGGTTAGGTAGGTTAGGTCGTCGAAAAACAATTAATTCATGAAAACTTGGCTTATTAGGCAAATCGGGCCTTGCATAGTAGGCTGAGAAGTGCGTTCTGGCTACTAGGTACGACATATATATATATATATATATATATATATATATATATATATATATGTCGTACCTAATAGCCAGAACGCACTTCTCAGCCTACTATTCAAGGCCCGATTTGCCTAATAAGCCAAGTTTTCATGAATTAATGTTTTTTCGTCTACCTAACCTACCTAACCTAACCTAACCTAGCTTTTTTTGGCTACCTAACCTAACCTTACCTATAAATATAGGTTAGGTTAGGTTAGGTAGGGTTGGTTAGGTTCGGGCACATATCTACGTTAATTTTAACTCCAATAAAAAAAAATTGACCTCATACATAGAGAAAATGGTTGCTTTATCATTTCATAAGAAAAAAATTATAGTAAATATATTAATTCAGGAAAACTTGGCTTATTAGGCAAATCGGGCCTTGAATAGTAGGCTGAGAAGTGAGTTCTGGCTACTAGGTACGACATATATATATATATATATATATATATATATATATATATATATATATATATATATATATATATATATATATATATATATATGTCGTACCTAGTAGCCAGAACTCACTTCTCAGCCTACTATGCAAGGCCCGATTTGCCTAATAAGCCAAATTTTCCTGAATTAATATATTTTCTATAATTTTTTTCTTATGAAATGATAAAGCTACCCATTTCAATATGTATGAGGTCAATTTATTTTTATTGGAGTTAAAATTAACGTAGATATATGACCGAACCTAACCAACCCTACCTAACCTAACCTAACCTATCTTTATAGGTTAGGTTAGGTTAGGTAGCCGAAAAAGTTAGGTTAGGTTAGGTTAGGTAGGTTAGGTAGTCGAAAAACAATTAATTCATGAAAACTTGGCTTATTAGGCAAATCGGGCCTTGCATAGTAGGCTGAGAAGTGAGTTCTGGCTACTAGGTACGACATATATATATATATATATATATATATATATATATATATATATATATATATATATATATATATATATGTCGTACCTAGTAGCCAGAACGCACTTTTCAGCCTACTATGCAGGGCCCGATTTGCCTAATAAGCCAAGTTTTCCTGAATTAATATATTTTCTCTAATTTTTTTCTTATGAAATGATTAAGGTACACATTTCATTACGTATGAGGTCAATTTTTTTTTATTGGGGTTAAAATTAACGTTAATATATGACCGAACCTAACCAACCCTACTTAACCTAACCTAACCTATCTTTATAGATTAGGTTAGGTTAGGTAGCCGAAAAAGTTAGGTTAGGTTAGGTTAGGTAGGTTAGGTAGTCGAAAAACAATTAATTCATGAAAACTTGGCTTATTAGGCAAATCGGGCCTTGCATAGTAGGCTGAGAAGTGCGTTCTGGCTACTAGGTACGACATATATATATATATATATATATATATATATATGTCGTACCTAGTAGCCAGAACGCACTTCTCGGCCTACTATGCAAGGCCCGATTTGCCTAATAAGCCAAGTTTTCCTGAATTAATATATTTTCTCTAATTTTTTTCTTATGAAATGATAAAGCTACCCATTTCATTATGTATAAGGTCAATTTTTTTATATTGGAGTTAAAATTAACGCAGATATATGACCGAACCTAACCATCCCTACCTAACCTAACCTAACCTATCTTTATAGGTTAGGTTAGGTTAGGTAGTTGAAAAAGTTAGGTTAGGTTAGGTTAGGTAGGTTAGGTAGTCGAAAAACAATTAATTCCTGAAAACTTGGCTTATTAGGCAAATTGGGCCTTGCGTAGTAGGCTGAGAAGTGCGTTCTGGCTACTAGGTACGACATATATATATATATATATATATATATATATATATATATATATATATATATGTCGTACCTAATAGCCAGAACGCACTTCTCAGCCTACTATTCAAGGCCCGATTTGCCTAATAAGCCAAGTTTTCATGAATTAATGTTTTTTCGTCTACCTAACCTACCTAACCTAACCTAACCTAGCTTTTTTTGGCTACCTAACCTAACCTTACCTATAAATATAGGTTAGGTTAGGTTAGGTAGGGTTGGTTAGGTTCGGTCATATATCTACGTTAATTTTAACTCCAATAAAAAAAAATTGACCTCATACATAGAGAAAAGGGTTGCTTTATCATTTCATAAGAAAAAAATTATAGTAAATATATTAATTCAGGAAAACTTGGCTTATTAGGCAAATCGGGCCTTGAATAGTAGGCTGAGAAGTGAGTTCTGGCTACTAGGTACGACATATATATATATATATATATATATATATGCAAACAAGCCTGAATGGTCCCCAGGACTATATACAACTGAAAACTCACACCCCAGAAGTGACTCGAACCCATACTCCCACAACTGGTAAGTACAGGGACGCCTTAATCCGCTTGACCATCACGACCGGACAATAAGGAAGTGATAGCCGAGGCTATATGAACCACTTCCCCGCCGGCACTCGGATGGTAATCTTGGGCATAGCATTTTATCAAATCTCCTCATTCTTTGGGGCACACGTGAGGAACACAAATGCAAACAAGCCTGAATGGTCCCCAGGACTATATACAACTGAAAACTCACACCCCAGAAGTGACTCGAACCCATACTCCCACAACTGGTAAGTACAGGGACGCCTTAATCCGCTTGACCATCACGACCGGACAATAAGGAAGTGATAGCCGAGGCTATATGAACCACTTCCCCGCCGGCACTCGGATGGTAATCTTGGGCATAGCATTTTATCAAATCACCTCATTCTTTGGGGCACACGTGAGGAACACAAATGCAAACAAGCCTGAATGGTCCCCCAGGACTATATACAACTGAAAACTCACACCCCAGAAGTGACTCGAACCCATACTCCCACAACTGGTAAGTACAGGGACGCCTTAATCCGCTTGACCATCACGACCGGACAATAAGGAAGTGATAGCCGAGGCTATATGTACCACTTCCCCGCCGGCACTCGGATGGTAATCTTGGGCATAGCATTTTATCAAATCACCTCATTCTTTGGGGCACACGTGAGGAACACAAATGCAAACAAGCCTGAATGGTCCCCAGGACTATATACAACTGAAAACTCACACCCCAGAAGTGACTCGAACCCATATTCCCACAACTGGTAAGTACAGGGACGCCTTAATCCGCTTGACCATCACGACCGGACAATAAGGAAGTGATAGCCGAGGCTATATGAACCACTTCCCCGCCGGCACTCGGATGGTAATCTTGGGCATAGCATTTTATCAAATCACCTCATTCTTTGGGGCACACGTGAGGAACACAAATGCAAACAAGCCTGAATGGTCCCCAGGACTATATACAACTGAAAACTCACACCCCAGAAGTGACTCGAACCCATACTCCCACAACTGGTAAGTACAGGGACGCCTTAATCCGCTTGACCATCACGACCGGACAATAAGGAAGTGATAGCCGAGGCTATATGAACCACTTCCCCGCCGGCACTCGGATGGTAATCTTGGGCATAGCATTTTATCAAATCACCTCATTTCAGTTGTATATAGTCCTGGGGACCATTCAGGCTTGTTTGCATTTGTGTTCCTCACGTGTGCCCCAAAGAATGAGGTGATTTGATAAAATGCTATGCCCAAGATTACCATCCGAGTGCCGGCGGGGAAGTGGTTCATATAGCCTCGGCTATCACTTCCTTATTGTCCGGTCGTGATGGTCAAGCGGATTAAGGCGTCCCTGTACTTACCAGTTGTGGGAGTATGGGTTCGAGTCACTTCTGGGGTGTGAGTTTTCAGTTGTATATAGTCCTGGGGACCATTCAGGCTTGTTTGCATTTGTGTTCCTCACGTGTGCCCCAAAGAATGAGGTGATTTGATAAAATGCTATGCCCAAGATTACCATCCGAGTGCCGGCGGGGAAGTGGTTCATATAGCCTCGGCTATCACTTCCTTATTGTCCGGTCGTGATGGTCAAGCGGATTAAGGCGTCCCTGTACTTACCAGTTGTGGGAGTATGGGTTCGAGTCACTTCTGGGGTGTGAGTTTTCAGTTGTATATAGTCCTGGGGACCATTCAGGCTTGTTTGCATTTGTGTTCCTCACGTGTGCCCCAAAGAATGAGGTGATTTGATAAAATGCTATGCCCAAGATTACCATCCGAGTGCCGGCGGGGAAGTGGTTCATATAGCCTCGGCTATCACTTCCTTATTGTCCGGTCGTGATGGTCAAGCGGATTAAGGCGTCCCTGTACTTACCAGTTGTGGGAGTATGGGTTCGAGTCACTTCTGGGGTGTGAGTTTTCAGTTATATATATATATATATATATATATATATATATATATATATATATATATATATATATATATATATATATATATATATATATATATATATATATGTCGTACCTAGTAGCCAGAACGCACTTCTCAGCCTACTATGCAAGGCCCAATTTGCCTAATAAGCCAAGTTTTCATGAATTAATTGTTTTTCGACTACCTAACCTACCTAACCTAACCTAACCTAATTTTTTCGGCTACCTAACCTAACCTAACCTATAGAGATAGGTTAGGTTAGGTTAGGTAGGGTTGGTTAGGTTCGGTCATATATCTACGTTAATTTTAACTCCAATAAAAAAAAATTGACCTCATACATAATGAAATGGGTAGCTTTATCATTTCATAACAAATAAATTAGAGAAAATATAATAATTCAGGAAAACTTGGCTTATTAGGCAAATCGGGCCTTGCATAGTAGGCCGAGAAGTGCATTCTGGCTACTAGGTACGACATATATATATATATATATAAATATATATATATATATATATATATATATATATATATATATATATATATATATATATATATATATATATATATATATATATTAGTATATTTTGGTAGCAGTCTTTCCTGTAGACATATATTATTAAATATGACCGAAAAAGTAAGATTAATAATTCTAACACGAATTTTCTCAATCTTTCGTACATTACGCTTCACTGTTGGAGGTAAATCAAAAATCAATTCTCCAAAATTCATTTTTATTTCTAGTCTGACGCGACACGGGCGCGTTTCGTAAAACTTATTACATTTTCAAAGACTTCACAAATACGCAACTGATTAGAACTTACGTATCTCTGATTTTATATCTACATTTGAGTGAGGTGGGAGGGGTGATGTGGCATTAACACAAGACAGAACAAGAGGGGATATTAATAGGGTATTAAAAGTATCAACACAAGACAGAACAGAAACAATGGGTATTGAATAGAAGTGTTTGTAGAAAGCCTATTGGTCCATATTTCTTGATGCTTCTATATTGGAGCGGAGTCTTGAGGTGGGTAGAATATAGTTGTGCAATAATTGGCTGTTGATTGCTGGTGTTGACTTCTTGATGTGTAGTGCCTCACAAACGTCAAGCCGCCTGCTATCGCTGTATCTATCGATGATTTCTGTGTTGTTGAGACAACTAACACAACACCTATACCCCCTATTAGACTATTTTACAGGAACTTCTTTTCCACAGCTCATAAAACGGAGGAAAGGGTCCTGAAAGATATTGTTAATAGAAACGTTATCCCTACAGACAAAAATCAGAGGATACAACTGACGATTTACTATAAAACCAGAAAAACGGCCAGCCTACTCATGAGAAACTCTCCAGACACAAAACAGAACGCTTTAAAAGAGACTAACGTCGTCTATGCCTTCAAATGCCCACTTGGGGACTGTAAGCTCCAAAAAACCCAGTATATAGGCAAGACAACAACATCTCTTTCTAGGCGTTTAACGATGCATAAGCAACAGGGCTCCATTAAGGAACATATAATCTCTTCCCATAACCAAACCATCGCCAGAGAAATCCTAGTAAACAACACAGAAATCATCGATAGATACAGCGATAGCAGGCGGCTTGACGTTTGCGAGGCACTACACATCAAGAAGTCAACACCAGCAATCAACAGCCAATTATTGCACAACTATATTCTACCCACCTCAAGACTCCGCTCCAATATAGAAGCATCAAGAAATATGGACCAATAGGCTTTCTACAAACACTTCTATTCAATACCCATTGTTTCTGTTCTGTCTTGTGTTGATACTTTAAATACCCTATTAATATCCCCTCTTGTTCTGTCTTGTGTTAATGCCACATCACCCCTCCCACCTCACTCAAATGTAGATATAAAATCAGAGATACGTAAGTTCTAATCAGTTGTGTATTTGTGAAGTCTTTGAAAATGTAATAAGTTTTACGAAACGCGCCCGTGTCGCGTCAGACTAGAAATAAAAATGAATTTTGGAGAATTGATTTTTTATTTACCTCCAACAGTGAAGCGTAATGTACGAAAGATTGAGAAAATTCGTGTTAGAATTATTAATCTTACTTTTTCGGTCATATTTATTAATATATATATATATATATATATATATATATATATATATATATATATATATATATATATATATATATATATATATATATATATATATATATATATATATTATATAATATATGTGTATATATATATATATATATATATATATATATATATATATATATATATATATATATATATATATATATATATATATATATATATTAGTATATTTTGGTAGCAGTCTTTCCTGTAGACATATATTATTAAATATGACCGAAAAAGTAAGATTAATAATTCTAACACGAATTTTCTCAATCTTTCGTACATTACGCTTCACTGTTGGAGGTAAATCAAAAATCACTTCTCCAAAATTCATTTTTATTTCTAGTCTGACGCGACACGGGCGCGTTTCGTAAAACTTATTACATTTTCAAAGACTTCACAGAAAGAAAGACTTCAAGAAAATAAAAATGAATTTTGGAGAAGTGATTTTTGATTTACCTCCAACAGTGAAGCGTAATGTACGAAAGATTGAGAAAATTCGTGTTAGAATTATTAATCTTACTTTTTCGGTCATATTTAATAATATATATATATATATTATATAATATATATATATATATAATATATATATATATATATATATATATATATATATATATATATATAATATATATATATATATATATATATATATATATATATATATATATATATATATATATATATATATATATATATATATATATATATATATATATATATACACACACACACACACATATGTATAGATTCTATATAGACACTAGAGAAGATTCAGCGGTATGCCACCAGGCTCGCCACCATTTTCAGTATTCGTCATATCCAAGTCTGTTGTGTGATGCACATGTCTTCTTGCTTCACCACCCTGTAATGAAATATTGTTTGTTACTAATTGATTTCAATAATACATAAATTATTTTATTATATAATATATAATTTATTAAGTTAAAACCCTTTCCATATTATAGAAAAAAACTAAAACATGAATCTTTATAAAACAATATTATATCCTGCATTATTCCAGCCCATTGTTAGAGATAGTAGCCACCTCTTATTTGGGTTTTCTTTCATTATTAGTGCTCAGAAAATTAAATATATCTACATATTTAGTCAAAATCAGACACATTATTTATCTTATTCATAGCATAAATGTTCTCAAAGATTACTAAAAAGAGATTGAATTAGACTACAGCAAATTGGCAAACTTTACCTTGTATCTGTTTCCACCGAGTTTGTTTGGGGCGTTCTTCATCATATCAGCAATACTTGTCTCAACATCTCTTTCAGTTGCATTAGTGTGGGTGTTGATACAGGCTTCTGGAAATTTACAAGAATTAATTGATATATATAATTATAATTCACTTTGTCAGGAGACAAGAAGCCACACACAGAGTAATAACATTGTTGGCGTTTATTGAGGTGTTCCCCTGTTCTCCAGTCTTCCTCCGTCCCCTCGTCCTTCCCACCATTCCCCATTCCACAGTCCTCTCGTCCTTCCCACTTCCTCGTCCCCACATTCTCCCCACTTCCCCGTCCCATCGTCCTCCTTACCATTTCCCCCTCCCCTGTCTCTTCTTCCTCCCTCACCATCTCCCATTCACCTGTCCCTTTGTCCTCCCCAGCATTCTCCATTCCCCTGTCCCCACCATCCCCAACTCCCCAGTCCCGTCGTCCTCCCCACCATTACCCTCTCCTCTGTCCCCTCGTCTTCCCCACCATCCCCCCTCTCGTCCTCCCCACCATTCCAAACTACCTCATCCGATGCATTCCATAATGGTCTGATGCTTCCATCAGAAAATTGGGACCATCAAATGATCTGATGTTCCCATCAGAAAATTGGGAACATCAAATGATCTGATATTCCCATCACTGAAAAATAAGAACAGCTAAAAAAATGAAATGAAAAAATAAAAAAATAAACTATACTCATGAAATGAACAGTATGGTAAACAACACAGCTCAATTCCAATGCAATGTCCCACAAAATTATTAAATTGAAATGAAAATAAATTGAAATCTATGAAAATTCAAATTATCAATGCAATCGGAAATATTGAAATAATATTGCAACATAATATAGTGTGGGTTGCTCTTACGTGCAACAGACAGTGCTGTTTTTCAAAAAAGGCATGGTTTTACCTGTCACAAGTGTGGCATCTATACTTATACTCACGAAATGAACGGTATGGTAAACAACATAGCTCAATTGCAATGCAAGGTCACAATAACATTTAATAACAATAATAACAATAACATTTAAATATACTTTAAGATATAATCTAGAAGAAAATAAGGACATTGAAACGGTTGATGAACTCGATTTCAATAAAGGACACTATGGGGAACTTTGAAAAATAGTCAATGAGTATAATTAGACAGACTTGTTGCTAGGCAGAGGAGTAAATAATGAGATATATGGCAAATTTTGCAAAATATACAATGAAGGCACACAAACATTCATACCCAAACAAAGCAAAATGCTAGGTAAGAACAAAGCAGTTGGCCCGGAGGGGAAACCAGATACCCACAAGACTGGAATACAAGTCATTAACAAGCACACAAGTACTACACCACACAACAACCGCACTACTACCAGAACTGGACGAATAAACAGGGAACTTACAAACACTCAATGGGAAAATGTTCTAGGTAATAAAAATCCTATACACGGAAAAGCAAAAACCACTGGATTGTATTGGACCTATTCGTACTAGTAAAGGTTCATATACTGAGGATGACAAAGAAATTAGTGAAATCCTAAAAAGGCAGTATGAGAACATGTTTAGTACTCCGATACAAAGCATGAAAGTGGAGGATCCGGACAACTTCTTTATGGGTGATATCCAACCCCTGTAAATATAACTGATATCAACACGAGTGTGACAGATTTTGAAAGAGAAATTGACAATATGCCCATGCATTCAGTCCCGGGTCCAGACTCATGGAATTCAATATTAATAAAGAAATGCAAAGTGCCAGTAGCACAGGCACTCAATATAGTGTGGAGGAAGAGCTTGGACACGGGGGATATACCAGAGGCTCTTAAAGCAGCAGACATAGCTCCTCTACACAAGGGAGGTAGCAAAGCATTGGCAAAGAATTATACACCACTAACATCCCATATAATAAAATCATTTGAGAGTGATCAGGAGTCAGGTTAATAGTTTTATGGAGACCAATGACCTCCACAATCCAGGCCAACATGGATTTAGAGCAGGAAGATATGGAAATATCTCTCACAGCTATCTCTCATGTCCTCTACTTGTACAGTACAGCTACTTGACCATTACGACAAAATCACTGAGATATGAGATAATGATGATACTAACCTCATCTACTAAGACTCCAACCCACACATATTAAATAATGATGTAAACAATAAATTAAAAAAAAATCCACTTATGAATGTCAACCAACAAACTCACACTAAACATAGAAAGGACCTACAACATCTTACTTGGGAGCAAATCAACAAATGCATTTCATCTACAGTTAGACAATGTTAACATCAGAAATAAAAAAGATGGTAAGTTCCTTGTTCTATACTTAGATCTGCCCGAAACGCTATGAGTGCTAGTTGCTTTACAATAATGTATAACTTCAAGTCTCTGTACTCTCCCCCAATGTACCTTCTTGTATATAATGAAAAAATAATTAAATAAACAAACACATAATAAATCAGTACTTACTAAATTTTGTCTATTACGTAGCAAAGAAGCAGCTCTACGGAAGGCTTTTCTGTTGAGTTCGAAGCCCAGATTACTCGTGGTCTCTGAAATAAGGTAAGATTATAGGTATAAATTTTATAAAACCAAATAATAAATCCGGTATTGCTCAATTTCAGATGCAAACGTACTGAATGATATATCAGACTGTCAGCATGGTATTCAATCTGGAAGGTCCAGTGTAACGAATTTACTCAGTTTCTATGATCGAGCCACAGAGATCTATAAAGAATTCTGATCAAGAAAGAGATCTAGGGGTGGTTTTAGATAGAAAACTATAACCTGAGGATCATATTAAGAACATTGTGCAAGGGGCCTATGCTACACTTTCTAACTTTAGAATTGCTTTTAAATACATAGGTCAAAAAGTTTTAAAAGTTCCAGGAGAGCAGCCCAGTGTGTCCCCAAAGAAAGCTGTCCCAGAAAAATGGATTAATAATAAAGTGACTGCAAAGGAAGAATTTGAGTTAAAACTAATGTAGAAATATGACCAAACCTAACCTACCCTGATAATTTTGGCAAACCCAATAGCTGATAGTACATGATAGATTTTAGAGCGGGAAGATCATGACTCTCACATTTACTTGACCTCTATGACAAACCATGAAAATTACCTCTGCTGAAGAAATTGAAAAACTGCAAGCAGATGTTAATAACGTTTTTAACTGGGCAGAAGAAAATAACATGATGTATGTTTAACAGTGATAATTTCCAAATACTAAGGTGCAGTCAAAATAAAGAAATCAAACATTATACAGGCATCCTAGTTTAGTTCCAAACTAAACCTCTTATCAAGTATCTATGACAATCATCACTTTAATGATCAAAATTGCAGATTTTATACTATAAACATCAGATGTCCAGAGTTGTTCAACATCCTCCCAGCGAGTATAATAAATATTGCCGGAACAACCATGGACATCTTCAAGAGAAAACTAGATTGTTTTCTAAATGAAATGCCGGACCAACTGGGCTCACGGACCAACCGGGCCAACTTAAATTTATCTGTTGTTTAACCCTTGTGTTGCTCTGGGCTAATTAGCATTTGTCACCCACAGGTGCATACCAAAAAAAAAATAAACAATTATTTTTTCTTCTTAATCTGTTAATTTGTGTTCTCTGTTTATGGGAAAAATAATAAAAAAATCGTGAGTCTAGACAGTAAATCGTGGTCACACAGTCAGCAGACCATGCTACCTCCCTCACCACCAAGATTACTCCTCCCACTAGAGCGCTAATTATCACAACAATCCTGTTATTATCAGAATCCTGGTAATTTTTACAGTCAGGGGTCTTCTGTAATAATATCAAAGCAAAATAATAGCATAAACATGTATATTATGGCACTTTTAGGCGATGCTGTGGTCACAAGCTGAACAGCAGTGCTGTGAGCTCATGCTGCATGCGTCAGGCTTGGTGGCTCACTCAATACTGAGGCCTTCACACCCGGGAATTTGGCCCACGATTTAAAAAGAAAAATGGCGTCTGTTTACAAGAGCCCTGATGAAGGTGAGGTGAACCCCGTGTATCCGCAGGCCGTTTAAATCTTGCATAGTACTCCAATACATCATAAGATGGGATACACAATTTATAGCAAGTCACTCAACCCATCATATGATGTGTTGAGTGGCATTAGGCAAATCGGGCCTTGCATAGTAGGCTGAGAAGTGCGTTCTGGCTACTAAGTACGACATATATATATATATATATATATATATATATATATATATATATATATATATATATATATATATATATATATATATATATATATATATATATATATATATATATATATATATATATATGTCATACCTAGTAGCCAGAACGCACTTCTCAGCCTACTATGCAAGGCCTGATTTGCCTAATAAGCCAAGTTTTCATGAATTAATAGTTTTTCGACTACCTAACCTACCTAACCTAACCTAACCTAACTTTTTCGGCTACCTAACCTAACCTAACCTATAAAGATAGGTTAGGTTAGGTTAGGTAGGGTTGGTTAGGTTCGGTCATATATCTACGTTAATTTTAACTCAAATAAAAAAAAATGACCTCATACTTAATGAAATGGGTAGCTTTATCATTTCATAAGAAAAAAATTAGAGAAAATATATTAATTCAGGAAAACTTGGCATATTAGGCAAATCGGGCCTTGCATAGTAGGCCAAAAAGTGCGTTCTGGCTACTAGGTACGACATATATATATGTGTATATGTCGTACCTAGTAGCCAGAACGCACTTCTCAGCTTACTATGCAAGGCCCGATTTGCCTAATAAGCCAAGTTTTCCTGAATTAATATATTTTCTCTAATTTTTTTCTTATGAAATGATAAAGCTACCCATTTCCTTATGTATGAGGTCAATTTTATTTTATTGGAGTTAAAATTAACGTAGATATATGACCGAACCTAACCAACCCTACCTAACCTAACCTAACCTATCTCTATAGGTTAGGTTGGGTTAGGTAGCTGAGAAAGTTAGGTTAGGTTAGGTTAAGTAGGTTAGGTAGTCGAAAAATAATTAATTCATGAAAACTTGGCTTATTAGGCAAATCGGGCCTTGAATAGTAGGCTGAGAAGTGCGTTCTGGCTATTAGGTACGACATATATATATATATATATATATATATATATATATATGTCGTACCTAGTAGCCAGAACGCAATTTTAGGCCTACTATTCAAGGCCCGATTTGCCTAATAAGCCAAGTTTTCCTGAATTAATATATTTTCTCAAATTTTTTTCTTATGAAATGATAAAGCTACCCATTTCATTATGTATGAGGTCAATTTTTTTTATTGGAGTTAAAATTAATGTAGATATATGACCAAACCTAACCAACCCTACCTAACCTAACCTAACCTATCTTTATAGGTTAGGTTGGGTTAGGTAGCCGAAAAAGTTAGGTTAGGTTAGGTTAGGTAGGTTAGGTAGTCGAAAAACAATTATTTCATGAAAACTTGGCTTATTAGGCAAATCGGGCCTTGCATAGTAGGCTGAGAATTGCGTTCTGGCTACTAGGTACGACATATATATATATATATATATATGTATATATATATATATATATATATATATATATATATATATATATATGTATATATATATATATATATATATATATATATATATATATATATATATATATATATATATATATATATATATATATATATATATATATATATATATATATATGTCGTACCTAGTAGCCAGAACGCACTTCTCAGCCTACTATGCAAGGCCCGATTTGCCTAATAAGCCAAGTTTTCCTGAATTAATTGTTTTTCGAATACCTAACCTACCTAACCTAACCTAACCTAACTTTTTCGGCTACCTAACCAAACCTAACCTATGAAGATAGGTTAGGTTAGGTAGGGTTGGTTAGGTTCAGTCATATATCTACGTTAATTTTAACTCCAAAAAAAAAAAATGACCTCATACGTAATGAAATGGGTAGCTTTATCATTTCATAAGAGAAAAATTAGAGAAAATATATTAATTCAGGAAAACTTGGCTTATTAGGCAAATCGGGCCTTGCATAGTAGGCTGAGAAGTACGTTCTGGCTACTAGGTACGACATATATATGTATATATATATATATATGTCGTACCTAATAGCCAGAACGCACTTCTCAGCCAACTATTCAAGGCCCGATTTGCCTAATAAGCCAAGTTTTCATGAATTAATGTTTTTTCGTCTACCTAACCTACCTAACCTAACCTAACCTAGCTTTTTTGGGCTACCTAACCTAACCTTACCTATAAATATAGGTTAGGTTAGGTTAGGTAGGGTTGGTTAGGTTCGGTCATATATCTACGTTAATTTTAACTCCAATAAAAAAAAATTGACCTCATACATAGAGAAAAGAGTTGCTTTATCATTTCATAAGAAAAAAAATATAGTAAATATATTAATTCAGGAAAACTTGGCTTATTAGGCAAATCGGGCTTTGAATAGTAGGCTGAGAAGTGAGTTCTGGCTACTAGGTACGACATATATATATATACATATATATATATATATATATATATATATGTCGTACCTAATAGCCAGAACGCACTTCTCAGCCTACTATTCAAGGCCCGATTTGCCTAATAAGCCAAGTTTTCATGAATTAATGTTTTTTCGTCTACCTAACCTACCTAACCTAACCTAACCTAGCTTTTTTTGGCTACCTAACCTAGCCTTACCTATAAATATAGGTTAGGTTAGGTTAGGTAGGGTTGGTTAGGTTCGGTCATATATCTACGTTAATTTTAACTCCAATAAAAAAAAATTGAGCTCATACATAGAGAAAAGGGTTGCTTTATCATTTCATAAGAAAAAAATTATAGTAAATATATTAATTCAGGAAAACTTGGCTTATTAGGCAAATCGGGCCTTGAATAGTAGGCTGAGAAGTGAGTTCTGGCTACTAGGTACGACATATATATATATATATATATATATATATATATATATATATATATATATATATATATATATATATATATGTCGTACCTAGTAGCCAGAACTCACTTCTATGCCTACTATGCAAGGCCAGATTTGCCTAATAAGCCAAGTTTTCATGAATTAATTGTTTTTCGTCTACCTAACCTACCTAACCTAACCAAACCTAACTTTTTCGGCTACCTAACCAAACCTAACCTATAAAGATAGGTTAGGTTAGGTTAGGTAGGGTTGGTTAGGTTCGGTCATATATCTACGTTAATTTTAACTCCAATAAAAAAAATTGACCTCATTCGTAATGTAATGGGTAGCTTTATCATTTCATAAGAAAAAAATTAGAGAAAATATATTAATTCAGGAAAACTTAGCTTATTAGGCAAATCGGGCCTTGCATATTAGGCCGAGAAGTGCGTTCTGGCTATTAGGTACGACATATATATATATATATATATATATATATATATATATATATATGTCGTACCTAGTAGCCAGAACGCACTTATCGGCCTACTATGCAAGGCCCGATTTGCCTAATAAGCCAAGTTTTCTTGAATTAATATATTTTCTCTAATTTTTTTCTTATGAAATGATAAATATACCCATTTCATTATGTATGAGGTCAATTTTTTTTTATTGGAGTTTAAATTAACGTAGATATATGACCAAACCTAACCAACCCTTATATATATATATATGTCGTACCTAGTAGCCAGAACGCACTTCTCAGCCTACTATGCAAGGCCCAATTTGCCTAATAAGCCAAGTTTTCATGAAATAATTCCTTTTCGACTACCTAACCTACCTAACCTAACCTAACCTAACTTTTTCGGCTACATATCCTAAGCTAACCTATGAAGATAGGTTAGGTTAGGTTAGGTAGGGTTGGTTAGGTTCGGTCATATATCTACGTTAATTTTAACTCCAATAAAAAAATATTGACCTCATACATAATGAAATGGGTAGCTTTATCCTTTCATAAGAAAAAAAATTGAGAAAATATATTAATTCAGAAAAACTTGGCTTATTAGGCAAATCGGGCCTTGCATAGTAGGCCGAGAAGTGCATTCTGGCTATTAGGTACGATATATATATATATATATATATATATATATATATATATATATATATATATATATATATATATATATATATATATATATATTTTCGGCTACATATCCTAAGCTAACCTATGAAGATAGGTTAGGTTAGGTTAGGTAGGGTTGGTTAGGTTCGGTCATATATCTACGTTAATTTTAACTCCAATAAAAAAATATTGACCTCATACATAATGAAATGGGTAGCTTTATCCTTTCATAAGAAAAAAAATTGAGAAAATATATTAATTCAGAAAAACTTGGCTTATTAGGCAAATCGGGCCTTGCATAGTAGGCCGAGAAGTGCATTCTGGCTATTAGGTACGACATATATATATATATATATATATATATATATATATATATATATATATATATATATATATATATATATATATATATATATATATATATATATATATATGTCGTACTTAGTAGCCAGAACGCACTTCTCAGCCTACTATGCAAGGCCCGATTTGCCTAATAAGCCAAGTTTTCCTGAATTAATATATTTTCTCTATTTTTTTTCTTATGAAATGATAAAGCTATCCATTTCATTATGTATGAGGTTAATTTTTTTTTATTGGAGTTAAAATTAATGTAGATATATGACCAAACCTAACCAACCCTACCTAACCTAACCTAACCTATCTTTATAGGTTAGGTTAGGTTAGGTAGACGAGAAAGTTAGGTTAGGTTAGGTTAGGTTGGTTAGGTCGATGAAAAAACATTAATTCATGAAAACTTGGCTTATTAGGCAAATTGGGCCTTGCATAGTACGCAGAGAAGTGCGTTCTGGCTACTAGGTACGACATATATATATATATATATATATATATATATATATATATATATATATATATATATATATATATATATATATATATATATATATATGTCGTACCTAGTAGCCAGAACGCACTTCTCAGCCTACTATGCAAGGCCCAATTTGCCTAATAAGCCAAGTTTTCATGAATTAATTGTTTTTCGACAACCTAACCTACCTAACCTAACCTAACCTAACTTCCTGGGCTATCTAACCTAACCTAACCTATCTTTATAGGTTAGGTTAGGTTAGGTAGGGTTGGTTAGTTTCGATCATATATCTACGTTAATTTTAACTCTAATAAAAAAAAAATTGACCTCATACATAATGAAATGGGTAGCTTTATCATTTCATGAGAAAAAAAATTAGAGAAAATATATTAATTCAGCAAAATTTGGCTTATTAGGCAAATCGGGCCTTGCATAGTAGGCTGAGAAGTGCGTTCTGGCTACTAGGTACGACATATATATATATATATATATATATATATATATATATATATATATATATATATATATATATATATATATATATATATATATATATACATATATATATATATATATATATATATATATATATATATATATATATATATATATATATATATGTCGTACCTAGTAGCCAGAACTCACTTCTCAGCCTACTATTCAAGGCCCGATTTGCCTAATAAGCCAAGTTTTCCTGAATTAATATATTTACTATAATTTTTTTCTTATGAAATGATATAGCAACCCTTTTCTCTATGTATGAGGTCAATTTTTTTTTATTGGAGTTAAAATTAACGTAGATATATGACCGAACCTAACCAACCCTACCTAACCTAACCTAACCTATATTTATAGGTAAGGTTAGGTTAGGTAGCCAAAAAAAGCTAGGTTAGGTTAGGTTAGGTAGGTTAGGTAGACGAAAAAACATTAATTCATGAAAACTTGGCTTATTAGGCAAATCGGGCCTTGAATAGTAGGCTGAGAAGTGCGTTCTGGCTATTAGGTACGACATATATATATATATATATATATATATATATATATATATATATATATATATATATATATATATATATATATATACATATATATATATATATATATATATATATATATATATATATATATATATATATATATATATATATATATATGTCGTACCTAGTAGCCAGAACTCACTTCTCAGCCTACTATTCAAGGCCCGATTTGCCTAATAAGCCAAGTTTTCCTGAATTAATATATTTACTATAATTTTTTTCTTATGAATGATAAAGCAACCCTTTTCTCTATGTATGAGGTCAATTTTATTTTATTGGAGTTAAAATTAACGTAGATATATGACCGAACCTAACCAACCCTACCTAACCTAACCTAACCTATATTTATAGGTAAGGTTAGGTTAGGTAGCCAAAAAAAGCTAGGTTAGGTTAGGTTAGGTAGGTTAGGTAGACGAAAAAACATTAATTCATGAAAACTTGGCTTATTAGGCAAATCGGGCCTTGAATAGTAGGCTGAGAAGTGCGTTCTGGCTATTAGGTACGACATATATATATATATATATATATATATATATATATATATATATATATATATATATTTATATAAAGTGGTCCACTGGCACCGGCAACTTCAACCATAAATGTTCTCAAAGCTTACTAAAAATTATTGAATTAGACTAGACTACAGCAATCTTAACCTTGTATCTGTTTCCACCAATCTTGTTCAGTACATGCTTCAACATATCAACAATACTTGATATGTAAATATATACACATATATCCATATACAGTATATACACATACATATATAATACAAAAATTATCAAATTTACTTACTTAATATTACATTGTAAATATTCAAGGTTTTGAAGACACTTTTCTTCTTGCGCTCAACGAGGTAAGGCTTGTACCACAAAGCAAAGGGCCCTATCTTCTTCATCATTCGTCTCACTGTGTCATTACAGTTAAATTAAAATTAAAATTATTAAATTGTATTAAAATTCTAAAAATAAGTCATGCATTATATACAATTTGTGGAGAACTGTCTGCTAAGAAAAGCTGGTGTGGGGGTTGTCACAAGAGTGAGTAATAATCAAAGCTGATGCATATAACATCCTTGTCAGGCACATGCAAAAGTGAACACTTCCAGATTTGGAGACATGCAGAAATGTAACATGTGGAAATGGAGGCATGCCAAAATAAAGACATGCATAAATTAGAAATATTAGGAAATTAACTTTCGCAAGCAGCGTGGTAGAAACGGTTGGAACAAGTTAGGCGAGAGGGTGGTGGAGGCCAAAACCTTCAGTAGTTTCAAAGCATTATAATTTTGGAGCTTTGAAGACTTACAGGACTGTGCATTCTGATAGGCTTTTTGAGTGTACTGAGTGTTTTGGAAAGAATCAAAGTATGGAGCAATGTTAAGAGTCACATGCTAATACATTCAGGCAATAAACCTCATGAATGTTTTAAGTGTGGAAAAAGATTCAGTTAACTTGCTCATATGAAGGTTCACATGATGGTGCATTTGGGTTTTAAACCGTATGAGTATCCAGAATGTGGGAAAAGATTTAGTCAACTTTCTCATGTGAAGACTCACATGAACGTGCATACAGGTGACAAACCTTATGAATGTCCAGAGCGTGGGAATGGATTTGGTCAACTGGGACATACGAATACTGATTTTCGTCCTTTTCTGTTACTAGTAATTTTTTTAATTTTCTTACAATATACCTGTTAACATTTTTAAATTTTTATACAAATTACCAAATTAAATTTATCTGCGATTAAGAATCTGTCCAAAGCCCTATGGGTGTTAATTGCTTTACAAGAATACAAGAATTTAAAAATATCAATGCTTTGTACTCAAATAAACCTATGTACCTACTAGTATATATATATATATATATATATATATATATATATATATATATATATATATATATATATATATATATATATATATATATATATATATATTTATATATATATATATATATATATATATATATATATATATATATATATATATATATATATATATATATATATATATATATAATTAAGTAAATAAATAAATAAATAAATGCTCATAGAATGCTACATACGGTTGCTAAACATTTAAAGTGCACTGAATGTTGGGAAAAAATTCAGAAAGAGCAGAGTGGCCTGCGGGCCGCTCCAAGCAACAGCCTGGTGGAACAACCTCCACCAGGCCCAAAGCCAAAAGTTATCTACTGGGACCAGGGATTAAATGCTACCAGCGAGGGCAAAGAAAGTTTAGGACTACAGTGTATAGCAAAATATAGTTAAATGTATTAAATTTAATTAATGAAATATACAATTTTTAATTAATGTTAATTAATTAATGTTCATTTATAATTAATGTAATGTACAAAATTATTTAATGTACCATAGCAAATATTTATTTATTTTTATTTATTTATTTATTTATATACAAGAAGGTACATTGGGTTTGTGAGAATACATAGCATAGTATTTACAATCTTATAAAGCCACTAGCTCTGACTGATTACATTGAGAGCTTGATTGGTAATTTAAACAAAAATAATAGGCACCACACAGCAGATTGATAGCACATATAAGAAGCCCACCACACACTACAACCACCACCACACACTACTGTTATTATCTCACTCTACAACCTCCACCACACACTACAACCACCACCACACACTACTGTTATTATCTCACTCTACAACCTCCACCACACACTACAACCACCACCACACACTACCACCACCACCACACACTACAACTACCACCACACACTACAACTACCACCACACACTACAACCTCCACCACACACTACCACCACCACACATTACAACCTCCACCATTACATATAACAACCACCACCACACACTACCACCACAACAACACTACCACCACCACCACACATTACAACCACCACCACGCACTACCACCACCACACATTACAACCACCACCACACACTACAACCCCCTCCACACACTACAACCACCTCCACACACTACCACCACCATCACACATTACAACCACCACCACACATTACAACCACCACCACACATTACAACCACAACCACACACTACCACCACAACCACACTACCACAACCCCCACATGCTACAAACACCACCACACACTACAATCACCACCACATGCTACAATCACCATCACACACTAACAACCAATATCACACATTACAACCACCACCACCACACACTATAAACCAATATCAAACCAACCCATACTATCAAAACACAGTCTCCCACACCTAACCACGCCATCACATTTAAACCACCACAAAGCCCACAAATACGTCAACATCAACCAGCATTACACCGTCTAACATACTCTGTCAGATGTAACAACTAAATTTGTGAATTCAAGATCAATTCTATTGTAAAACACAGTGTTAGTATGAGAAAAACTTTACTTACATTCGAAGCCGTGTTTTAAAATGGCGGGGATCTTGTTGTACTGACGCTCCACACTGTGTGTTCGCTTGCGTATGATGAACGTGTGACAATTTACTACAACAATTATTTAATTATTCTTATTCTTTATTGTATTATTTTTAGGGTACATGAAATTTCAAACTTATTTGCACACAATAATATAATTGCATTGTCATACCCTTATATATTACGGAAAATACGATGACATGAACGAAGTCAAAGTCAAATCGAAGTCAAAGTCATTGGCCGAACGTATTAGTCATTTTTTTTCTCACAAACGAGAGGGATAAAAAGAACCACATAGTATATAAGTATACAGTAAAGCCAGTTTTATTCAGGAAAGTACATACATAGTTGATTTACATACATAATGTTGGATTTATAGATAGAGATAGTACATACTACCCGCCCGAAACGCTGCGCATACTTTACAAGATGCGCGTACTGCGCGCTGGCTTTACAAGATTGTAAATACTGTACTATTCAATGTATTCTCACAAACCCAATGTACCTTCTTGTATATATATAAATAAATAAATAAATAAATAAATACAATACCTAAAGCCACGAGTATGCATAGCATTTCAGGCAACCGTGCAGTATATGCACCCTTACTCAAATCTCTTAATATGTTTGATATTAAGTCCTTGCACATCCTCTCATGTGTATTTTATATATATAAAACGCTTAACTGTAATGTCAATCCTGACCTTAAAAGCTTGCTAGAAGGTTGTATCAGATCCCATGAGCACCACACCAGAAAAAATACCTATTTGATATTCAAAGGGTACGACTTATTCAAACTAGAAATGCTTTACAAATCAAGGGACCTCGAATGTGGAATGACCTTCCCAATTATGTTAAAGACTGTACCTCTCCCTATCCAGCTTAAGATATAACAACAGTAAAAACATTTCGTGTGTGCTTGACGCTCACTGATATGTTCCAGCGTTGTTTTATATTTGGTGCTATTCTATCTTACGCTTTGTTGATCTTTTTTACCTACGGGCTCATAGAACATTCTATTGCGAACACATTGGCACAAAAATGAATGACGTACATAGAATAATAATGTCAGGACAGTGAAATAAGTATAAACTTTCAAAGCACCGTATCGCACATGTGTCGTCCCGTCACTGATACTGGGTAACAGTTCCGCCACTTCCAACACTCTTGCGGGTGAGCCGCGACCATTATTCTACGTTTATATTCACATCACCGTGTTGGGAATTTCATTGCGAGTCCATTGATACCAAAATTAACGCTGTAGGACAAGTGTGGAGGTGATAACATTCCCAAGAGTAAAAACATTTTGTTGCTGTTGTGTGCTCACGGCGAGTCATCTACGTAGTTATTTTTTTGCTGCTGGTATCCCTATACCTTTCGTGACTTTTTTTACTGATGTTCTTCTAGAAAATTGTATTGCGAACACGTTGGTAACAAAATGAAATACGTAGCTCAAGAACTAAGGTCAGGAGAGTAAAAAGAGTATACACATTTTTGTTTTGACGCTTAAGTGACAAAAACGCCACGCGCACATACCACTGACATTATACTGTGTGACTCACTATAGATGTAAAGTGCCTTGTATAGTGACTGTTGTGAGCCTCTTGTAATGTCACTTGTGACACCTCTTTGTATCACTTGTGACACAAATATATTATATTATATATATTATAGGGTACAAATACACAAATCACAGTACAAAAAACACATTTAACATACTGTCTATCATACAATTATCACACATCCAAACAATGTGATGTGGTAAACTACTCTACTACTAAACTATATATTCTACAATCTGATTCT
The DNA here is from genome assembly GCF_040958095.1 of Procambarus clarkii. Taxonomy (NCBI): domain Eukaryota; kingdom Metazoa; phylum Arthropoda; class Malacostraca; order Decapoda; family Cambaridae; genus Procambarus; species Procambarus clarkii. The sequence goes on from NC_091183.1 coordinate 17,997,917, forward strand.
GCCTATTGCTTAATTTAGAAACTGTATGACCAGACCACACACTAGAAGGCGAAGGGACGACGAAGTTTCGGTAAGTCCTGGACCATTCTCAAGTCGATTGTTGACTTGAGAATGGTCCAGGACCGAAACGTCGTCATCCCTTCACCTTCTAGTGTGTGGTCTGGTCAACATACTTTAGCTAGGTTATTGTGACTCATGCCTTGCATAGAAGCTGTAATTGTGGTTGATCTCGAACCCATTGATAATGTGACAACTTATACTGAATTTTGTAACTATATCATCAAGATTGTAACCAGCTTAGCTAAATGTATTGTGGGGTTCAGTCCCTAAGCCCATATATGTGCCTCTGTAACCATTTAGGTTACAGGGCAAAAACATAAGAACAAAGGTAACTGCAGAAGGCCTATTGGCCCATACCAGGCAGCTCCTATCTATACCACCCAATCCTACTAATATACATGTCTAACCCGCACTTGAAACAATCGAGGCAGCCCACCTCCACTACTATGAAGTTCGAAAAATAATTCCTCCACTACTATGAAGTTGAAAAAAAAGAAACTCTGAACTTTGTATAGCAGGTTAAGCAAAGGCAAATCCTAAAGATTTTTCAGTTATATCGAACAAAGGTTAGGGAAAGGATAGGTCCATTAAAGACCGAGACAGATCATATATTGGATTTTCGATTTTTGATATTTTGATATTTTTTGATATTCGATTTTTGTATCATCGGCAAATTTGCAAATGCGGCTACTCAAACCTTAATCTAAAATATTTATATTTATTTTAAACAACAGAGGTCCCAGTCCAGAGGCTTGAGGTACTCCTCATACAACATTTTTCCACTCTTATAACCACCCAAGCCCACTCATATACATGTCGAACCCACGTTTGAAACAATCAATGGACTCCACCACTTTTGGCGGTAATTTGTTCCACAAATCAACAACCCTGTTACCGAACCAGTATTTTCCCAGGTCTTCCCTAATTCTAAACTTATGCAATTTATACCCATTATTTCGTTTGGTGCTGATACTTTTAATATCCCATTTGTTATGTCCATTCATCAACTTGTAAACCTCTATCATGTCACACCTAACTCTTCGCCGTTTAAGTGAATGCAATTGAGGAATTAACTTTGTCATTCTATTCTGGATACGTTCAAGTGAATTTATATAAATTCTATAGTACGGCGACCAAAACTGAACTGCATAATCAAAATGGGGCCTGACCAGAGCAACAAATTGATTGATTGATAAGAATTAAGCCACCCAAGAGACGACACGGGAATGAATAGCTTTAAAGAGCAAGATATAGCTAAAGAACAAAACCAGGTGTCTTGTTATTAACCCTTCGATTAATAAATCCTAGTGTACTATTTGCCTTATTACGAACATTCATGCATTGATCTTTTGGTTTTAAATTCTTACTAATCATAACTCCAAGTTCCCTTTCGAAATACCCGACTTTGCAATCACAACACCATCTATCTCGTATTTTGTAACTCTATCATATCATTGCCTAACCTCAAAACATTACATTTATCAGAATTGAACTGCATCTGTCAAACTTTTGCCTATTTCAAAACTCTATTTAGATCAACTTGAAGAGATAGTGAGTCTTCTACTGTGTTATTTCCCTACCGATTTTTGTATCATCTGCAAATTTGCAAATGTTGTTACTCAAACCTGAATCTAAATCATTTATATATACAGTATTTAGCACTGTCTGTTTTTTTTTTAAATGACGCTGTTTGTCGACCGAATTGTATTTGTGCTGCTTTCAGCCATGTTCCCCCCTTTTTATCTCTTTTTTTATTTGTTCTCAACTTTTTTTATTCTTTATGCTCAATTAGTATTAAGCTTTAGTCATTTTAGTTTTTCATGCCCGAAACGCTTTGCGTAATAGTGGCTTTAGGCATTGTATGTACTAGCCCTATCTATAAACTCATTACCCTTTGTAAAATCTCTTGTATGTATGTACCTTACCTAAATAAACATTTGATTTGATTTGAGTATTATAAACAACAGAGGTCCCAGGACAGAGCTTTGAGGTACTCAACCTACAACATTTTCCAACTCTTACTTAACCCCATTTATACTAACTCTGTTGAGCGTTGACCTTTTATACATCAACTCTGTTGATGTGAGCACTTAATTGGTGGTCAGTGGTGGAGCTTAATTCTTAAAAAGCAATATATACTTTCGATCGTGATTTAATTTAGTATGCGGTTTAAAGAAAAGAGAGCATATCAATGTTATATCACAGAAAACGAATTTATCATAAACTCATGTATTTGTCTTATCATATGGAACTACATTCATATTTTTAATATATAACAACATGAATATCCAAATTTCTGTAAATACCCTACCATGTTGGAATCTGTGGAAATGAATGAGCAAATGTGCTGGCTGAAGGAAACCACATTGGTTTCATTTTGGATACAAATGTCCATGGAGATTCAGAATGGAAACTAATTATATAGTTGAACCTGCAGAGAGGAGTTTAAGAATCTGTGTTGAGAGTGATGGACACAGCCTTCACAATTATACTTCAGAGAATGTAAACATCTAAGAGTCATTAGAAATATGTGTAGAATAATAAACCCTACATTGTTTGAGTTAGGGAAAACACCATTTGTCATATATATAGATACTAGCTGTTCTTAAAGATTCATCCATTTTGCACCAGCAAGATAACATATAAGATTTTAAGGGTTGACGAATGTTAATCTTCTTGTTTGATAAACTGTGCACTTGAGACATAGTTAATAAGAACACGCCATGCAATATAAGACAACAAAACGTTTTCAGATTCTTTCACACCACTTTCCAGCAACCTTTATAATTTATATAAATTATTTTAGGGAATAATACATTAATTATATATTTAAACATGATATTAGTGTTTAGTGGAATGCATAAGGAGTCAAATTGTGTTAAAAAGAGCGATTTTTAGAAAATTTGAAAAACTACTTTTTTCTGATCATATTATAACTAAATGGATTTTGAACGTTTCACTCAGCCAATAAATATCATTCACAATTTATAAATGAATTTTACAAAAAACACCATAAATTTTATATTTAAACATGTAAAAACTATTTTTAATACTTTAGGAACAAAATAGTTGTAAAAAACTATTTATTATAAAACCTTTGTGTTTCGATTTTTTGATTAAAAGTTTCTCAAAGGCTCTCCTGCACCATTCTCAATGCAAATCATTCCCACACCTATGGGAAGAGATAGACGAACGTTTTCTAGATGATTTGTGTTTGCTGGGTCGCACCCTTCTATTCTCACACCCACCAACCTTATCATTCTCCCTCCGTCCCTCCTTTCTTTACAGTCTCCATCCATCCCATTCTCACTCTCCAATTCTCCTTCCCTCCAATTCTCCCTCCCTCCAATTACCTGCCGTTCTGCCTCCTTCTCTCCCATTCTCCCTCCATCCCTCCCATTACCTTTCCCATTCTCAATTTCATTCTCCCTCTATTCCTTGCTCTCTCCCATTCTCTTTTCGTTCCTCCCTTTCTTCTTTTTTCTTTATATCCCTCACGTTGTCTCTTCCAGTTGACAAAACATGCATGAGTAACATTATATCAATATTATTATTGTTGTAATCGATTGGTAACATTCTATGGACTATCAAACCCACATTCCAGAGATCACAGCAGTCGTTGGTTGGCTCAATAGGACCCATTCCTACTTAAGGAGGAGCATGGGAGTCACCCCCTACCACCTCTGTGATACTCTCCACACAATCATTATTCCCCCTGGAAAGATGCATGAGGCTATCAGAAACCGTCTGGCCTTGCACCCCTGACAGCCAAGCAAATAGAGATTCTCTCTTACTGATATTGATCAGTACCCGTTGACACTCGGGATTCTGTCGGTCTGTCTGTCTGTCCGACTCTCTCTCTCTCTCTCTCTCTCTCTCTCTCTCTCTCTCTCTCTCTCTCTCTCCATAATCATATTTTGATCTTACATTACCTTTCTTTCCACCCATTCTCCCTTCCTCGCTCCCATTCTCCCTCCTTCTTTCGTTCCCATTCCCCCCTCCCTTCCCTCCATTCCATTCTCCCTTTTTTTCTCCTTGCCATTTCCCCTCCCTCACATTGGATATCTACACAAGTGTGGAGTTCATCACATGTGTGAATGTGTGAGATCAACACGTGTGAGTGTGTGTGGAAATCATGACAGGTATGAGTGTATATGAAGAGTTTCCAAGACTTGAAAATAAAAACGCAAAAACACCCCACAAAATTTAATAAAATAGAAGTCTGAGTGTTTTCATGTCCTCCAATGTATGATCAATACGTTTGTGATAATGTGGTGAAGAACACGAAAGCTCTCAGACACATTCACTTCATTTCCATGTGAACTGACTGTTCTGGCAACCTCAGGACCGCTGACAACATTTTAAACAGAGACAAGAGGCTGCACGATTGTCAGACATTGTGGGTACTTCAGATATGATTAGGTACGATAAGGCATCATAGCGGCCAGACTAGGGCCTGGTGGAGCCCTTCCGGGCCAGTTCTACACCACAGCCAACAGCATCACAGCACTACAGCCAACAGCACCACACCCCCAAAGCACAACAGCCCACAACACAACAGGCCACAGCACCACAGGCCACTGCACCACAGATCACAGCATCACAGGCCACACCAACATGTTGTGGTGGTCAGGACGTCTATTGGTGCTGGCCGCCTTTCTTACAGCCGCCGCCGCCGCCACCCTGGACACCGAGGAAATACAGGTAAGTCTGGCGTTCAGCTTCAGCCTGTCCTCACAAGACTCGAGTCTGTAACACCACCTTGAGTCACTCACAGGAGCAAGACGCAGCATCTCATGAACGATAAGAACACTACACTATAAGCAAGAGAAGAGAACAACACCATACCACAGTGCCAAGTGTCAGCAACCATCAAACATTTCAACACAACTAAAGAAAATTCGTCAGTAAAACACCACTTTCTAAATATTTTCTTAAATATAAGGTGTCAAATAATTCAGCACTCGACCTTTACTTTCTTCCTGACTTCACCTGACCTTCGCTTCCTTCCTGATCTCATCTGACCTTCACCTCTCCTCGACCTCACCACGATTCACGTTCTCCCTGACCTCACCCGACCTTGAACTTTGGTGAATAAAGCGTTTATATACATAGAGTAAACAGCGTCTGACTAGAAATAAAAATGAATTTTGGAGAAATGATTTTTCAATTACCATCGACAGAGAAAAGAAACATAAGAAATATTGAGAAAATTCGTGTCAGAATTATTAATCTTATTTTTTCGGTCATATTTAATAATAAATGTTTACAAGAAAGACTGCTACCAAAATATACTAATATATATTTATATATATTTACATATATATAATATTTTTGCACCAATGACAGTTGTCCCAAACATCGTCCAGTGTCGACAAAGGGAGAGCATTATCTCAGCGTGCTGGGCGCCCTGCTCCCCTAAGTGTCTCAACTCCTATGAAACCCAGGACCTCTACACCATCACCTGGGACGGTGACGTTCTCTGGTCCAGTGAGGCTGGTCAGTAGTCTCTGCTCCAGTGACGCAGGTCTGTAGCCTCTGGTGCAGTGACGCAGGTCAGTAACCTCTGGTCCAGTGATGCAGGTCAGTAACCTCTGGTCCAGTGACGCAGGTGAGTAGCCTCTGGTCCAGTGACGCAGGTCAGTAGCCTCTGGTCCAGTGACGCAGGTCAGTAGCCTCTGGTCCAGTGATGCAGGTCAGTAACCTCTGGTCCAGTGACGCAGGTCAGTAACCTCTGGTCCAGTGACGCAGGTGAGTAGCCTCTGGTCCAGTGATGCAGGTCAGTAGCCTCTGGTCCAGTGACGCAGGTCAGTAACCTCTGGTCCAGTGACGCAGGTCAGTAACCTCTGGTCCAGTGACGCAGGTGAGTAGCCTCTGGTCCAGTGATGCGAGTCAGTTGCCTCTGGTCCAGTGACGCAGGTCAGTAGCCTCTGGTCCAGTGATGCAGGTCAGTAGCCTCTGGTCCAGTGATGCAGGTCAGTAGCCTCTGGTCCAGTGATGCAGGTCAGTAGCCTCTGGTCCAGTGATGCAGGTCAGTAGCCTCTGGTCCAGTGACGCAGGTCAGTAGCCTCTGGTCCAGTGACGCACGTCAGTAGCCTCTGGTCCAGTGACGCAGTTCAGAAACCTCTGGTCCAGTGACGTCGGCTAGTCACTGTTGTCTTTATCTGTGATAAAGATATCACTTTAGTTAATACACATTTATTTAATACTAACAACAGTAATACCACATAATATAATAAAAAAATATTAATATATATTTGTGTTGGTATAAATACTATATGTATTGATCGGTTGGATAAAAAAAAGTTTAAAAGTCTTGTAAATTATACTAAATGATGCAAAACTGCAAAAAAGTTTTTAATTAACATAAATAATTTGCAATAAGATTGTTAATATTTTTGTTATATTAATATTATTAATTAGACACTTAATGTCATATTTATTATTCACTCTTGTAAGCTGCAGGATTCAAATGTCATGTTAAATATTTGAATACTTAAATTGTTGTGTTGTTTCAGACTCTTCTGAGAGCGGCCCCTTGTCCTCGGAAGAGGTCCCTGAGCTGTGTTACCAGCTGCCGGGCCCTTATGTCCCCTACTCTAACTACAGTCTCTGTGTGGGTGTCTACGGCCAGGTGACAGCCACCGGGTGCTGCTCTGCCCTGACACCACAGGTGTCAGGGCAGCTGGTAGGTCACGCTAAGTATATTTTAGTAAGAATCCCTTAAAACATTGAAGTTTAGTTAAATAAGTGATCTATTACTTGTTCAGTTTTATTATATTGGATATTGATATGGGAATATTATAAGGAGAACATGTTGATGTTCCCAAGTGAAGGGCTAGGTCAGATTACCATAATTTTAGGGTGGGCTAATGGTAAGCCAAGGGCAGGCTGAGGTAATCCTGTCCAATTACCTCAATCTGTCCAAAGGCAGGCTAAGGTAATACTAGCTACAGATCAGGTTGAGGTTTCCCCAAGCCAAAGAATAGTCTAAGCAAATTGACAGATTAGGTATCCAAAACCAAGGGACAGGTTGACACTCTCATTGCCATGAGATACATGGAGGTAGTCCTAGTCCACGGCTAGATGGAGGTAATCCTAGCTAAAGATCAAATGGAGGTATTCCTAAGTACGAGCTAAATGATAGTAATCCTAGCTAAGGGCAATATGAAGGTAATCCTATACTTGGCCAAGTGGTGATAACGCTATCCAAAGACCAGGTGAAGGTAATCTTAGCAAAATGCCTTGTTAAGGTTATCTTATCGAAGGGTCACGCAGAGGAAATTCTATCCATAGGTCAAGTGGACTAATCCTAGCAAAGGGCCATTGGAGATATTCCTTTCTAAGGGCAGCGTGGAGGTAATTCTTCTAGGATTACTGTTCCAATCCCTAATCCTTCTAGTGTTAGTGTCCTAATTTATATTCATTTGAGTAATAATGTTTCAACCCCAACACCTTTCAGTGTTAGTGTTCCAATCCATACATCATCTAATGTTATTGCTCCAGCCTTACACCCTCAAGGGTTAGTGGTCCAGCCTTACACCTTCAAGGGTTAGTGGTCCAGCCTCGCTCCTTCAGGGGTTAGTGGACCAACCTTACTCCCTCAGGGGTTAGTGGTCCAGCCTTACACCTTCAGGGGTTAGTGGTCCAGCCTTACACCTTCAAGGGTTAGTGTTCCAGCCTTACACCTTCAAGGGTTAGTGTTCCAGCCTTACACCTTCAAGGGTTAGTGTTCCAGCCTTACACCTTCAAGGGTTAGTGGTCCAGCCTTACACCTTCAAGGGTTAGTGTTCCAGCCTTACACCTTCAAGGGTTAGTGTTCCAGCCTTACACCTTCAAGGGTTAGTGTTCCAGCCTTACACCTTCAAGGGTTAGTGGTCCAGCCTTACACCTTCAGGGGTTAGTGGTCCAGCCTTACACCTTCAAGGGTTAGTGTTCCAGCCTTACACCTTCAAGGGTTAGTGTTCCAGCCTTACACCTTCAAGGGTTAGTGTTCCAGCCTTACACCTTCAAGGGTTAGTGGTCCAGCCTTACACCTTCAGGGGTTAGTGGTCCAGCCTTACACCTTCAAGGGTTAGTGTTCCAGCCTTACACCTTCAAGGGTTAGTGTTCCAGCCTTACACCTTCAAGGGTTAGTGGTCCAGCCTTACACCTTCAGGGGTTAGTGGTCCAGCCTTACACCTTCAAGGGTTAGTGTTCCAGCCTTACACCTTCAAGGGTTAGTGGTCTAGCCTTACACCTTCCATTATTGGTGTTCCAATCGGTACGTTTTCCGGTGTTAATGAAAGAAATCGCCAAAACTATAATGGTTTCAAGTAAACACCTAACTCTGAGCATCACAGTTAATATCTTCTTTTCTAAATTTACAGTTGGATCAAGGCTTCTGATGACATTCATTTACATTAAAGTTTACATCTAAAATAAAACAATACAATATCAAGCAGTTTAATTATAACTTCAAATAAAGCACAGGTGAACCTCCGGTTCTCATGTAATTTATGAAGGTGGAGTTTGTTTCATACTGAGGGTTAAAAGTTCTCACATTATACTATTAATCTACATTAGATTTTAATGTTAATTATTATCACTTTACTTATATATTTATATCTTTTTTAACAATGGAAATTTTGCACAAACTAATCACATTATTGTAGTGTATCAATGAGAAAATCAGTTAGAACCTTAGGAAGGATTTGATCCGGAATCCTGGGGACTTTCAAGCACATGCCTTAAATAACTGGAAGAATATTCGCTGTAAGTAATGTAACCTGAAATTCAACTGAATCCTCAGGAGTCCTGAAGCATCGACCTGATACCAAATGAACGTTTCAAATGGAACCTGCGAACGTTCTGCTGTGATGCAGGAGTTGCACATGCAACGCTCACTTCAAATGCACAAAGAGATCTCATTAACGTCATGAATCAGTGAGAAAATCACCTGGAATAACGAGGAAGAGTTGAACCCAGGTTCGAACGCCTAGAGTATTCATTTCATTCCCAGGTTACATTACTTATTGCGAATCGTGGTCTAGTTGTTTAAGGCGAGAGGTTGGGAGAGCCCAAGGTGCAGGTTCGAATCCTTCTCATTGCTCCAATTGATTTTCTCACTGCAAATATGGCTGAGGTAAGAAAGGCATTTGAAGATTAACCTTGTACACAATATTACATAGAATTTATTGATATCGATAATATTTAAAAAATTGTTTATGCAAGTATTCCATTCACAGTTCCAGAACCACCAGTCATCACTACCGTCACGTCATCTTAACCAGTCATCTCCAGCGTCACGTCATCTTAAGGATGTGCTCCTGTCACTAAGATCCCAAGCATAGTACGTCTATGGGGGTTAATTTCTTTAGTAGAAGGAAGAAGTTGGGATATGTGGAGATAAGGTCTATAGCAGGTGTTTAATATTACCATAATGACTGGTGTAAGGAGACAGTGACTGTGGGTAAGGAGGGAGAGAGCTATTTATTGGTTCAACGACTGTTGCACGTGGTGGGTCACTAACCTCTGTTGTAGCTAATATGGCAATTCACTCTGGCGTCTCGTCGCTAAGGCTGCTGCTAGAGCAGTTAGTCAGGCAGCAGCCGACATGCTGAAGCCAAAATAGCTTGGGTTTGGCATTCCCCAAGGGTGTGAGGCAGCGGCTCATGCAGCTAGAGCCTACATTGTCAACATTACGGATGAAAAAGCCCTGATAAAGCTGGACTTCAAAAATGCTTTCAATCTGGTAAGAAGGAATGCAGTGCTCAGTGCGGTTCATCGCATTTTTCCTTCCCTCTACCCGTTTGTAAACTCATGTTACAGAATGAATCTAACTCTGCTTTTTGAGGAACATGAAATTGAATCACAAGAAGGTGTCCAACAGGGTGATCCCCTTGCTCCTTTTCTTTTCTGCCTAGTCATCAAGGAAATCACCGATAACCTGTCCAGTGAGCTCAACATTTGTTTTTTGGACGATGGTTACCTTACCTTGAGGTGCTTACGGGGCTTAGCGTCCCTGCGGCCCGGTCGTCGACCAGGCCTCCTGGTTGCTGGACTGATCAACCAGGCTGTTGGACGAGGCTGCTCGCAGCCTGACGTATGAGTCACAGCCTGGTTGATCAGGTATCCTTTGGAGGTGCTTATCCAGTTCTCTCCTGAACACTGTGATGGGTTTGCCAGTTATGTCCCTTATGTGTAGCGGAAGCGTGTTGAACAGTCTCGGGCCTCTGATGTTGATAGAGTTCTCTCTCAGAGTACCTGTTGCACCTCTGCTTTTCAACGGCGGTATTCTGCACATCCTGCCATGTCTTCTGGTCTCATGTGATGATATTTCTGTGTGCAGGTTTGGGACCAGCCCCTCTAATATTTTCCACGTGTAAATTATTATGTATCTCTCCCGCCTGCGCTCAATGGAGTACAGATTTAGGCTCTTTAGTCGGTCCCAATAGTTTAGATGTTTTACTGAGTGGATTCTAGCAGTAAAGGATCTCTGCTCGCTCTCCAGGTCAGCAATTTCTACAGCTTTGAAAGGGGCTGTCATTGTGCAGCAAGTACTCTACTATAGAGAACACAAGCGTTTTGAAAAGTATCATTATCGGTATGGCATCTCTAGTGTGAAAAGTTCTTGTTATCCAACCTGTCAATTTTCTTGCAGTTGTGACGGCTAGTTTATTGTGTTCTTTAAAGGTAAGGTCTTCCGACATGAGTACACCCAGATCCTTTACATTGCCTTTTTGTTCTATGTTATGATTTGCCTGAGTGTTGTACGTGGTTTCCGTTTTTATATTTTCATTTTTTCCATAGCGCATGAGCTGGAACTTATCTTCGTTAAACACCATATTATTTTCTGTAGCCCATACAAAGACCTGATCTACATCTGATTGGAGGTTTGCCGTGTCCTCTATGTTGCCTACTCTCATGAAGATCCTAGTGTCATCTGCAAAGGATGATACAGTGCTATAGGTTGTGTTCTTGTCTATGTCCGATATGAGGATGAGAAAAAGTACTGGAGCAAGCACAGTACCCTGGGGGACTGAGCTCTACACGGTTGATGGGCTGGATTTTATTTTGTTGACTATTACACATTGGGTTCTGTTAGTCAGGAAATTGTAGATCCATCTGCCTATTTTTCCGGTAATTCCTTTTGAACGCATTTTATGTGCAATAACACCATGGTCACATTTATCAAAAGCTTTTGCGAAATCTATGTAAATTACATCAGTGCTTTGTTTGTCTTCCATAGCATCTAATGCCATATCACAGTGGTCCAGCAACTGCTACAGGCTAGAGCGCCCTGTTCTGAAACTATGTTGTCCGGGGTTATGGAGATACTGTGATTCCATGTATTTTGTGATCTTACTTATCACTCTTTCAAAAAAATTTATGATGTGCGATGTTAGTGCTATCGGTCTGTAATTTTTTGCCTCTGCCTTATTTCCTCCTTTATGAAGTGGTGCTATCTCTGCTGTTTTGAGTATATCAGGGATAACGCCAGTATCTAGGCTTTGTCTCCACAGAATGTGGAGGCCCTGCGATAGTGTTTTTTACAGTTCTTGATGAATATGGAGTTCCAAGAATCCGGGCCTGGTGCAGAGTGCATAGGAATATTGTTTATGGCTTCTTCAAAATCCAGTGGGGATAGGGTGACGTCTGATATGATTTGATGTTGGTATCATATCCATGAAAAATTCATTTGGGTTATCAATCTTTAGTGCGTTTAATGGCACGCTCAAAACAGAGTCGTACTTCTTCCTCAGTAGCTCGCTCATTTCTTTGTTGTCATCGGTGAAAGCTCCATCTCCCTTTCGCAGGGGCCCGATACTAGATTTGGTTTTTTATCTTGATTTTGCATAGGAGAAAAAATATTTCGGATATCTCTCTATTTCACTGATGGCCTTTTGCTCTCTTTGCCTCTCCTGGGTTTTGTATGATTCTTATAGCTTGAGTTCAATTGTTTCTATTTCTCTACCTAACTTTCTTCGCCGTTCTTGATAGGGTGCGACTCTCAAGTTGTTCCGCGATTCGTTTTCTTAGCCTATAGAGGGAACGACGTTCCCGTTCCAGTCTGCATCTCTTCCTCTTTTTTCTTAGGGGTATGCGATTTGAACATATTTCTAGTGCTACTGAGCTTATTTTTTCCAGGCACTGGTTCAGGTTTGCATTTTCTAGCTGTTCTTCCTAGTTTATTTCTGTGAAGTTCTGGTTTATTTGCTCCCAGTTTATCTGTTTATAATTGAAGTTGAATTTGATGAAATCTCCTCTACCGGGAATCTGGACTGGTTTTGAAGGTCTATTCCCCATGGTTGTCATAACTTCAATTAAGTTCTGATCTGAGTAACAGGTATTTGTAATCATTATGTTCCCGATCAATTCATCATTATTAGTGAAAATGACGTCCAGCGTGTTCTCCTTCCTAGTTGGTTCTACTATTTGCTGGTTTAAGGCAAACCTGTCGCACATCTGTAGCAGGTCATTTGCATGTGCCTCTTCATTTAGGCTACTTCCTGGTATTCTTTCTGATATTACTGTATTAGCCAGGTGCTTCCATTTCAGGTGCCGTAGGTTGAAGTCCCCAAGCAGGATGATGTTCGGAGCTGGATTTGTGAGGTTTTCCAAGCAGTTTTCTATTTTCATTAGTTGGTCTTTAAACTGCTGAGGGTTTGCCTCCGGTGATTTATATACAAGGACAATAACTTCATTTATGATCTCTATTTTGATTATCTGGTACTCTAGCCGGCTCCCCAGCCTCACTATTGGACGACATAAGAATAATTCAGGAGCAAGGAGCAAGCCTAGGGCTCACCCTGAACCCTTTCAAGTGCGAAATAATCTCCACCAACAAGCACATAATAGAGCAAATAAAGGTTGTTTTTCCTGACATTCATACAACCAACCCTGAGGACAGCACACTCCTACGTGCTCCTCTTGGAAGGAATGCCATCGACGAGGTCCTTGGTAAGAAGATCACTGACCTGAAGAGGATGAACGAGAGGATTGAAGACATCGATGCTCATGATGCACTTTACCTCATCACCAGATGCTTGTCCCTCCCCAGGCTGACCTACTTTCTAAGATGTTCGCCATCTTTCAACAGTATTAAATTAGAAGAGTACGACAGCTGGCTGAAATCAACACTAGAAAAAGCCCTCAATCTTTCCCTCAGCGACTTACAGTGGAAACAGGCCTCCCTTCCTGTCAGACTCGGGGGCCTTGGCGTGCGCACAGCAACACAAATTGCTGTACCAGCGTTCTTGTCCTCTTCATTGGGGTCTGACAACTTGGTGAAGGAAATCCTATCTGAGCACCTAGTTCAACAGGCAGGGGTACATGATCCCAGCTTCACAGGCTGCACAACCAAATGGGTCTCTCTCACAGGACCAGCACCCCAACCACCGCCTTCTGAAGCCCATAAGCAATCCAGCTGGGATCGCCCCATTGCCGACCAAGAAGCTGCGACTTTGCTAGAAGCTGCAACAACACCACATGACACTGCCCGATATAGAGCTGTAGCAGCTCCCCATGCAGGGGATTTCCTATCAGCAACCTCAATGTCAGCAACAGGCACCCGTCTCACACCGCAGGCCCTCCAAATTGCCGTGGCTCTCCGCCTCGCTGCCCCAATCCACACCGAATACAGGTGTATTTGCAGCGAGGCAGAGGCCGACAGGTACAGACGGCATGGCCTTCTCTGCCAAAGGACAGGAGGATGGCATGAAAGACACGGCGAGGTCAATGACATTATTAAGAGAAGCCTTACCACAGCCGGTTGTCCAGCAGAGAGAGAGCCCTGTTATCTAATGTCTCGCAACTCTGATGAGCCTGTCGGTCGCTCAGATGGAATCACGGTGAACCCCTGGAAGAATGGTAGACAGTTGGTGTGGGCCTACACTTGCGTTTCAACTTTAGCGAATACCTATGTTGACTTCCGTGCTACACAAGCAGGAGGAGCTGCCAATCACCGGGAAGCGGCCAAGTCATGTAAATACATAAACCTTGAGCACCACTACAATTTTGTCCCCATTGCCTCAGACACACTTGGTGCCTGGGATAAAAGTGCTGCTAGCTTTTTGAAGGAGTTGGGGTCTAAGCTAATCGAAACAACTAGAGACCCTAGAGCTGCCAGTTTACTTTTTCAGCGCCTTAGTGTGGCAATCCAGAGAGGAAATGCTCACTGCATCCATGGTTCCTGCCCGCCATCTGAGGAGCTGGAGGAGCTATTCAACTTGTGACAAGCAGCCGTGTACCCTGCACGCAATCAATATTGGTACTTTTTTGTGTAATGACATTTTCAAATAAAGTTAGAGAAATATACACACATACCAAAAGAATAGGGTGGTAGGAGAAGAAAATATCAAAGTGTAAAGTGAGGATCCACAAGGTCTTCTCTGAGTACTCTTTTTTTTCTTCTCCGAGGCTATGGGTTATCTTGAGTAATCTTGAGATGATTTCGGGGCTTTAGTGTCCCCGTGGCCCGGTCCTCGACCAGGCCTCCACCCCCAAGAAGCAGCCCGTGACAGCTGACTAACACCCAGGTACCTATTTTACTGCTAGGTAACAGGGGCATAGGGTGAAAGAAACTCTGCCCGTGGTTTCTCGCCGGCGCCTGGGATCGAACCCAGGACCACAGGATCACAAGTCCAGCGTGCTGTCCGCTCAGCCGACCGGCTCCCTACACTTGCACAAGAGGTGGTACCCATAAAATAAAAATATAATATATATATATATATATATATATATATATATATATATATATATATATATATATATATATATATATATATATATATATATATATATATATATATATATATATATATATATATATATATATATATGTCGTACCTAGTAGCCCGAACGCACTTCTCAGCCTACTATGCAAGGCCCGATTTGCCTAATAAGCCAAGTTTTCATGAATTAATTGTTTTTCGACAACCTAACCTACCTAACCTAACTTTTTCGGCTACCTAACCTAACCTAATCTATAAAGATAGGTTAGGTTAGGTTAGGTAGGGTTGGTTAGGTTCGGTCATATATCTATGTTAATTTTAACTCAAATAAAAAAAATTGACCTCATATATAATGAAATGGGTAGCTTTATCATTTCATAAGAAAAAAATTAGAGAAAATACATTCTTTCAGGAAAACTTGGCTTATTAGGCAAATCGGGCCTTGCATATTAGGCTGAGAAGTGCGTTCTGGCTACTAGGTACGACATATATATATATATATATATATATATATATATATATATATATATATATATATATATATATATATATATATATATATATATATGTATATACATATATATTGTGACGATAATCTCTTTCAAGAGAGATTGAGCCTGCTCTTCCCTACATAATTACGTCAAAATACAAGATACTATATACAAGATACGTTCAGCAAGTATCGCCAAACGTTTTGCCCAGAGAGCAAATCGTACCCAGCACACCTGGCCACCGCCGTAACCAGCTAACTGCTCATCCTCTGCCTGCCTGTTGCTGATTGGCTGGTGTCTCGTCGCCCCTGCCCTCCGCCACCACCACAAGTCGACGTCTGGGCTGCAGTGCGCCAGTCTCGTCAGAATATCTCAGTGCTACATGCAGTTGACATCTCTCGCTGGCAGACTAAGCCTTGGCTTTCGTGTACTAAGGGAGGTGGCAGCTCGAAGCCAGTATTCCAGCACTCATATTTTATTTTGCTATCATTGTAACTTACTTGTCTTAGCGTAACTTTTCATTTGCCAGTGATTATTCATGTTATTTTGTTTGTTGACTTGTCCTGCATATTTTTATGAGATTACCTTTATTCATGTCTTGTTTTCTAGAGTAATTAAAATTTCATTGTTAATATACTTGTGTTTTGTGTGTCTTCCCATTACCTTACCACAGATGAAAGGACCAACTTTTCTCTTTTTTTTTTTTTTTGTTTATGTGATGAGGCCCTGCCCCTAGCTTTTGAAACAGCCGAACACCAACGCTTTACCGTCACATAACGTGGGGGCCTGTCCTAGGAGCTTCACTCAGGTACTGGTGCCAAGTAGTAAATTTATGGCAAGCGTATTTGGCTTTGGTAACGTAGCTTTTCATTATTTTTCATATTCAATTTTATTTTCATATGGTGCTGTGTGTATTGTGCATTCCGAGACCACAGTACCCTGGTACTGTGGTCTGTCCTCGGGTCAAGTGCACCTAATCTTCTGTAATCTGACAGTAGGAGGATAAAGAGGGCCATAGTTCCTCTCGCACGAACTTCAGTTGCTGAATTGGGACCTCAGCAGCAGTTCTCGTCACCAGTTGACACCTCGCACCCCTACACGTCGGTCAGAGATGATGATATTTACATTGGTAGGGAATTAGCCTTCTTTTTCAGAGCACAGAAGTTCGCTAATTCTGTAAGATTCATATTAATTTCAGTGGGAAAAACTTGCTTATGTCCTATAGAGACTCGGCAAGGTATGCCTACATTCTTAGACTACCAATTTTACTTTTGAGGCAATTAACTGTTTCATTTGTTTTAGACACTCAGTTTCGCTTGTTTAGTAGGATTTTCTTGCCCTTATCCTCTTACATGAGTACCGGGTACAAGATTTCCTGCGACGTTGATTTATTAATCATTTATCTTCTTGAAATTAACATTAATTGTTAAAGATTCCACAGGATAGGTACCAGTTGCCACGTTGTCCTGTTTCTGACATTCACCATATCACAACAGTATATTCGTTGTGCATTTATTTGCTAATTTCACCATGTTTCGTCTCCAAGCTTTCCGTGCAGATCCAGCAGGTGCAATAGGGACCTTAAGTCATGCCAAGAGGACTGAATTACAAACTCTTGCACATGAGTATCAACTACAAGTTCCCTACCAAGCCAACAAAAATGAAATACATAACCTGTTACTGGATCATCTCTTAGAGGAAGGTAAGATAGACTCTGAAACTCACGAAACTTACTTTATTGCAGATAAAACTGATTTGACAACGATGAAACTCAAACTAGAGCTGGCCAAGATCGAACGCGAGCAGCACAGAAAAGCCCTCGAGCAACAAAGGGAAGCAGCTGCCATACGAAAGGAAGAAAAAGAACGTGATATCGCCCTCAAGGAACGTGAAGCTGCCATAGGAAAGGAAGAACAAGAACGTGAAATCGCCCTAAAGGAACGTGAAGCTGCCTTGAGGAAAGAAGAACAAGAACGTGAGGTTGCAATACTCCGTGAGCGGGAACGAGTACAGCTTGAAACAAAACAACGCCAATTGGAGATGCAACACGAACATGACAAACAACAAGCAACTCTGACTATGGAATGTCGTCAACGAGAATTCGCGTTGGAAACTTCACACCTCGCTCAACGCCAGCAAGTTACCGCCAATCTTCCCGTCAGTTTCAATACATCACATGCAAGTAAGTTAATGTCATCATCGTAGAAACAGAAGTTGATGTGTTTTTCACCACCTTTGAAACCCTTGCTAATCAACTTAGTTGGCCTGCCGACCAATGGGCAACCCTTCTCAGAGTACATCTTACAGGTAGAGCTGCAGTTACACTCAGTACTTTGGCGTCTGAGAATGACTACCATTCTGAAACAAGCAGTGTTGGACGCCTACCTTCTCTCCACCGAAAGTTATCGAAGGAAATTCCGTGACCACCTGAAGGCAAGTACCACTACCTTTCTCGAGTTTGCTAATACCAAAAGGAGATATTTTATGAAATGGCTGGAAGCAGCACATGTCTCTACCTTTGCAGAACTCGTCAACCTCATGCTAGTTGAAGATTTCTTGAGGCGTGTGCCGCCCCCTGTCCGTCTATATTTAGCAGATAAAGAAGAAACCGACTACCTAAAGTGTGCTAAGTCGGCTGACACTTACAGCCTCATCCACCGGCTGACACCAGAACCATCTTCGATACGTCGGTAAGTATTGTAGACTCTATGGACATACCATAGATAAATGTGGTAAGTCTCAATACAAAGGAAACACCGAAACCCCAAAAATCCAAACAGACTCCTCCTAAGTCCGGTAAGCCTGTGATGAATGTTGGTGTTCATGTTAATGATCTTTCTCTTTTCAGTAAACACCTGTATACTTGAACTGTCTGTGCCAACGGTTCCAATCCGGAGGGACGTTTCAAACTGAAGATCTTGAGGGACACAGCGGCTCTTCAATCGATTATTTTGAAGTCGGCTGTGTCCAACATCGCCTACACCGGAGAAACTGTCTTCATCACTGACCTCACTGCTACCACTCCTTATCCTCTCGCCAGAGTCCACCTGGATTGTCCCTTCGTGACAGGAGAAGTCCAAGTCGCCATCAGGGAAAAGCCTTTTCCCATGCCTGGAGTACAACTTCTCCTGGGCAACGACTTGGCAGAAGACCTGCAACCGACCAACCTGATCGTCATGGACAAACCCCAGGTGTGTACCTCTGTGATGGATAATCCCATTTTTGAGTATGTTCCAGCAAAGGTTCAAGAGAGTGATGAAGTTTCTCCTCCGGTTTTAGTGACCACCCGTGCACAAGCTGCACGACCACAGCCAGCTGACTCTACTGCTACCGCTGTCCCTCAAGACCCTCAGAAACTACCCCCGAATCTGACCAAGTTGGAGTTCCGTAAGTTACAGAGGGAAGATCTTACCTTGACACCATTGTTTTTCCAGGCTGAGACTCAACCTGACAGTATTCCTGGGTTCTTCCTGGAGAACGAGTTGCTCTACCACAGATATAGACCCAGTAAACTGAAGGAGGAGGACGATTGGGCCAACGTCGAACAACTAGTGATTCCTGCCAGCCTGCGGCCCACTATTCTACACCTGGCCCACGGAGCACTCTCCCACTACGGATTTAACAAGACTTACCATGGAATCCGTCAAGACTACTACTGGCCAGGTATGGTAAATAGCGTCAAACAGTACGTCAAACAGTGTCATACATGTCAGATGGCAGGTAAACCGAACATCTCTATTCCCAGAGCACCACTGACTCCCATACAGGTGCCTGCGGAACCTTTCCACAGACTTATTATAGACTGTGTTGGTCCTTTACCTCGGACCAGTTCAGGTAACGCCTATATCTTAACCATCCTGTGTCCTACCACCAGATTCCCCATAGCAGTTCCAGTAAAGAACATTACGGCTGCTCCGGTTGTGAAACACTTATTGAAGATCTTCACCCAGTATGGATTTCCAAGGGAGGTTCAGAGCGACTGTGGCACCAACTTCACCAGTGATCTCTTCAAGAGGACACTGGAAGAGTTCAACATCAAACAGGTATTGTCCAGCCCCTATCATCCTGCTTCACAGGGTTCTCTTGAGCGTAGTCATCAGACTATTAAAGCACTCCTGAAGAAGTTTTGTAATGAAACCTCTAAGGATTGGGATAAGCAAATTGACCTGATAATGTGTATCTTTAGAAGTCTTCCCAATGAGTTCCTAGGAGTATCTCCATATGAAATGCTCTACGGACGTAAGTGCCGTACTCCTCTCAAGGCTTTCAAGGACTCTCTACGTGATGCCACCTTCAGTGAGCATCAGAATGTGCCCCAGTTTCTTCAAAACCTACAATACATTCTAGAGAGGGTCCGCAGTTTTGCCCAAGATAATCTATTGAAAGCACATGAGAGGATGAAGACTCATTACGACCAGACCAGCAAAGTAAGGAAATTTAAACCGGGAGACTTCGTACTTGCTTATTTCTGTATCCCAGGTTCTCCTTTACAAAACAGGTTTTCAGGACCCTACCGCATCAAGGAGTGCAGAAACAACCATAACTACGTTCTAGAGACTCCAGATAGGCGGCGGAAGACCCAGTTGTGCCACGTCAACCTCCTGAAGCTATATAACGGTACTCCTCCCACTGTCATGATTAATTACTCTTCATTTAAAGAGCCATACATCCACAGTGAGACCTTCCCTGCTTCTCCTCCGGAAAGCACTGACAAGGAGTCAGCGCTTTCTAATTCGGAAATCCTAACTGATCTTCCCAACTATTTTCAGGACAATCATAGTGCACCTCTCGTCAAGATCTTCAAAGAACATCAAGAGTTGTTCCGAGATGATCCCCAAGAGCGTAATGTTACCCAGCACGACATCCAACTGCTCCCTGACACCCGGCCGATTCGTCAACCCTTCTACCGAATCAGCCCTAGCAAGAAGGAAGTCATGCGTGCTGAGGTGCAGTACCTCTTGGATCATGGACTGGCTACACCTTGTGAGTCCCCCTAGGCCTCACCCTGTATCTTGGTGCCAAAACCCCAAGGTAAGGTAGCAACACCACTAATTATTTTAACCAGTCCCAAGAAACGGTATAATTGGACCATGCAGCAAACCGTTGCTTTCGAACAACTCAAATTCCTCTTCTGTTCTAATCCCATTCTCGCCTCGCCAGATATCACCAAGCCTTTCTTCCTTCATGTCGACGCCAGTGGTACCGGCATCGGTGGTGTCCTGATGCTGCAACGAGGCGAGGAGGTTCTACCTGTCAGCTACTATAGCTACAAGTTGAAACCCCACCAGAGGAACTACAGCACTATTGAAAAGGAGCTACTCTCCATCGTCCTGAATCTCCAGCACTTTGCTCCAGACCTACAAGGTGCCAGGGGCCAGATTCACGAAAGCACTTACGCAAGCACTTACGAACGTGTACATCTTTTCTCAATCTTTGACGGCTTTGGTTACATTTATTAAACAGTTTACAAGCATGAAAACTTCCCATTCAACTGTTGTTATTGTTATAAACAGCCTCCTGTGGTTTCGGAGCTCATTAACTGTTTAATAATTGGAAACAAAGCCGCCAAAGATTGAGAAAAGATGTACACGTTCGTAAGTACTTGCGTAAGTGCTTTCGTGAATCCGGCCCCAGGTCTACCACCATCTTCTCAGACCACAATCCTCTCCGCATTTTACATCAAGCCCAATTCACTAACCAGCGTCTTCTACGATGGGCTTTATATCTGCAAGATTTCAACCTGGAGATCCGCTATATCAAGGGTTCTGACAACATCATAGCCGACGCCCTCTCCAGAGTCTATGAAGTAGAAGCAACTCCAACTATTACTCCACCACATGAAGACGTAACTTCTTCCAGAACCGCAGGCTTCGGGGGAGAGTTGTGACGATAATCTCTTTCAAGAGAGATTGAGCCTGCTCTTCCCTCCATAATTACGTCAAAATACAAGATACTATATACAAGATACGTTCACCAAGTATCGCCAAACGTTTTGCCCAGAGAGCAAATCGTACCCAGCACACCTGGCCACCGCCGTAACCAGCTAACTGCTCATCCTCTGCCTGCCTGTTGCTGATTGGCTGGTGTCTCGTCGCCCCTGCCCTCCGCCACCACCACAAGTCGACGTCTGGGCTGCAGTGCGCCAGTCTCGTCAGAATATCTTAGTGCTCCATGCAGTTGACATCTCTCGCTGGTAGACTAAGCCTTGGCTTTCGTGTACTAAGGAAGGTGGCAGCTCGAAGCCAGTATTCCAGCACTCATATTTTATTTTGCTATCACTGTAACTTACTTGTCTTAGCGTAACTTTTCATTTGCCAGTGATTATTCATGTTATTTTGTTTGTTGACTTGTCCTGCATATTTTTATGAGATTACCTTTATTCATGTCTTGTTTTCTAGAGTAATTAAAATTTCATTGTTTATATACTTGTGTTTTGTGTGTCTTCCCATTACCTTACCACAGATGAAAGGACCAACTTTTCTCTTTTTTTTTTTTTTGTTTATGTGACGAGGCCCTGCCCCTAGCTTTTGAAACAGCCGAACACCAACGCTTTACCGTCACAATATATATATATATATATATATATATATATATATATATATATATATATATATATATATATATATATATATATATATATATATATATATATATATATATATGTATATATGTATATCACGAAAATAAACACGTGATTAAAAATGTGACAATGTTAGACCACGGAGGAAAAATGAAACAGGAATTTCCTTAAGTACTTTCGTATATTAATACATCTTCAGAAGGAGTGAAGATGAAGATGTATTCTTCTTCACTCCTTCTGAAGATGTATTAATATACGAAAGTACTTAAGGAAATTCCTGTTTCATTTTTCCTCCGTGGTCTGACATTGTCATATATATATATATATATATATATATATATATATATATATATATATATATATATATATATATATCTATATATATATATATATATATATATATATATATATATATATATATATATATATGTATATATGTATATGTATATATATATGTATATGTATATATAGGGGGGTACCACCACTGGTGCAATTATAGGGACCCACAGCCTCAGAGAAGGGAACACAGAGCATTCAGGGAAAATCTTGCCATTTAACTCTGAATACGTAAGAGTGTTCGTTTCTCCTACCACCCCCTTTTTTTATGGTGTACACTTTATTACGCAAGGTTATACAGTTACATATCTGATTTTATACAAAAAATTAACATTAAGAGGACACAAAAAAAAGTTTGCTTCCTAGAGGCTGTTGATTTCTTCGAACTCCTCCGACGCCGGGCATGAACCGAGGATGCAACGAGCATTCCCCCTCTGGATCGCAACACTGAGGCGCTGAAAGAGAAAACTTGCTGCTCTAGGGTCTCTTGTGGTGTCAATGAGCCTGGATCCAAGATCCTTAAGAAACCTTCTTGCACTCTCTTCCCATGGGCCTAGGGTCTCAGACCCTATTGGAATGAAGTTGTACCGATGATCTTATTGCCTGTACTTGGCTGACTTGTATTTTTCTCTGCGTGTCGCCGCGGCTCCTGCTGTGCCGGCAGAGAGGTTGATGTATGTGGTTGCCAGGGTGGATACACAAGTATAGTCCCATGCCAACTGTCTGCCACCCTTCCACGGTCGCAGTGTGATTCCGTCTGGACGGCCGGCAAAGCTAACAGAGTCACGGTTCAGTAGGTTGCGGGGCTCTCTCTCCGCTGGACACTGAGCAGAGGCAAGGCTTCTTTTAATGATGTCATTGACTTTCTCGTGTCTAGTGTGCCAACCACCAGATTTTCCACAGTGCAGGCCATGCAGTCCATATTCGTCAGCATCTGCCTCGCCGCAAATACACCTATGAACAGTGTGGATAGGGGCAGCAAGACGGAGAGCGACTGCAATACGGAGGTCCTGCGGATCCCTATGTCTGCGTGTGCCTGTCGCAGACATAGGGACTGCCAAAAGGAAGTCCCCTGCATGGGGAGCCTGCACAGCTGTGAGGCGTGCACGATCACTGGGGGTTGTTGCTGCCTCCAGCAAAGGTGTGGCTTCTTTGTCTACAATGGGGCTGTCCCAACTGGATTGTTTCTTGGCTTTCGGCATGGCTGGTCTGAGTGCTGGGTCTGTAATGGCACCCCATTTCGTGTCGCATTCCGTGTAGTGGGGGTCCTGTATCCCCGCTACATCACTCAGTGTGTCAGGTAGAATTTCCTTAACCAGGTCATCTGATGCTGAGGAGGAAGACAGGAAGGCTGGGACAGCAATTTGGGTAGCAGTGCGGACACCCAAGCCACCGAGCCTAACAGGAAGAGTGGCTTGTTTCCACTGGCATTCGTTGAGGGAGAGGTTAACAACTTTTTCCAGCATGGTCTTCAGTAAGAGGTCATACTCTTCAAGCTTTCAGCTGTCGTAAGATCGGGCGCACCTCAGAAAGTAGATTAGCCTCGGAAGGGATAGGCATTTGGTGAGAAGATAAAAAGCATCGTGGGCATCGATGTCACCTATTCTGTCTTCCATCCTCCTAAGGTCTGCGATTTTCTTGTCAAGGATCTCCTCAATGGCGTTAGACCCGAGGGGGGCTCCAAGGAGGGTGCTGTTCTCGGCCCTAATGACATGGGCTCCAGGCAAGGCAGACCTTATTCTAGCTACGACGTCTGGGTTGGAAGAGACTACTTCACACTTGGAAGGATTCAGGACAAGACCCAGGCTTACTTCTTGCTCCTTTATTTTCCTGATATCTGCCAAGAGAGGGTCTACGGTGCCAGCTATAGTGCCATCATCCAAAAACCAGATGTTGAACTCGCTGGACAAGCTTTCGGGGATTTCTTTTAAGACTAAGCAGAAAAGAAGGGGAGCAGGAGGATCACCTTGCTGAACACCTTCACATGATCTGATTTCATGTTCACCAAAGAGCAGTTTTGACTCACCACTGAAGCATAATAGTATGAACGGGTAGAGGGGCCGGAAATGGCGATGTACGGCACAAAGTACCGCATCTCTTCTGACCATGTTGAAGGCATTCTTAAAGTCCAGTTTGAGCAGGGCCTTTTCATCAGAAATGTTGGTGATGTATGCTCGTGCTGCATGGGCAGCCGCTTCACAGCCTTGGGGGATTCCAAATCCTAGCTGGATTGGTTTCAGCAATTCAGCCGCTTGCTGGCTGACAACCCTCGTAGCAGCCTTGGCAATCAGGCGTCGGAGAGTGTTGCCAACAGCGATTGGCCTGATTCCTTCGTCATATATATATATATATATATATATATATATATATATATATATATATATATATATATATATATATATATATATATATATAATATATATATATATATATATATATATATATATATATATATATATATATATATATATATATATATATATATATATATATATATATATATATATATATATATATATGTCGTACCTAGTAGCCAGAACTCACTTCTCAGCCTACTATTCAAGGCCCGATTTGCCTAATAAGCCAAGTTTTCCTGAATTAATATATTTACTATAATTTTTTTCTTATGAAATGATAAAGCAACCCTTTTCTCTATGTATGAGGTCAATTTTTTTTTATTGGAGTTAAAATTAACGTAGATATATGACCGAACCTAACCAACCCTACCTAACCTAACCTAACCTATATTTATAGGTAAGATTAGGTTAGGTAGCCAAAAAAAGCTAGGTTAGGTTAGGTTAGGTAGGTTAGGTAGACGAAAAAACATTAATTCATGAAAACTTGGCTTATTAGGCAAATCGGGCCTTGAATAGTAGGCTGAGAAGTGCGTTCTGGCTATTAGGTACGACATATATATATATATATATATATATATATATATATATATATATATATATATATATATATGTCGTACCTAGTAGCCAGAACGTCGTACTCGGCCTGCTATTCAAGGCCCAATTTGCCTAATAAGCCAAGTTTTCCTGAATTAATATATTTTCTCTAATTTTTTTCTTATGAAATGATAAAGCTACCCATTTCATTATGTATGACATCAATTTTATTTTATTGGGGTTAAAATTAACGAAGATATATGACCGAACCTAACCAACCCTACCTAACCTAACCTAACCTATCTTTATAGGTTAGGTTAGGTTAGGTAGCCGAAAAAGTTAGGTTAGGTTAGGTTAGGTAGGATAGGTAGTCGAAAAACAATTAATTCATGAAAACTTGGCTTATTAGGCAAATCAGGCCTTGCATAGTAGGCTGAGAAGTGCGTTCTGGCTATTAGGTACGACATATATATATATATATGTTGTAACTAGTAGCCAGAACGTCGTACTCGGCCTGCTATGAAAGGCCCGATTTGTCTAATAAGCCAAGTTTTCCTGAATTAATATATTTTCTCAATTTTTTTTTCTTATGAAATGATAAAGCTACCCATTTCATTATGAATGAGGTCAATTTTTTTTATTGGAGTTAAAATTAACATAGACATATGACCGAACCTAACCAACTCTACTTAACCTAACCTATCTTTATAGGTTAGGTTAGGTTAGGTAGCCAAAAAAGTTAGGTTAGGTTAGTTAGGTTAGGTAGTCGAAAAACAATTAATTCATGAAAACTTGGCTTATTAGGAAAATCGGGCCTTGCATAGTAGACCAAGAAGTGCATTCTGGCTACTAGGTACGACATTATATATATATATATATATATATATATATATATATATATATATATATATATATATATATATATATATATATATATATATATATATATATATATATATATATATATAACTCTGAATACTTTTTATTTTCTTCTCCGAGGCTATGGGTCCCCACATTGGCACCAGAGGTGGTACCCTCACAAACTTTATATATATATATGTCGTACCTAGTAGCCAGAACCCACTTCTCGGCCTACTATGCAAGGCCCGATTTGCCTAATAAGCCAAGTTTTCCTGAATTATTATATTTTCTCAATTTTTTTTTTCTTATGAAATGATAAAGCTACCCATTTCATTATGTATGAGGTCAATTTTTTTTTATTGGAGTTAAAATTAACGTAGATATATGACCAAACCTAACCAACCCTACCTAACCTAACCTAACCTATCTTTATAGGTTAGGTTAGGTTAGGTAGCCGAAAAAGTTAGGTTAGGTTAGGTTAGGTAGGTTAGATAGTCGAAAAAACATAAATTCATGAAAACTTGGCTTATTAGGCAAATCGGGCCTTGCATAATAGGCTGAGAAGTGCATTCTGGCTACTAGGTACGACATATATATATATATATATATATATATATATATATATATATATATATATATATATATATATATATATATATATATATATATATATATTAGTATATTTTGGTAGCAGTCTTTCCTGTAGACATATATTATTAAATATGACCGAAAAAGTAAGATTAATAATTCTAACACGAATTTTCTCAATCTTTCGTACATTACGCTTCACTGTTGGAGGTAAATTAAAAATCAATTCTCCAAAATTCATTTTTATTTCTAGTCTGACGCGACACGGGCGCGTTTCGTAAAACTTATTACATTTTCAAAGACTTTAGTTCACAAATACACAACTGAATAGAACTTACGTATCTCCGATTTTATATCTACATTTGAGTGAGGTGGAAATGCCAACAGCGACTGCCCAGACAGGTACAAGAGGAGTGTTGTTAACGCATATGTCGACCGTGCTCTCAGCCACAGCTCAGAATGGAAGCAAGTCGACGAAGAACTCTGTAGGGTAAGGCAGGTCCTAGTCAATAACGGCTTCTCCAATGGTTTCGTCGAAGACATCATAAGAAGGAAAGTGAAAAGCCATGCAACCTCTGAAGAGACAACTAACACAACACCTATACCCCCTATTAGACTATTTTACAGGAACTTCTTTTCCACAGCTCATAAAACGGAGGAAAGGGTCCTGAAAGATATTGTTAATAGAAACGTTATCCCTACAGACAAAAATCAGAGGATACAACTGACGATTTACTATAAAACCAGAAAAACGGCCAGCCTACTCATGAGAAACTCTCCAGACACAAAACAGAACGCTTTAAAAGAGACTAACGTCGTCTATGCCTTCAAATGCCCACTTGGGGACTGTAAGCTCCAAAAAACCCAGTATATAGGCAAGACAACAACATCTCTTTCTAGGCGTTTAACGATGCATAAGCAACAGGGCTCCATTAAGGAACATATAATCTCTTCCCACAACCAAACCATCGCCAGAGAAATCCTAGTAAACAACACAGAAATCATCGATAGATACAGCGATAGCAGGCGGCTTGACGTTTGCGAGGCACTACACATCAAGAAGTCAACACCAGCAATCAACAGCCAATTATTGCACAACTATATTCTACCCACCTCAAGACTCCGCTCCAATATAGAAGCATCAAGAAATATGGACCAATAGGCATTCTACAAACACTTCTATTCAATATCCATTGTTTCGTGTTCTGTCTTGTGTTGATGAAATTAATACCCTATTAATACCCTTGTTCTGTCTTGTGTTGATGAAATTAATACCCTATTAATACCACATTTTGTTCTGTCTTGTGTTAATGCCACATCACCCCTTCCACCTCACTCAATTGTAGATATAAAATCGGAGATACGTAAGTTCTATTCAGTTGTGTATTTGTGAACTAAAGTCTTTGAAAATGTAATAAGTTTAAGAAACGCGCCCGTGTCGCGTCAGACTAGAAATAAAAATGAATTTTGGAGAATTGATTTTTAATTTACCTCCAACAGTGAAGCGTAATGTACGAAAGATTGAGAAAATTCGTGTTAGAATTATTAATCTTACTTTTTCGGTCATATTTAATAATATATATATATATATATATATATATATATATATATATATATATATATATATATATATATATATATATATATATATAAATATATATATATTGTGACAGGAAAGTGTTGGAGTGTAGATGTTCTGCAGTCCTCCAATGGCTGGGGTCAATGCCTGTCACATTTATAAAAAAAAGATAGACTGCTTGTCTGTTGTATGTGGTAAGTGAGAGGGAGGAACACGTAAAACACTAAGTATGAACAATGAAACTTTAATATACTTTAAACATAAATAAAAATATAGACAAGTCCAGTGGTAACGAACAGTGCAATTTAAAGAACAAAGATAAATGCAAAAACACAATAGGTAAAATAGTAATAATGGTGCTGAGAATATTGGCTATGGCTGAGACCTCCCTTAGTATACAGAGCCAGAGAGCTTAGTATTCCAGAGATGTCAACTCTTAGAGCACAAAGAATATTCTGAAGTTGATGGCTGGTTCAAGCTCAGACATCGACTCAGGTAGATGTCGCTGAGATGCAGGGTGCAGGTGTGCAGTCGGCAAGTCACCAATCAGGAGCAGGCAGGCTGGGATGGGTAGTTGGCTGGTTGATGACGAGCCGGCGTGGAGGGAGTGTGGAGTTGGGGTTTAGGGTACGTTTTGCCTCTTGGTCAAAACGTTTTGTGCTACTGGTGGACGTATCTTGAATGTAGCATCTTATACTTGTAGAATAAACGTAACTTTAGGTAGGGAAGAGCAGGCTCAATCTCTCTTGAAAGAGATTATCGTCACAACTCTCCCCCGAAGCCTGCGGTTCCGGGTGAAGTTACGTCTTCAGGTGGTAGAGTGGTAGGTGGAGCTGCCTCTACCTCATAGACTCTGGAGAGGGCGTCTGCTATGATGTTGTCAGAACCCTTGATGTAGAAGATCTCCAGGTTGAAATTCTGCAGATATAAAGCACATTGTAGAAGCCGTTGATTGTTGAATTGGGCTTGCTGTAGGAAGCGTAGGGGATTGTGGACCGAGTAGATGGTGGTAGATCGAGCACCTTGCAGGTATGATTCAATTGAAATTGAAATTGAAATAAGTTTATTGAGGTAAAATACACACAAAGGGATGAGGTATGATTCAAAGTGCTGCAAGTTCAGGACAATGGAGAGAAGTTCCTTTTCGATTGTGCTGTAGTTCTTTTGGTGTGGTTTTAACTTGTAGCTGTAGTAGCTAACAGGTAGAATCTCCTCGCCTCGCTGTTGCATCAGAACAGCCCCGATGCCGGTACCACTAGTGTCGACATGGAGAATGAAAGGCTTCGTGATATCTGGCGAGGCGAGAATAGGAATAGAACAGAGCATGGATTTAAGTTGTTCAAAAGCAATGGTTTGCTGAATGGTCCAATGATACCGTTGCTTGGGGCTGGTTAAAGTGATCAATGGTGTCGCCACCGTACTAAAATTCTTCACAAACCTACGGTAGTAGGAGGCAAGACCAAAGAAGCGCAGGAGCTGCTTCCTGGTGGTAGGCTGTGGGTAATGCTGCTTGGCTTGTGTATGTATGTTTAACGGAGCTAGGCTGCCACTCCCTATCTCATGACCAAGATAACGCACTTTACCTTTAGCAAAGGTGGACTTACCCAAGTTGATGGTTAGGCCGGCTGTCAGGAGCTATCATGAGGTTATCTTGAGATGATTTCGGGGCTTTTTTTAGTCTCCCCGCGGCCCGGTCCTCGACCAGGCTTTCAACCCCAGGAAGCAGCCCGTGACAGCTGACTAACACCCAGGTACCTATTTTACTGCTAGGTAACAGGGGCATAGGGAGAAAGAAACTCTGCCCATTGTTTCTCGCCGGCGCCTGGGATTGAACCCAGGACCACAGGATCACAAGTCCAGCGTGCTGTCCGCTCGGCCGACCGGCTCCTAACAAACAGCTTGGCAAACAATCGTTACAGCTGGAGCAGATGTTCGCTCCAGGTGTTGGTTGCCACAACGACATCATCCAAGTAGGCGTAGGTGTTATCTAAGCCTTGGATGACGCGGTTGACAGCTCGCTGAAAGGTGGCCGGGGCATTACATAGTCCAAATGGAAGGCGTTCGTATCTGTAAAGGCCAAAAGGAGTAGTAAAGGCAGATATTTCCTTAGCTCGCTCTGTCAAACATACTTGGTAGTATCCTTTAAGTAAGTCCAGGTTCGATAGATACCACGCATTACCAATGGGGTCAAGGATGTCATCTATTCTAGGTAAGGGGTACGCATCCTTGACAGTCACAAGATCTAATTTCCGATAATCGGTACATAACCTCACTTTACCTTGCGGTTTCGGCACCAAGATGCAGGGTGAGGCCCAAGGGGACTCACAAGGGGTGGCCAGACCATGATCCAGGAGGTACTGTACTTCAGCATGCATAACATCCTTTTTGCTCGGGCTGATTCGGTAGAAAGGTTGACGAATCGGCCGGGTGTCAGGGAGTAGCTGGATGTCGTGCTGAACCACATTACACTCCTGTGGATCATCGCTGAACAACTTCTGGTGTTCCTTGAAGATTCTGATAAGAGGAGCACTATTACTGTCCTGCAAATAGGTATGAAGATTAGTAAGGATTTCCGAGTTGAAAACCACCGACTCAGTGTTAGTGCTTTCGGGAGAAGCAGGGAATGTTTCACTGTGGAGGTATGGACCTTTAAATGTGGAGACTGATACCAACACAGTGGGGGTAGATACTGCTTCAGGAGGTTGACATGGCACAACTGGGTTTTCCGTCGCCTATCTGGAGTCTCAAGAACGTAGTTGTGATTGTTTCTGCACTCCTTGATGCGGTAAGGTCCTGAAAACTTGTTTTGCAATTGGGGGAACCTGGGATAGGAAAATATGCCAACACGAAGTCTCCTGGTTTAAATTTCCTTAATTTGCTGCTTTGGTCAAAATGAGTCTTCATCCTCTCCTGAGCTTTCAATAGATTGTCATTAGCAAATTTGCGTACTCTCTCTAGAATGTGTTTTAAGTTTTGAAGAAACTGGGGCACATTCTGAGGGTCACTGAAGGTGGCGTTACATAGAGGGTCTTTAAAAGCTTTGAGAGGAGTACGGCACCTACGTCCGTAGAGCATCTCATAAGGAGATACTCCTAGAGACTCATTGGGGAGACTTCTGAAAATGCACATAATGAGGTCAAGTTGTTTATCCCAGTCCTTCAAGGTGTCATTGCAGAATTTCTTTAGGAGTGCTTTAATAGTCTTATGACTACGTTCAAGAGAACCCCGTGAAGCAGTATGATAGGGACTGGGCAGTACCTGTGTGATGTTGAACTCTTCCAGTGTCTTCTTGAAGAGATCACTGGTGAAGTTGGTGCCACAGTCACTTTGAACCTCTCTTGGAAATCCATACTGGGTGAAGATCTTCAATAGGTGTTTCACCACAGTAGCAGCCGTAATGTTCTTTACTGGAACTGCTATGGGGAATCTGGTGGTAGAACACATGATAGTTAGTATATAGGCGTTGCCAGAATTGGTCCGGGGTAAAGGACCAACACAGTCTATGATGAGTCTGTGGAAAGGTTCCGCAGGCACCTGGATGGGTTTTAGTGGAGCCTGGGGAATAGAGATGTTAGGTTTACCTGCCATCTGACCTGTATGACACTGTTGCACTTACTTTTTGACGTCTTTTACCATACCTGGCCAGTAGTAGTCTTGTCTGATTCTGTGGTAGGTTTTATTAAAACCATAGTGAGAAAGAGCTCCGTGGGCCAGGTGTAGAATATCGGGCCGTAGACTGGTGGGAATCACTAGTTGTTCGACATTGGTCCAATCGTCATCCTCCTTCAGCTTACTGGGTCTGTATCTGCGGTAGAGCAACTCATTCTCTAAGAAGAAACCAGGAATACTGTCAGGTTGAGTCTCAGCCTGGAAGAATTATGGTGTTAATGATTGATCTTCTCTCTGTAACTTACTGAACTCCAAGCTGGTAAGATTTGGTGGTAGATTCTGAGGGTCTTCAGAGACAGCGGTAGCAGTAGAGTCAGCTGGTTGCGGGCGAGCAGCTTATGCACGGGTGGTCACCAAAACTGGAGGAGAAACTTTATCACTTTCTTGGACCTCTGCTGGAACATATTCAAAGATGGGATTATCCATTACAGAGGTACACACCTGGGGTTTGTCCGTGATGATCAGGTTGGACGGTTGCAGATCTTCTGCCAAGTCGTTGCCCAGGAGAAGTTGCACTCCAGGCATGGGAAAATGCTTTTCCCTGATGGCGACTTGGACTTCACCGGTCACGAAGGGACAATCCAGGTGGACTCTGACGAGTGGATACGGAGTGGTAGCAATGAGGTCAGTGATAAGGACTGTTTCCCCGGTGTAGGTGATGTTAGGCACAGCTGATTTCAATATTATTGACTGAAGAGCTGCTGTGTCCCTCAAGATCTTCAATTTGAAACGTCCCTCCGAATCTTTACCGTTGGTAGAGACAGTTCCAGGATACAGGTGTTTACTGAAGAGAGAAAGATCATTACCAGGAACACCAACATTCATCACAGGCTTACCGGACTTAGGAGGAGTCTGCTTGGGTTTAGTAGATTCATTGCTTTTGTATTGAGCCTTCACACATCTATCTATGGTATGTCCATAGAGTTTGCAATACTTACAATACAACTGTGAGCTCGCTTGATCTGTACTCACTATATTGTAACTGTACCAAGACTTCTTACTGGAAGGTGGTTCTGGTGTCAGTCGGTGGATGAGGCTGTAGGTGTCAGCCGACTTCGCACATTTGAGGTAGTCGGTTTCTTCTTTATCTGCTAAATATAAACGGACGGAAGGGGGAACACGTCTCAAGAATTCCTCAACTAGCATGAGGTTGACGAGTTCTGCAAATGTAGAGACATGCGCTGCTTCCAGCCATTTCATGAAATATCTTTTCTTGGTATTGGCAAATTCTAGAAAGGTGGTGGTACTTGCCTTTAGATAGTCACGGAATTTTCGTCTGTAGCTTTCAGTGGAGAGAAGGTAGGCGTCCAAAACTGCTTGCTTCAGGGTCTGGTAGTCATTCTCAGACGCTAAGGTACTGAGAGTAACTGCAGCTCTACCTGTAAGATGCACTCTGAGAAGGGTAGACCATTGATCAGCAGGCCAGCTAAGTTTATTAGCTAGGGTCTCAAAGGTGGTAAAAAAGACATCAATCTCTGTCTCAACGAATGGTGGCATTAACGTACTTGCATTCGAGATATTGAAACTTACGGGAAGATTAGCGGTAGCTTGCTGGCGTTGAGTGTGGTGTGTAGTTTCCAACGTGAGTTCTTGTTGACGACATTTTATAGCCATAGCCGCTTGCTGCTTGTCATGCTCGCGTTGTATCTCCAGGTGGCGTTGTTTTGCTTCAAGCTGTACTCGCTCACGCTCTCTGAATAGGGCCATCTCACGTTCTTGCTCTTCTTTCCTCATTGCAGCTTCTCTTTCCCTCAGTTGTAGAGCTTCTTTCGCCAGGGCCGCCTCTCTTTCTTGCTCTTCTTTCCTTATTTGTAGAGCTTCTTTCGCCAAGGCCGCCTCTCGTTCTTGTTCTTCTTTCCTCAAGGCGGCCTCTCGTTCTCTGATCTGGAGAGCTTCTTTTTGTTGCTCCCTCTCGAGCTTTGCGAGTTAGAGTTTGAGTTTCATAGTTGCCAGAGCACTTTTATCTGCAATAGAATGAGTTTCGTGAGTTTCAGAGTCAATCTTCCCTTCATCTAAGAGGTGATCCATAATTAAATTATTCAATTCATTTTTGTTGGCTCCATGGGAAACATCTAGTTGATACTCGTGTGCAAGAGTTTGTAATTCGGTCCTCTTGGCACGACATAAGGTCCCTATTTCACCTGCTGGATCGTTACGAAAACTTGGAGACGAAACATGGTGAAAGATAGCAAATAAATGTACAACGAATATAGTTGTGATATGGTAAATGTCAGAAACAGGATAACGTGGCAACTGGTAACTATCCTGTGTAATTTTTAATCTTTAACAATTAACGTTAATTTTAGGATGTTAAATGATTAGTCAATCAAAATCGCAGGAAATCTTGTACCCGGTACTCAATGTAAGAGAATAAGGGCAAGAAAATCCTACTAAATAAGTGAAACTGATAGTTTCTAAAACAAATGAAACATTTAATTGCTCCAAAAGTGAATAAGGTAGTCCAAGAATGTAGGCATACCTTGCCGAGTCTCTATAGGACAGAAGCAAGGGTTTCCCACTAAATGAAATATGATACTTACAGAATTAGCGAGCTTTGTGCTCTGAAAAAAGAAAGCTAATTTCCTACCTAAGTAAATATCATCATCTCTGACCGACGTGTAGGGGTGCGAGTGTCAACTTGTGACGAGAACTGCTGCTGAGGTCTCAACTCAGCAAAGTAGTCCGTGCTAGAGGAGCTATGGCCCACTGTATCCTCCTTCGGTCGGATTGCAGAAGATAGGGTGCTTTGACCCGAATACAAACCAAAGTACCAGGGTACTTTGGGTATAACGGTATAACCTATCTTTATAGGTTAGGTTAGGTTAGGTAACCGAAAAAGTTAAGTTAGGTTAGGTTAGGTAGGTTAGGTAGTCGAAAAACAATTAATTCATGAAAACTTGGCTTAATAGGCAAATCGGGCCTTGCATAGTAGGCTGAGAAGTGCGTTCTGGCTACTAGGTACGACATATATATATATATGTTTCATTGAATATGACCGCATATTCTGTATTTATTATTTTCTGGTTTAGGGCTTCTATCCCTCTAACTATTTTCTTAGCATCAGGGCTTAATTGGAATAGGAGTTCTCCAAAACTCATTTTCGTTCTTTTAAGGTGAAGAAAAGAAGTGATTTACTATAGAGTGTATTACACTTATTTGTATAATTTGCACGACGTTTCGAACCTCCATGGTTCATTCTCAAGTGAACAATCTTGATTGATTGATAAAGATTAAGCCACTCAAAAGGTGGCACGGGCATGAATAGCCCGTAAGTGGTGGCCCTTTTCAGCCATTACCAGTATCAAGAGCTGATACTGGAGATTTGTGGAGGTGCGACTGCACCCTGCGTGACGGGAGATGTCTCCCGTAATTATTAATTTTTTTTTTTCCCAGTGTTCTGAGGTTGCATTTAACCATCAAGCTGTTATCGTGGGGGAGGATACTGCTTCACAGTCTTTATGAGGGTGTCCAGCTGCTGGACACCTTTGTTGACCAGGAGAGTGGCTGTGTTGATGGCTTCAGGGTGGCCACTGCATGATTCAGGAACTCTTAAAGCTCTTCTAAGGTCATTGGTTGCTTCACATTCCAGAAGATAGTGAAGTAATGGCTTTTCTGTGACAGTTTGGCAGAAGATGCACTCTCTCTGTCGGGTTTCACCAATCTCCCAGTTGCATCTGTAACCTAGACGTAGTCTATATAGCCTAACTGCTATTTCCCTGTGGATTCCTTTTGGGATATTTAACCTTTCTAATTTGGTTGCCTGAAGATACCATGTTGCAGATGGCGAACCTTCAGCTATTCTCTGGTGTAGGTAGGCTTTGTTGAGATGTGAGAGTTTTTTGGTGATGATGTTTTTTATGTTCTCTAGGCTGGGTTGAATTGTTTTATGTATCACTGGATGACGAGTTGCCAATTTAGCAATTTCATCAGCTTTTTCATTTAATGGGATTCCAATATGGGATGGGATCCAGTTTAAAGTTATGTTGAGGCCTTTGCCTTTAGCGACTGCTCCGTGATACAAAATGGTGGTAATTATTTCCACATTATCTTTCCACTGTTTTTGTCCTAGTATTTGAAGTGCAGCTTTTGAGTCTGTGTGTATGATTGCATTTTGAGTGTTTTGTGCAATCACATATGCGAATGCCTGTTGTATGGCGAACAGCTCAGTTTGGGTTGATGATACTAGTCCTCCCAGTCTCCAATATGCCTGAACGCTGGTCGTGCAAAGAGCAGCGCCAGCACTCTCATTTTCTGTGTCCACCGATCCGTCTGTGAAGATGTGGGTGGCTCCTGCTACTGCTATGCTATACATTTGCTCTTCTATTATGCGCCTTAGGATTGTCGGATCATAGGCAGCCTTTTTCATTGGGAGACTTTCTATTACTATTTTGAAAGTAGGCTCTTCCCACGGCGCGGAAGGAGTGTAATTTGGGTGTGGATGATCACCCTCTCTATCAAGAATCATGTTTTTTAAATGTAGTCTGTTTATGACTTTTCCTGCTCTTGCAACCCAAGAGTTTCCATTGTTTTGGCCTAGTCCAACCACCAAGGCCTGCCGTACTGGGATTGGATCAGAAGAAATAATTATCTTACTGATAATTGTAGCTGTCCTTTGTGATATTCTTTCTTGTAGAGAGGGCAAACCCGTCTCCAGTCTAAGAGTTTTGTTTTGGGCAACTTCAAGCTTTTTCCACTGTTGGTGTGATAGATTTGTGAGTGCAGGTGCGGCATAATCGATCACTGATCTGACTGCCTGTACATAGTATGTGCGAAGGACTTGCAGATTGGCTCCTCCAGAAAGGGAGGTTAGCGACCTGAGGATTGCCGTCCGGGCCGCAGTTCGCTCTCTCAAGTATGTGACCTCAGCATTAAAATTCATGTGTGTGTCCAGGATGATTCCTAGATACTGATAGGTGTCGACCCATTCTATTGGTTGACCCTGTACTGTGAGTTGGATGTTGGGCTTCGCTATTTTTATGGGCATGGCCTTTGACTTTGAGGGGTTGAGTTTGATCCCAATCTGTTTTGCCTCTTTACTGATGCAGTCTAAGCATTTGGGTGCAAGGCGCGCCGCATCCCTTCCTTTTATGATGATGACAAAGTCGTCCGCGTAGTTTAGCAGCCTGCAGTGATGTGGGAGTTGTGGGAACCGACCTGTGAGATTTATATTTATTTAATTTATATGAATTTATATTTACGTTAATTTATATACTTCGATAGCAATTTGTATAATGATAAGTGGACTGTATTTCTGCAATAATCTCATAATCTCACAAATCGATCCTCTACACATTAGGGGGGTTTATATTTATATGTATGCAGCCAATCAAACTACAGTAACTACATACATTGAAGAGGTTCCTTATCTTATAGTACAGCAGGTTAGTCCACCAGGTATAACTAGGGTGTAGACACCAAATTATCCTCTTTGAGGTAGCTTCCATATCACCCAGTAACTGGTGCACAAATCTTGCATCCTCGTCTTGACCTGTCAAAAGTGCGCTAGCTGTGAAGCCAGATACCTATATATGACAAGTATATCAGAGAAAACAGTACATGGAACATGAAGACCTGGCTTAATTACCTTTAGTATGAGGCGATTTCGCGTTCTAACCGGGTCACCCTATATAATGACATTAATGGCCACTAATGATAGATAATGGGTTTCGGAAAGAACACTTAACTTGATTTGTTGACAGCGTGTTGACAGATGGTACACCTTTGGTATCCATAACACTACGTCCAAGTAAAATTAACAGGAGCCGAATTTGCTCCCGTGTGAGCCTCTGGTCTCTATATAAACAACAATGGCTGCCCTCCTTCCTCCACTCTGACGCCTGGCTTACATTGTCCAGATTTCAGAACGTGATAGAAGGGTCACATTTACTCTACTTTAATATTGATAATTAAGTTAATTTATATAAGATGTTTTTATGATGGTAAAGTCCAAAGACTAACGTATTTAAGAATAATTCCCACCATAATAGGTGGTGAATTATAATAGTATGTGGTGATGATATCCCGTTTTCTATAGACGGTAATTCCACTACAAGTTACGTTTTCTATGGGTAACTTGTTGGTAATACAGCTATTATCTGTATGATATTAAATGGTGTCGGATTTTCCGACATAATTCCCCAGGGGGCTGCTCACGGGTCGAAGTCCTATTTAGAACAGACGAACACCGATACTCCTCCTTCGAATTATTTGATTAATTTGATGTTAGTAGTTAGTAATCACACATTTGTGTGTCTGTTCGTATAGGACGGATGTCCCGTACTAGAGTTGCAGGGGTTAGAAGTCTAATGCGATTTCATTTCCCTGTCAACTCTTGAAAGGCTAATATTCAAGCCTTATTACATATTATTTAACCCAGAAGACTGAATGTGATCAAGTACTACAGTCAAGTATGATTCAGGGACTGCAGTGAGATCAGTGACTTTAGATATAACTTGAAGTTTCTTCAGGTAACTGGTCACTGATATATAAACACTGAGGCCCATGGAATACATCTTGATTAAATAATAAATGTATCAAATCAGTCATCAGATTTATTGGGGTTTAATTTAGTTAATTGATTCAGAAGATTGAATAGCTCATCATTAAAGTAAAGTATGGTTCTGAGACTGCAGTGGGTTCAGTGACATTGGTCGCAGTGACTTGTAGCTGTTTTAGGCTACTGTTCACTGATTTGCCACTGAGGCCTCATGAACTCATCTTCAGCTTCAAATGATGATACTAACATCAACCTCTGTTACTATAGTCAGCTGTAATCTCCTTAGTATAATGCTACTGGAGAAATATAATCAGCTGACAAATTTAGATTTCTACTGGTATTGTTTATCTGCAGGCATAGGTCTCCTCAGGCTTGATACTGGGCCTGAGAGTAATTTACCTCCTGCAGAGTTTAACATGGTTATACCCTGATATTTAGTAGGGCTACCGATGAATCGATGACAATAGTCTGTCCCTACAAGGAGACCGAAGTCGGTGAGGTGATCAGACTTAATATTATCTGCCAATTTTATTCCTCTATTTCTCAGGAATTTGGCTGTTGCTCTCAGACCTTGAACTTGTAGGTCTACTGGTATTTTGTCCACCACAATGGCTTGTACTCTACAGACGTACCTGCCTAAACGTACTGATGGTTGTACCACCTGGTAGACTTGAGGTCCTGCATCTGTTACAAACCCTGAGATGTTGAATGACGTCTGGGCTACAGGCCTTAATTGTAATTCATCTGCCAGCTTTTTAGTAATATATGTTCTCTGGGATCCTTGGTCAAACAACCCACGGGTATGGACCTTGGCCCTCTTATTCAGGATGGTAATTTGGGCAGTAGGCAAAGTCGTATTACCTTTAGACTTTGCCGTTTGGACACTCTTTGTTTGTTGCACCTTGCAGTACTGTACTGTGGTGGGAATGCTATCTTCCACCTTGGGGTTTGGAGACGTTGTTTTGGTGTCTCTGCACAATGCTGCATGGTGTTGACCTTTGTTACACCTATTACAGGTGTGTAATTGGGTATCACAATCCTTGATGTTATGTTTCCTGAGGCACCTCGTGCAATGTTGCAAATCTTTGAGTCGCTCAACACGGGCGTCACTATCAGGAAAATTAGAGCAGTGGTACATTGAATGTTTCTCATTGCAGAACAAACATGTTCCATAGCTTCCAGTACCCTTTGGTGTCACGTTCTTGGATGACACAGTAACTATAGGCTTGGAGGGTCCCACTGCATATACGCCCACACTGCCACTGTTCCACTTTGGTGTTGAATTATATTGTCTAGATTGAGTTGGAGTACCTTTGGTACTCTGTGGTTTACTATTATTGGTTTCTGAGGGTTTACTTGGTGGTTTTAATTTGTCATGTGTTCGTAATTGATGAACTACTGACTTTAAACCTTCAGATATTTCATTCATGGATAAGATACTTTTATTGTAATGAGCACTCATTTGTCTCAATATGTCCCTAGGTATTTTCTCCTGGACAATTATTTTCAAGACCCACTCAGCCCCGTTTGTATCTGCTGTCAGGCTGAGGGCATTGATCAATGATTCTACCTCCAGCTTGAAGACTTGGAGTGAATCAGCTGAAGCCTCCGGTGGGGGTAAATGCAACAGCTCATGAACTAAATGTGATGTTCTTACTTCTGGATCAGCATAATTATCCTTGAGGAGTTTTACTGCCAGATCATAGCCGTCATTAGTTAATCTCAGATGGGATACTACTGTTTTAGCCTCACCTGATAATTGACCTTGCAAATAAGAGAATTTACTACTCTTTGGTAAAGATTGTTTTGAGTCTACAAGGTCAACGAATTTGTTCCAAAATTCGTCCCAATCTTCCTCATCTTTTCCTGAGAAAGTGGGTAAATTAATTGGAGGGAGTCGAGCTTCTGCTTGACTCGTATTAGATGCAACTGTTGTTGTTGTTGCTGCCTTGTTCTGGGCAATTAATTTGACATAAGGCTGTAATGTGGCTTGAGTCTGATCTTCATAATTCGCAAGATCAACCATAATGTCGTCTATTTCTGTTTCTGATAAATTGGTATTGGCAAGTTCAGCCACATATGTTGCTATTTGACATTTGATTTGCTCAAATTTACCTGCAGCTGCTTGATAATAGCTTTCCAGGTCAGCATAATCAACTTGAGATTGTTGTGACAAATCTTCACATTTCTTGATCTGTCTTGTTAAGTGGCCTTTAAGACCTGCAAGGGTTCTTTTCATTCTCCCTGCATTATCCATACTGGCTCGTTGGTGAAGCCTTGTGGGACTTGTACTTGGGCTGCTCATAATACTGAACAAGCTCTAATGGTAGCCTAGGGTTAAATTCTGCACTCACTAGGCAATAATCCTACCTCTACTAGAGGTTAGCACTTAAAATTAATACACATTATATATATACAATCATACACACTAATAATTTGAGTGATAAACCAGTGTCACTGGAAGTACCTTTAGGTTAGCTCTTCTATATCACCCTAGGATGGTAGAGACACTAATTAATCACTCAAAGGTGTAATGATCATAAGTAAATTATTATATATACACAACTCAACTCGAGTTGATAAAAATTACACCCAAAATAGGGTCTGGACCATTCATTAATGGTGTTAGGTTATTCAATATAGTACAACTGACTATGGTAATAATGGGACAAGGATGAACGATAATAGTTCAACTAGTCAGTGGTTAATATCCTACCCTGTTGTGGGTTGGCAATTAGTAAATATTATACTGTGATCACTAGTGCAATATATATTAAATAATTCTCTATTTTGGAGAAATAATATACACAATTATTGATAATAGCCTCTTAATTAGCCTCTATGAAACTTCTAATATTATCTAGAAGTATTAAATGTTATTAGTGACCTCGCGAAATAAACTCCACAAATTCGTAGATAATCTCTCGCGAAATGTAACACCACGAAATCCGTGAACAATCTCGCGAAGACACAGTCACTAATTTGGCTGGTTTCTATATTAGCGCTGTCATTTCACGAAATAACACGCCACCAAATATCTGTGGGTGTGCATGAAACCGCTGATGGGGCAGAACTGGGCTGAGGGAGGCTCCTGAGCTCCCTCGAGGCTACGCTGCCGTCTTGACTGGCTTTGTTTAAATAACACTGCACTAGTATTTAATGAATCCACTGGTTAACTGGTTCATCCGGTACTAAGATGACCAAATGTGGGTTCAAAGGATCAAAATCCGTCATCCGGTTCGAAGATGACCAAATAATGTGGGAACCGACCTGTGAGATTTATATTTATTTAATTTATATGAATTTATATTTACGTTAATTTATATACTTCGATAGCAATTTGTATAATGATAAGTGGACTGTATTTCTGCAATAATCTCATAATCTCACAAATCGATCCTCTACACATTAGGGGGGTTTATATTTATATGTATGCAGCCAATCAAACTACAGTAACTACATACATTGAAGAGGTTCCTTATCTTATAGTACAGCAGGTTAGTCCACCAGGTATAACTAGGGTGTAGACACCAAATTATCCTCTTTGAGGTAGCTTCCATATCACCCAGTAACTGGTGCACAAATCTTGCATCCTCGTCTTGACCTGTCAAAAGTGCGCTAGCTGTGAAGCCAGATACCTATATATGACAAGTATATCAGAGAAAACAGTACATGGAACATGAAGACCTGGCTTAATTACCTTTAGTATGAGGCGATTTCGCGTTCTAACCGGGTCACCCTATATAATGACATTAATGGCCACTAATGATAGATAATGGGTTTCGGAAAGAACACTTAACTTGATTTGTTGACAGCGTGTTGACAGATGGTACACCTTTGGTATCCATAACACTACGTCCAAGTAAAATTAACAGGAGCCGAATTTGCTCCCGTGTGAGCCTCTGGTCTCTATATAAACAACAATGGCTGCCCTCCTTCCTCCACTCTGACGCCTGGCTTACATTGTCCAGATTTCAGAACGTGATAGAAGGGTCACATTTACTCTACTTTAATATTGATAATTAAGTTAATTTATATAAGATGTTTTTATGATGGTAAAGTCCAAAGACTAACGTATTTAAGAATAATTCCCACCATAATAGGTGGTGAATTATAATAGTATGTGGTGATGATATCCCGTTTTCTATAGACGGTAATTCCACTACAAGTTACGTTTTCTATGGGTAACTTGTTGGTAATACAGCTATTATCTGTATGATATTAAATGGTGTCGGATTTTCCGACAGGAGTTTCAACCTCATTATTCTTTCCATTAAACAGTTGAAGAGAAGAGGGCTAAGAATACCTCCTTGCGGTGTATTATTTTCATGTCTTTTGTACTCAGAGACTGTGCCATGAAGTTTTACTCTTGCTTCTCTGTTTATGAGACAGTTTTTGGTCCAGGAGAGCAGGTTGCCTCTGACCTCTTTGTCAATGAGGCAGCAGAGAATAGCTGGGGCGCTAGCCAGTTCAAAGGCTTTTTCGAGGTCCAGGAATATCAGCATTCCTGGTCTGTCATTCAAGTGGGCTAACAGAGTTATAATACATTCCACTGTGCCAACCCCTCTTCTA
The DNA here is from genome assembly GCF_040958095.1 of Procambarus clarkii. Lineage (NCBI taxonomy): Eukaryota > Metazoa > Arthropoda > Malacostraca > Decapoda > Cambaridae > Procambarus > Procambarus clarkii. The sequence goes on from NC_091183.1 coordinate 18,040,754, forward strand.
TAGGCATACATATCATGGTGCAGTTTAGGCATTTTCCACTCCAGTCTGTTGAGTGCCATTCTGTCAGCCGTCTTGGCTGCACAGCTTTGGAGAGAGATGGGCCTGGGATTAGCTGGATCTTTGGGTTTTGGGATCGGCACTATGTCTGCTCTATTCCAAGCAGAAGGTCTAGTTTGAGAAGTCCAGGCTAAATTAATTAACCTTAGGTATGCAGCGTCTCCCTCTGGGCCGAGGTTTCTAATCATTTTATAGGTTATTTTGTCGGCTCCAGGGGATGTATCCTTGGAGTTTTTCTTAGCCCGATTGAGCTCATCCAGTGTGAAGGGGGCATTAGTGTCAGAGACTTCTTCACATGCTGTAAGGATTTTGTGCCACCTTTCTTCCTCTAGTCCGGTCTGTACTGCTAATACATCTGGTGGAAGTTGATTGCTGGCTGCTCTCTCTGCAAACCTGGTTGCCAGTACTTCGGCTTCCTGTTGAGGATCTTTGGGGTGTGGAGCTTTAGGTGTTTTATTCCCTTTGGCCCGGTGAATTTGCTGCCACATCTCCCCGAGAGAGGTGTGTTCATTCAGGTGTGAACACCATTCTAGCCACTTTTGTTCTTTTATTTGTCTGGTCTCTCGATGTACATGTTCCTTGACCTCACAAAGTAAGATCCTGTTGTGGTCACTTGGCTGCTTTTTGTATAGCTTTCTTGTTCTATTGAGTCTATGGTTGAGTTCTTTGACGCGTTCGCAATAGTACCAATGATCTTTATGGTGTCCGGTGGACTGTTTTTTCAGTGGGATTGAGTGGTTGGCTGCACTTTGAATCGCTTTGACAAATTCTTGTTCTGCCTGATTAATGTCTTCGGGAAGATCATAGTTTCTTTGCCACTCTGAAATGAGGTTTTGAAATCGGTCCCAGTTTGCTAAAGCAAAGTTCCAGGCTTCAGATGGAGGCGGAGGTGGGGTGGGTAGGTCTAACTGAAGATCAATTTGGACCCCATAGTGGTCGCTTGTGAGTGTGGGCTCAACTGACCATGTTGCTGCATCTCTTAGGGAGGCTGAAACGAAGGTTAGGTCTAATCTGCCTCCTTGGATGTGGGTAGGTTCATTCTTGTTTAGGATTTGTATTTCTGGAAGCTGGTCCAGTAGATGTGTAATGTGTATGCCGGCTTCATTTGTTTTGTTCGAGCCCAGTGCCAATCGATGATGGGCATTAAAATCTCCACAAATGATTGTGTTTGTTGTTGTCGCGTGTCCAAATAACACAGAGAGATCCATTTCGGCTTGTGGAGACCTGTACACATTGAACACTTCAAGTTTGTCGTGTCTTAGCTCAATGGTGACTCCCATTACCTCTGTCCCTGCTCCACAATTGGGTGGGCTGGTTATGGATTTGGAGATCAGGTCACTTTTTACATAGATTGCACATCCCCTGGATTGCCCATTGATCCATGGAAGGAAGAAGCCTCGATAGCCTGAGATTTTAGGTTCTAATCCGGCTCGAAGCAAGCTCTCCTGTAGTATCAGGATGTCTATGCCTTTGGTTGCTGCTATGCATTTCAGGTGTTGCAATTTAGTGCGCAGTCCTTGCGCATTCCATTGCAGGATCTTTAGAATTCTAGGTTCTTGGAATGTGCTGATAATTCCGTGGTATCCATGGAGTCTGATGAACACGCCATGGAAGTTGAAATTGGGGTATAGGTTCTTAGTGGTCCTGAAATTGCCTCATCAATGTCGCTTTCCGACGACCTGAACTCTATCTGCTTTTTATGGGGGTGCCTCTTGCCCTGCTGTCTTGACGGTATGGATATTACATCTTCGAATTTTTTGAGCTTGTGCTCAATTGTCTTCCGAGTCTCTGTGGTTTGCTTGATTCCATGTGAAGACAGCAGACTTTCGATTAACTCAGTGACCAAAGTTTTGAGCATTGGCCAGAGAGCGTTCAGTTCAGTGGGAGCACTATTTAATGTTGTGCAGGTTGAGGGCCTAGTGGCATTTAGACCCTTCTCGGTGGTAACTTTGGCACTGGAATTGCTACTCCTATTGGCCCCAGTGTGCTTGCTGGATGAAATGGGAGGCCGACTGCTTTGAACATGAGTCTTGTGTCCTCCATCTTTCTTTTTGTCCTGTACTGTCTTCTCACCCTTCACCATGGCCGATGGTGAAGGGCCGTGTGCCCCCTCTTCCTGAATGGGTAGACCCCACGCGGTTTTAGTGGGCATGGGAGCTGGTATTCGTTTTGGTGGGGGTTTCGGCTCCGCTGTTGGCGTGGTGGGGTTCGTTTGAAGCCTTTTGAGCCTTTCAGGGCATTTCAAGTTCCAGGCATGATGTGCCTTGGAACAATTTGGGCATTTTGCCTGAACAGGGTGGTTTGCCTTGAATTTATCAATACATGTTTTTGTATCATGGGACTGGCTGCAGACTCCGCACCTCACTGGGCGTTGGCAGCCATCTTTGTGATGCCCAAATCTCTGACATCTAAAGCATCTTAGGGGTTCTGGGGTGTAAGGCCTGTATTGGAACACCCCCCAGATTCCAAGGTCAAGTTTTTCCGGGATCCGTCCTCTTACTGTGAGAAGGACTTGTCGAGTTTCTTGTTTTGTTCGTACTTGGCATCTCTCTGCTGACACCACATAGTTCAGCTTTTCGAGATGGCCAAGGGCCATATGCAAGGGATAATGGAGGACAATGACTTTACTTATTTTATCCTCTGGTTTCAGTTCCTCACATTTTGCGTAATTTTTTAGAATCGTAGCGGCCGACTCGTCTTTTGGCCTCAGAATGTATTCTCCTTTGAGATTAGGTTTTGCCCTGACCTGGAGCTGGGGGTACTCTTTTTCCAGGTCCACTACAGTAGCGTAGGAAGACTTACCTTCCGTGTGCTGCACTTTGAAGACCGGAAACGTAGATCTAGTCTGAGGCGCTGGGAGAGCTGGAGAAGCTGGAGAGATTAATGGGCGATGGGTCGTCATGGAGTGGCTTGTCCTGTTAGCCTTAGTCACGTGATGCCACTCGCCGTCACTTTCGGAACTGGTGTCCATTATCGATGGTCTTTTCCTACTCTGAGCAGCATTGCTGGATCGATTATAAGTCAATTGGAATTCCATGATGAAATTTCAAATGATCACTTGTGGAGTGGTCTGGTGAGTGAAGGACGTGACGTCTGGTGTACGTGAACAATCTTACAATACTAGTTGATTTTATACCCGCATTAGGTCAGGTGATAATACAATGAAGGTGAAAAACATGGGGGAATACATAAGGGATAAACATAGGGGCTGCAGAAGGCTTATTGGCCCATACGAGGCATCTCCTATCTAAACACAAAGATTAATCCAGTGTAATTGGCCTGTTATGTTGGACATTGTCTTCTGTGTTGGCATCGATATGTTCTTGTCTTGTCCTTACTCTCATGGTGGGTAGAGTAAATAGTTCCGTGATTTGGGTGTTCATGGTAGGTCGCTCTATTCTTATGTGAATTGCCTCAAGAATTTGTAATCTTCTTGAATCTTGGGTTTTATCTATTATGCAAGTATTCTTGTTCAACATTTCTCTTGTTAGAGTAATGTCATGGGCTTGTCTCATGTGATTCCTAGGGGCACCAGATTGAAGATGGCATGTCAAACGCCTCGTCAGCTTGGTCGACGTCATACCTATGTACTTACATTGAAGGTTACATCCTTCGTGGGGGCAAGTGTACATGTATACAACGCTTGACTGCTGTAGAGGGTTCTCCGTCGGCTTCGGGCTGTTTTTGATAAGGAGTTCGGAAGTCTTCTTGGTTTTGTAGAATATTATCAGGTTTATGTTTTGGTTAGGAGTAGTGCTTTTTACTCCTTTACGGATTATTTCTTTCATTATTCTTTCCTCTTTTATATGTTCACTGTGCATGGTTGATTTGTAATATAATTTTATTGGAGGTATTGTGGTTTCTGTTCTAGGTTCATGATTATACCAACGGTCCAAGTGTCTTCTTATAGCAGCGTTTATTTCCGCGTTGCTGTATCCGTTGTTCACCAATACCTGAGTTACTCTTTCAAACTCTCTACTCACGTTGCTCCATTCAGAGCAGTGGGTAAGCGCTCGACGAATATAAGCATTGAGAACACTGGCTTTGTATCTTTGGGGGCACTCACTTCTACCGTTCAGGCATAATCCTATGTTGGTGGGCTTGGTATATACGTTGGTGCTTAAAGAGGTTCCTGTTTTTGTTATTAGTACATCCAAGAATGGCAGACTGTTATTTTCACTATTTTCATGTGTAAATCGGAGTACTGACTCTCTCTCTAGGTGTCTTTTTAGGTCAATTAGTTCATCTGAGTCTTTTACTATTACGAATATGTCATCTACATAACGGCAGTATACAGTTGGTTTTTGTCTGCTACTGAAGACCCTATCTTCGATGGTTCCCATATAAAAATTAGCAAATAAATATATTCGTCGTCGAATAAATATATTCGTTATATTCGTCGAGCGCTTACCCACTGCTCTGAATGGAGCAACGTGAGTAGAGAGTTTGAAAGAGTAACTCAGGTATTGGTGAACAACGGATACAGCAACGCGGAAATAAACGCTGCTATAAGAAGACACTTGGACCGTTGGTATAATTCAGAACCTAGAACAGAAACCACAACACCCCAATAAAATTATATTACAAATCAACCATGCACAGTGAACATATAAAAGAGGAAAGAATAATGAAAGAAATAATCCATAAAGGAGTAAAAAGCACTACTCCTAACCAAAACATAAACCTGATAATATTCTACAAAACCAAGAAGACTTCCGAACTCCTTATCAAAAACAGCCCGAAGCCGACGGAGAACCCTCTACAGCAGTCAAGCGTTGTATACATGTACACTTGCCCCCACGAAGGATGTAACCTTCAATGTAAGTACATAGGTATGACGTCGACCAAGCTGACGAGGCGTTTGACATGCCATCTTCAATCTGGTGCCCCTAGGAATCACATGAGACAAGCCCATGACATTACTCTAACAAGAGAAATGTTGAACAAGAATACTTGCATAATAGATAAAACCCAAGATTCAAGAAGATTACAAATTCTTGAGGCAATTCACATAAGAATAGAGCGACCTACCATGAACACCCAAATCACGGAACTATTTACTCTACCCACCATGAGAGTAAGGACAAGACAAGAACATATCGATGCCAACACAGAAGACAATGTCCAACATAACAGGCCAATTACACTGGATTAATCTTTGTGTTTAGATAGGAGATGCCTCGTATGGGCCAATAAGCCTTCTGCAGCCCCTATGTTTATCCCTTATGTATTCCCCCATGTTTTTCACCTTCATTGTATTATCACCTGACCTAATGCGGGTATAAAATCAACTAGTATTGTAAGATTGTTCACTTGAGAATGAACCATGGAGGTTCGAAACGTCGTGCAAATTATACAAATAAGTGTAATACACTCTATAGTAAATCACTTCTTTTCTTCACCTTAAAAGTACGAAAATGAGTTTTGGAGAACTCCTATTCCAATTAAGCCCTGATGCTAAGAAAATAGTTAGAGGGATAGAAGCCCTAAACCAGAAAATAATAAATACAGAATATGCGGTCATATTCAATGAAACATATTTGAAAGAAAACCTGCTGCCAGTATACACCAATATATATATATATATATATATATATATATATATATATATATATATATATATATATATATATATATATATATATATATATATATATATATATATATATATCGTACCTAGTAGCCAGAACACATTTCTCGGCCTACTATGCAAGGCCTGATTTGCCTAATAGGCCCAGTGATTTTCTTTATTTATAAGAAATTTTTCCAATTAGTTTACTTGAATTATTACTATTATTATATTATATTAAGAACATAAATTATTGACTTGTTTTATTACCATAGGTTAGGTTAAGATAGGTTAGGTAGGGTAGGTTCGGTCGTATATCTACGTTAGTTGTAACTCAAATTTAAACAAAATTATCTCAAACATAATGAAATTGATAGATTTATCATTTCAAAAGAAAAAACATTGTAAAATGTTTTTTCATAATGTAAATGTAAAATTTACACAATTACACAAAATTACACAAAATGTAAAATGTAAAAATATAGGCAATGCATGCATTGGCATGCATGCTTGCCTATATATGGTTGCCTGACTACATTTACGCTTGCATGACTACATTTTCGCTTGGCTGACAACATTAACGCTTGCCAGAATAAATTTACGCTTGCTTGACTAGAATTACGTTGGCCTGACTAGATTAACGCTGTCCTGACTAGATTAACGCTTGCCTAACAAAATTACGCTTGCCTGCCTAAATTATAGCTTGCCTGATCAAATTAACATTTGCCTGGCTAAATTATTAATGGCCTAAATAAATTATTACTTGCTTGACTAAATTATTACTTGCCTGACTAAATTAACTCTTGCAAGAATAAATTAACTCTTTCTGACTAAATTTGCGCTTGCCTTAACTTAATTAACGCTCTCCTGAATAAATTTACAGGTGCCACATTAATTTAATTTTGCCTGACTAAATTAATGCTTGACTGACTAAATAAACGATTGACAGAATAAATGTTCACGTGACTGACTAAATTTATACTTGCCTTGCTAAATTTACGGGTGTTTGACTAAATTTACGCGTGCCTGACTAAATTTACGTTTACCTTAATAAATTTTTGCGTGCCTGAATAAATTATTGCATGCCTGGCTATATTTAAGCTTGCCGTGCTAAATTTACGCATGCCTGGCTAAATTAATGCGTGCCTGACTAAATTAACGCTTGCCTGATTATTTTTACGCTTGCCTGACTACATTTATGCTAGCCTGACTACATTTACGCTTGTTTGACTACATTTACACTTGCCTGACAACATTTACTCTCGCCTGACAACATTTACCCCTGCCTGACAACATTTAAACTTGCCTGACTATATTTACGGGGGCCTGACTACATTTACGTTTGCTTGGCTACATTAACGCTTCTCTGACTACACTTATGCTTGTCTCACTACATTTACGCTGGCCTGACTAAATTTACGCATGCCTGACTATATTTACGCTTGCCTGACAACATTTATGCTTGCCTGACTTCATTTACGCTTGCCTGAGTATATTTACGATGGCCTGATCACATTTACACAAGGTTTAACTACATTTACGCTTGCCGGACGACATTTACGCTTGCCTGACTACATTTATGCTGGCCTGACTTTATTTACGATTGTCTGACTACATTTACGCTTGCCTGACTACATTTACGCTTGCCTGACTATATATACAGTTGCCCGATTGCATTTAAGCTTGCCTGACTACACTTCTGCTTGCCTGACTACATTTAATCCTCAGTATATTTGTGATTGCTTCACTACATTTACGCTTGCCTGACTACATTTACGCATTCCTAACTACATTTACATATGCCCGATTATATTTACGCTTGCCTGACTATATTTACGCTTGCCTGACTATATTTACGGTGGCCAGACTACATTTACGCTTCCCTGATTACATTACGCTTGACCGACTACACTTACGACGGCCTGACTACATTTACACTTGCCTGACTACATTCACTCTAGCCTGAGTTGATTTAAGAAGGCCTGACTACATTTACGCTAGCCTGACTACATTTACGCTTGCCTGACTAGTTTTATGCTAGCCTGACTACATTTTCTCTTGCCTGACTATATTTTACGATTGCATGACTACATGTACGCATGTTTGCCTATATACATGGTTGCCTGACTACATTTACGCTTGCATGACTACATTTTTGCTTGGCTAACAACATTAACGCTTGCCAGAATAAATTTACTCTTCCTTGACTAGAATAACGCTTGCCTGACTAGTTTAACGCTGTCCTGACTAGATAAACGTTTGCATGAAAAAATTACGGTTGCCTGACTAATCATTGCTTGCCTGATTAAATTAATGCTTTCCCGAGTAAATTACCGCTTGCCTGCCAAAAGTATCGCTTACCTGACCAAATTAACACTTGCCTGGCTAAATTATTAATGGCCTACCTTACCTTGAGGTTACCTTGAGGTGCTTCCGGGGCTTAGCGTCCCCGCGGCCCGGTCGTCGACCAGGCCTCCTGGTTGCTGGACTGATCAACCAGGCTGTTAGACGCGGCTGCTCGCAGCCTGATGTATGAGTCACAGCCTGGTTGATGAGGTATCCCCTAGAGGTGCCTATCCAGTTCTCTCTTGAACACTGTGAGGGGTCGGCCAGTTATGCCCCTTATGTGTAGTGGCAGGGTGTTGAACAGTCTCGGGCCTCTAATGTTGATAGAGTTCTCTCTCAGAATACCTGTTGCAACTCTGCTTTTCAACGGGGGTATTCTGCACATCCTGCCATGTCTTCTGGTCTCATGTGATGTTATTTCTGTGTGCAGGTTTGGGACCAGCCCCTCTAATATTTACCACGTGTAAATTATTATGTATCTCTCCCGCATGCGCTCAAGGGAGTACAGATTTAGGCTCTTTAGTCGGTCCCAGTAATTTAGATGTTTTACTGAGTAGATTCTAGCAGTAAAGTATCTCTGCACGCTCTCCAGGTCAGCAATTTCTCCAGCTTTGAAAGGGGCTGTCATTGTGCAGCAGTACTCCACTCTAGAGAGCACAAGCGTTTTGAAAAGTATCATCATCGGCATAGCATCTCTAGTGTGAAAAGTTCTTGTTATCCAACCTGTCATTTTTCTTGCAGTTGTGACGGCTACTTTATTGTGTTCTTTAAAGGTAAGGTCTTAAGACATGAGTACACCCAGATCCTTTACATTGCCTTTTCGTTCTATGTTATGATTTGCATGAGTTTTGTACGTGGTTTCTGTTTTTATATTTTCAATTTTTCTGTAGCGTATGAGCTGGAACTTATCCTCGTTAAACACCATATTATTTTCTGTAGCCCATAGAAAGACCTGATTTACATCTGATTGGATGTTTGCCGTGTCCTCTATGTTGGCAACTCTCATGAAAATCCTAGTGTCATCTGCAAAGGATGATACAGTCCTATAGGTTGTGTTCTTGTCTATGTCCGATATGAGGATGAGAAAAAGTACTGGAACAAGCACAGTACCCTGGGGGACTGAGCTCTTTACGGTTGATGGGCTGGATTTTATTTTGTTGACTATTACACATTGGGTTCTGTTAGTCAGGAAATTGTAGATCCATCTGCCTATTTTCCCGGTAATTCCTTTTGAACGCATTTTATGTGCAATAACACCATGGTCACCTTTATCAAATGCTTTTGCGAAATCTGTGTAAATTACATCAGCATTTTGTTTGTCTTCCATAGCATCTAATGCCATATCATAGTGGTCCAGCAACTGCGACAGGCAAGAGCGCCCTGTTCTGAAACCATGTTGTCCGGGGTTATGGAGATGCTGTGATTCCATGTATTTTGTGATCTTACTTCTTAGCACTCTCTCAAAGATTTTTATGATGTGCGATGTTAGTGCTATCGGTCTGTAATTTTTTGCCTCTGTCTTATTTCCTCCTTTATGGAGTGTTGCTATTTCTGCTGTTTAAAGAATGTCAGGGATAACACCAGTATCTAGGCTTTGTCTCCACAGAATGTGAAGGGCCTGCGATAGTGTTTTTTTACAGTTCTTGATGAATATGGAGTTCCAAGAATCCGGGCCTGGTGCAGAGTGCATAGGCATACTGTTTATGGCTTCTTCAAAATCTAGTGGGGATAGGGCGACGTCTGATATATGATTTGATGTTGGTATCATATCCATGACAAATTCATTTGGGTTATCAATCTTTAGTGCATTTAATGGCTAGCTGAAAACAGAGTCGTACTGCTTCCTCAGTAACTCGCTCATTTCTTTGTTGTCATCGGTGAAAGTTCCATCTCCCTTTCGCAGGGGCCGGATACTAGATGTGGTTTTTGTTCTTGATTTTGCATAGGAGAAAAAATATTTCGGATTTCTCTCTATTTCACTGATGGCCTTTTGCTCTCTTTGCTTCTCCTGACAAAGAGTCTTTAGTCTTGGCCTGACTAAATTATTACTTGCCAGACTAAATTACCTCTTGCAAGAATAAATTAACTCTTTCTGACTAAATTTACGCTTGCCTAACTTAATTAACGCTTGCTTGAATAAATTTACAGGTGCCAGATTAATTTAATTTTGCCTGACTAAATTAACGCTTGACTGACTAAATAAACGATTGACTGAATAAATGTTCACGTGACTGACTAAATTTATGCTTGCCGTACTAAATTTACGCGTGTTTGTCTAAATTTACGGGTGTTTGACTAAATTTACGCGTGTCTGACTAAAATTACGTTTACCTTAATAAATTTTCGCGTGCCTGAATAAATTATTGCATGCCTGGCTATTTTTAAGCTTGCTGTGCTAAATTTACGCATGCCTGGCTAAATTAACGCATGCCTGACTAAATTAACGCTTGCCAGATTATATTTACGCTTGCCTGACTATATTTATGCTTGCTTGACGACATTTATGCTTGTTTGACTACATTTGTGCTTGCCTGACTATATATTCACTTGCCTAACTACATTTGTGCTAGCCTGACTTCCTTTACGCTTGTTTGACTACATTTACACTTGCCTGACTACATTTACTCTCGCCTTACAACATTTACCCGTACCTGACTACATTTAAACTTTCCTGACTATATTTACGGGGGCCTGACTACATTTACGCTTGCTTGGCTACATTTACGCTTGTTTGACTACTCTTATGCTTGTCTCACTACATTTACGCTGGCCTGACTAAATTTACGCATGCCAGACTATATTTACGCTTGCCTGACAACATTTATGCTTGCCTGACTTCATTTACTCTTGCCTGAGTATATTTACGATGGCCTGACCACATTTACACAGGTTTAACTACATTTACGCTTGCCTGACGACATTTATGGTTGCCTGACTACATTTATGCTTGCCTGACTACATTTATGCTTGCCAAACTTTATTTACGCTTGTCTGACTAAATTTACGCTTGCCTGACTACATTTACGCTTGCCTGACTATATTTACAGTTGCCCGACTGCATTTGCGCTTGCCTGACTACATTTATGCTTGCCTGACGACATTTAATCCTCAGTTTATTTGTGATATATTTACTATATATTTACTGACTATATTTACGGTGGCCTGACTACATTTACGCTTCTCTGATTACATTTAAGCTTGACCGACTACATTTACGCTTGCCTGACTACATTTACGTCTGCCTGACTACATTTACACTTGCCTGACTACATTCACTCTGGCCTGAGTGGATTTAAGATGGCCTGACTACATTTACGCTTGCCTGACTAGTTTTACGTTAGCCTGACTAGTTTTACGTTAGCCTGACTACATTTTCTCTTGCCTGATTATATTTTACGATTGCATGATTACATGTACGCATGCTTGCCTATATATATAGTTGCCTGACTACATTTACGCTTGCATGACTACATTTTCGCTTGGCTGACAACATTAACACTTGCCAGAATAAATTTACGCTTGCCTGACTAGATTAACCCTGGCCTGGCTAGATTAACGCTGTCCTGACTAGGTTAACGCTTGCCTGACAAAATAACGCTTGCCTGACTAAATTATCGCTTGCCTGACTAAATTAATGCTTTCCTGAGTAAATTACCGCTTGCCTACCTAAATTATCGCTTGCCTGACCAAATTAACGCTTGCCTGGCTAAATTATTAATGGCCTGACTAAATTATTACTTGCCAGACTAAATTATTACTTGCCAGACTAAATTATTACTTGCCTGACTAAATTAACTCTTGCAAGAATAAATTAACTCTTGCCTGACTAATTTTACGCTTGTCAGACTAAATTAACACTTGCCTGACTAAATTTATGATTGCCTGACTAAATTTTCGCGTGACTGAATAAATTTACTGGTGCCAGATTTATTTTAGCTTGCCTGAATAAATTAGCTCTTGGCTGACTAAATTATTACATGCGTGACTAAATTATTACTTGCCTGCCAAAATTACTTGCCTGAATAAATTATTACCTGCCTAACTAAACTAACTCTTGACTGACTAAATAAACGCTTGACTGAATAAATATTTGCATTCCTGAATAAATTTACCCCAGCCTCACTACATTTACGCTTGCCACACTACATTTATGCTTGTCTGACTACACTTATTCCTGACTATATTTACGATGGCTTGAATACATTTACACGTGCCTGACTGCATTCATGTTGGCTGACTACATTGACGCTTGCCTGACTACTTTTATGCTTGCCTGACTAAATTTACGCTAGCCTGACAACATTTACGCTTGCCCGACTAGATTTACGCTTGCTGACTTCTTTTACCCCTCCCTGATTAGATTTACGCTTGCTTCACTAAATGAATACTTGCTTGAGTAAAGTAACGTCTTGCAATAATAAATTACCTCTTGTTTGACTAAATTTACGCTAGCCTGACTAATTTTACGGGTGCCTGAATAAATTTATAGGTGCCAGAATAATTTAAGCTTGCCTGACTAAATTAACGCTTGCCTGACTAAACTATTGCTTGGGTGACTAAATTATTACTTGCCTGACTAAATTATTACTTGCCTGACTAAATTATTACCTGCCTAACTAAACTAATTCTTGACTGACTAAATAAACGCTTGATTGAATAAGTATTCGCGTGCCTGATTAAATTTACTCTTGCCTGAGTAAATTTACGCGCGTTTGTCTAAAATTACAGGTGTTTGACTAAATTTACACGTGCCTGACTAAGTTTAAGATAAATTTTCGCGTGCCTGAATAAATTCTTGCATGCCTGGCTATATTTACGCTTCCTGGACTAAATTTACGCATGCCTGACTAAATTAACGCTTGCCTGATTAAATTAACGCTTGCCTGATTAAATTAACGCTTGCCGACTAAATTAACGCTTTTCTGAATAAAATAACGCTTGCCTGGCTAAATTAACCTTTGTCTGACTTCATTTTCGTTTGCGTGACCACCTTTACGCTTGCCTGACTACATTTCCGGTTGCCTGAGTATATTTAAGATGGCCTCACTACGTTTGTGCTTGCCTAAATATATTTACGCTTGCCTAACTACATTTACGCTAGCCTGACTACCTTTACGCCTGCCTGTCTACAATTACGCTGGCCTGACTAAATCTACTCCTGCTTGACTATTTTAACGCTTGCCTGATTAAATTTACACATGCCTGACTACATTTATGCTTGCTTGTCTACATTTACGCTTGCTTTACTACATTTACTCTTGCCTTAATACATATATACTTGCCTGACTACATTTCCGCTAGCCTGACTACGTTTATGCTTGTCTAACTACTTTTACGCTTGCCTGACTACATTTACTCCTGCCTGACAACATTTACCCATGACTGACAACATTTACACTTGCCTGACTATATTATAGTGGCCTGACTACATTTACGCTTGTCTGACTACATTTACGCTTGCCTGAGTTCATTTTTGCTATTCTCACTATATTTTTGCTTGCCTGACTAAAATTACTCTTGCCTGACTACTTTTACGCTTCCTGAGTACATTTAGACTTGCCTGACTACATTTACGCTTGCCTGCGTACATTAATGCTCTCCTCACTATATTTATGCTTGCCTGACTTCATTTACGCTTGCCTGAGTACATTTAGGCTTGCCTGACTTCATTTAATCAGGAGTATTTTTACGATAGCTTCACTACATTTATGGTTGCCTGACTACATTTACGCTGGCTTGACTACATTTACGCTTGCCTGACTGCATTTACGCTTGCCTGACTACATTTACACTTGCCTGACTATATTTACAGTTACCTGACTACATTTACGCTTGCCGTACTACATTTACGCCAGTCTGACTACATTTACGCTTGCCGTACTACATTTACGCCAGTCTGACTACATTTATGCTTGCCTGACTAAATTTACGCTTGCCGGACTACATTTATGCTTGCCTCAATACATTTATGCTTGCATGACAAAAATTACGCTAGCCTGACTACATTTACGCTTGCCTGACTACATTTATGCTTGGCTTACTACATTTAATCCAGAGTATATTTACAATTGCTTGAATACATTTACGCTTGCTTGACTACATTTAGGCTTGCTTGACAACATTTACGCTTGCCCGACTACATATAGGCTTGCCTTACTACATTTACCCCTGTCTGACTACATTTTTCCCTACCTCACTACATTTGCTCTGGCCTGACAACATTTCCCCATGCCTTATTACATTTACGCTTGCCTGACTATATTTACGGCGGCCCGACTACATTTACACTTGCCTGACTATATTTACGGCGGCCTGACTACATTTACGTTTGCAACACTACATTTATGCTTTCCTGACAACATTTACTCTTGCCTGACTACATTTACGCTTGCCTGTCTAAATTTATGCTGGCCTCACTACATTTACGCTGACCTGACTATATATATGCATGCCTGACTATATTTAAGCTTGCCTGACTACATATATGCTTGCCAGACTTTATTTACGCTTGCCTGAGTTTCTTTACGATGGCTTTACTACATTTACATTTGTTTGACTACATATACGCTTGCTTGACTACATTTATACTGGCCTGCCTACATTTACGCTTGCCTGACAACATTTATGCTTGCCTGACTACATTTATGCTTGCTTGATTATATTTACGAGGGCCTGACTACATTTACACTTGCCTGAGAAAATTTACGATAACCTGACTACATTTACTCTTGTCTGACTACATTCACTCATGCCTGACTACATATAATCTGGCTTGACTTTATTTACGATTGCCTGACTACATTTACGCTTGCTTGCCTATATTTATGGTTGACTGACTAAATTTACGCTTACCTTAATACATTTTCGCTTGCCTGACAACATTAACGCTTGTCAGAATAAATTTACGCTTGCCTGACTAGATTAACGCTTGCCTGATTAGATTAACGCTGTCCTGACTAGATTAACGCTTGCATGTTAAAAAAACGCTTGCCTGACTAAATTAACGCTTGCCTGACTAAATTAACGCTTGCCTGATGAAATTATTACTTGCCTGGCTAAATTTTTACTGGACTGACTAAATTATTACTAGCCTGACTAAATTATTATTTGCCTGACTAAATTATTATTTGCCAGACTAAATTATTACTTGCCTGACTAAATTAACTCTTGCTAGAATAAATTAACTCTTTCTGACTAAATTTACGCTTGCCCTACTTAATTAACGCTCTCCTGAATGAATTTACAGGTGCCAAATTAATTTAATCTTGCCTGACTAAATTAACGCTTCACTGACGAAATAAACGATTGACTGAACAAATGTTCACGTGACTGACGAAATTTACGCTTACCTGACTAAATTTACGCGTGTTTCTCTAAATTTACGGGTGTTTGACTAAATTTTCGCGTGCCTGAATAAATTATTGCATGGCTGGCTATGTCGGGAAACCGAAACACACACAACCACATACACACAAATAACACAGTCTCCCCTAGTCTATACTCCCTTCAGGATGGAAAATGGGAGACTCTGTGACGTCATCAAAATCATCGTATATTTACATTATGAAACATTGTTAATAGATTAGTTTAGTATCTAGAGTTAACAAAAAAGTATTCAATAACACTGAATATAATTATTTACACAGTATTGTAGCTAGGTTCCCTTGTTAATGTAAAATTACTTTGAGTGAGGAACCAGAGCATAAGGGCATTGCCCCGAGGAGGAAGGCATCCATACACACAATAACAACAAAACAGGGGACGAGCCTACCACGCTCTCTTAACTGGTGTAACAGCTAGACACCCCATTTACGTGTCAACACCAGCAACACAGCTTAACAACATTACAACAACGACTGTATCCGTCTACCAAGTATTGTATATTATTCGAGTGCACTGTTTAATATAAATAAGTAGATGGTTAGGTCGTAGGACATCCCCAAATACAACGTACGTGTACCCCATTACAACCCTCACAGTTCATGTCATACCTGTAATTGATATGTTTAGGGAACTTTGATTAATTCCTTGCATCCCATACAGGTAAATTGTGAGAGGAGCAGCAAGAATCTGTGCAGACAGTTGGTTCATACACATAATTAACTACTTGTTTGCCAAGCCTTGTCCTTCCCACCAGCCGCCATTACGTGGCACAAAGAGGCAGGGCCACACCCAATCTGAGGCTACAACTACACGCCTTACCAGGCCCATTCTACTGGCATAGCTAAGACATTTTAGTATAGCAGTAGTAGTAGTCATAATTATAATTAAGTAGATTAGACCACCATATGTGGTACACTATATAATGAAATAATTGAAACTTAATTCAATTATTAATTAAATAATTCCACTTAATTAATACTTACTTACTAAGAAAATAAATAAGACATAACTTTATTTTATTAAATCAATTTGAAAAAGAGAGTTTAGCTGCCTGGAATTTCCCCACAATATTTTGGTCCTTCGAACCGGATTATTTAGTTCTTTGAACTAGATATTATACATACATATAGTGCTAGTGCAATATTACCTACACATTATAGCAGGAAGACACTGCTATATTTTTTGCATATTTTCTAGCCTAACTTTTCAATCTCATAGCAAACAGAACTTACAACAAGCACTATTATTGTTCTGACAGTATCAAAGGAACAATTGTGCTTTTTTCATTTCATTACAAGAGGTTGATAAGAGGCTACTTTACTTATAAGTTACTTATAAATGTTTTTTATAATTATTGCATTATTATTGCCATCACTGTAACATTTACTGCATGCCACATCATTTACTACTAATTCTTGCACAAGGGTAGAACATTTTAGGCTGGTGTTGTACAGCAACCTAGTCTAATTTATTGTGCTAACCTGGTGTAAGGGTAAGAATTTTACACTTGTCTAGAGTTGAACACATATTACAACCTAGCAAGTACATATTTTTTATGCAGTATTTAAGACAACCCGAGTTGTGTTGTCAATATGATATCAATATAACATTAGTACAATTTATCTATAATCATTTCACCTTTGAGTGTTAACCTGTGTCTCTGTACCAGCCAAGAGTGATAATGATGGGCTATGTTGCGGATTCCAGCATTGATACAGGTCTACCACTCAAATTATAGTGTGTATGATTTTACAGTGTATATTTAAATATAGTCTATACGACTAACAAGTACTTCCAAGATGTCTACTGTCACAAATGTCCAAATAACCCTCACAGGATTGAGGGATCATTTATCACGGCAGATTAGCACATGTGAAAACATGAGTAAACAAACTCCAGTTAACTATGTAGAATTGGAAAATTATCTTAGGCTTGCACGGAACAAATATGACCGTGTGTTGCAACAAATGAAAGAATATCAAGTTTTACTACAGAATACCAGTGTTGGTGGAGTAACATTACAAGATGTTATACAAGAACATTCCGATTATGAAGATACAATGTTTACACAGTTGCAATACTTTGATGATATCATACATGCCCATAAAGCTAATATAAATATTGTAACCACAACTTCCCAGAAACAGACAGCACCAGAAGTCAAATTGCCATCACTTAGTTTACCAACTTTTTCTGGAACAGAAGACGAGAGTTGGGACGGTTTCTGGAGCAAATTTGTCGATTCTGTGGATTCTAATGCTAATGTGCCAAAAACAACAAAGTTTACATACTTACAGAGTGTCTTGAAGGATGAAGCGTATCAGGTAGTCTGTAATCTAAATCACACAGATGATGATTATGACAATGCAGTACAACTCCTGAAAGATAATTATGCTAAACCTGAAAGGACTATCAGAATTCTAACACAGAGACTGTTAGACATTAAACCTCCAAATAATACTGCAGTCTCACTCCAAACCTTCAGATTGGAGATTGAGTCCATGCTCAAGGCACTTAAAAATAAAGTGAACCTGGATGAGTCAGACTGGATAATACAAGTCCATATGACACGGAAATTACCCAGGGACATACTGGATAAGTTGTTTGTATTAGTAGGTAAGTCATCCTTGACTGTAAAGGAGATTACAAAGGGTTTACAAACCATCATAGAACGAGAAAGAGTTAATCCAGAAGAAAAAACGACATCTAAACCTACATCTGCTACTAATAGTAAACAACAGAGTACAAACAGTACTCCAAACAAAGCTAAGACATCTTCCCCCTCCACAAAGTGGAATCAGGGCAGTGTAGGAACATATGCAGTTGGTCCCTCCAAACCTACAGTTAACGCGTCACCCAAAACGGTGACTTCTCAAGATACTGTTAATGTCTGGAGACCATGTGTGTTTTGTGAGCAATCACATTCCATGTACAATTGCAGACGCTACCCTGATCGTGCAACACGCATAAAACGACTCAAGGAGTTACATAGATGTAGCAAGTGTATAAGGGAACATCATCCCGACAATTGCACCACAGCAATGCGCATCTGCACTAAGTGCCATAAGGGTCAACACCATACTGCACTTTGTGGGGACACAAGTACAAAGTCTCCCAAACCACAGGAGGAGGAAGGAGCTACAGCATCAGTAAAGCTTTGTACTGTGTTACCTGACATAAGTGTCTTCACAACCAGGTCTAACCATAAATCAGCTCTACCTACTGCACGATTGATCATTAGAAATGGAAAGAATAAAGCCACCGTACGTGGATTATTTGATCAGGGGTCCCAACTGACCTTTATATCCAAGGAGTTGGTAGATAAACTGAAACTTACACCTGTAGAGGAGACACGGATAAACATAGCAGGATTCCTGACTAACTCAGGAGCCCGAACTTACAGGGTAGTACGACCCACAGTACGACTAGGAGGTTATGTACGAAAAGTACCAGCACTAGTAGTAGATAGATTTCCAACAGACCTGTATATAGAAGGTCTAGGAACAACAGCCAAATTCCTGGAAGAAAAGGGAATTCCTTTGGCTGATAACATTACATCGGACAACCTTTCCGATATTGGAATCCTTATGGGATCAGATGTCTACCATAAGTTTATCATAGGAAAGGAAGATTACCACGGTATGAACGTGTTACCATCTGCAGGTGGCTATTTACTAACAGGCCCAGTATTACGGCTAAAACAACCCGCACCTGTGGATCACCAACATGCCAACACAGTAATGGTTGCATGACTAGGAGAACAGTCTCCACTGCAACTCAGAGACATTTCCGAGGATGAGCTTGATCCCCCAGTATATAAGTTATGGGACCTGGTAACTCTCGGCATTGTCCCTGAACAACCTAGTCCAGATGATGACTGGACTTATAAACAATACCTAGACTCAGTTATCTACAGAGATAATCAGTACTGGGTCAGGTTACCATGGAAGCTGAATCACCCTCAGCTACCCATCAACTACTTCATGGCACAAAATCAATTAAGATCACAGGTGTTACGTTTACAAAGACAACCTGAGAACTTGAAGTTGTACCATGAAATAATACAGAAGCAGCTCGATGACAAATTTATCGAAGTTGTAACAAATGATAACCCAAAGGAAGGACATTATCTGCCACACCACCATGTTCAGAAGGATTCTGCGACTACCCCACTACGGATAGTATTTAATTGCAGTGCTAAGATGGGGCAGAATAGTGTTTCGCTAAATGATTGCCTTCAAACAGGCCCAAGCCTAACACAAAGGCTTTATGACGTGCTGTTAAAGTTTCGTATAGGGACTTATGCATATACGGCCGACATAAGCAAGGCATTCCTTAGGGTAGGTCTTCAAGAAGAAGACCGGAACTACACAAAGTTCCTATGGATTAAGGATCCTAATGATCCAAACAGTGAAATAATCACTTATCGGTTTGCGTCTGTTTTGTTCGGAGCCACGAGCTCACCATTTCTGCTTCAAGCTACCTTGGATACGCACTTGAAGAAGTCCAATAGCCCGAACAAGACAGAAATTAGCGAGAACCTGTATGTGGATAACTTTCAAGGAACAGCCAACAGTGAAAGTAAGCTGTTGGACATATACCATGAGGCCAATCGAGAATTAATGGGAGCCAATATGCCTCTCCTGTCTTGGGTCTCTAACAATGACAAATTAAAACAACTGATCACAACTGAATTTCCCGACTACCAAGTACCCGAGATGACAAAGGTACTAGGTGTCCAATGGAACACGACAACCGATCAGTTGACAATCAAGTCAGTGGAGACAGATACCACTAACTTAACAATGAGAAAATTGCTATCACAAGTCAGCAAACCCTTCGACCCATTAGGCTTATTAAGTCCAATACTAATTAATGGGAAGATGATAATACAGGAATGTTGGCAACAAAAGATAGGCTGGGATGATCTTCTAACACCTGCCCTACAGGAAAAATGGCAAGGGTTAGTTAAAGATTTAAGTATCCTAGATTCTGTCAAGTTCCCTAGGAACACAACAGTAAATGAAAAAGAACCAATTAAGCTACATGTATTTTGTGATGCCTCAGGAAAGGCTTATGGTACAGTAGCTTACCTGGTCTCAAATGGGCAAGCCAATTTGCTCACATCAAAGGCCAGAGTGGCACCTTTAAAGAAAAGATCACTGCCACAACTGGAATTAACAGCCTTACTGCTAGGTGTAAGATTGGCTCATTATCTGATTAAGGCCTTAAGCCACATCCACTTTACAGAAACAGTAGTATGGTCAGATAATGAGGCAGTGCTACAGTGGGTTAAAAACAATAACAGTAAGAATCCTTACGTGAGTAACCGCGTTAAGGAAATACGAGAGTTGTCAGCAGGGTATAAACTAAGATATGTACCTACTAAAGAGAATCCAGCTGACTATCTCTCCCGAGGCCTGACTTTACGGCAATTAACAAAGGCCGAGATGTGGTTCAATGGACCTCAGTGGCTAATCAGCGACCAGTGGCCTGAACAAAAGCCAGAAGTCATTGTGACCAATGTTACTGTTCCCACTGAGAACCCGGAACTACCTCGGACTTTGGTAATTGATCCTGCTCGGTACTCTGAACTGAACAAACTTGTAGGTGTCACCCAAGTAGTGTTTGATTTTCTAAAGAAAATAGGAATCAAGCATAAATTCCCTAGTGCCTTAAGGTACTGGGTTAAAAGAGCTCAGACCGACACATTCGGGACAGAAATTGACAATGTTCCTAAGAAGCTACAACATGATCTGGGTCTCTGGTTAGACACTGACAATTATAACTTGATAAGATGCGTAGGACGCTTACAACATGCTGACATAGATCTGGAAGCAAAAAATCCAATATTGCTCCCTCGTCACCACATAGTAAGCAAACTAATTGTGTTACATATACACAAATACTGCACTCTGCATGGTGGGGTATTAGATACTCTCACAGAATTAAGACAACAGTACTGGCTACCCCAAGGTAGACAGACAGTAAAATCCATAATCAAATCCTGTGTTGTATGCCGGAGATACGATGCCAGAGTGTGTCCATATCCTGGCCCTCCTCCACTTCCGAAGGAACGAGTCGTACATATTCATCCTTTTGAGACAACAGGAGTAGATTTCACAGGAGCACTAACACTGACAGGCACTAAAGACAAGAAACCAGTAAAGGCCTATATCTGTCTTTTTACTTGTGCCACAACAAGGGCAGTCCATCTAGAAGTGACTCCCGATATGAGTGCCGAAGCATTCTTACAGGCTTTCCGCAGGTTTGCTTCACGTAGATCTTGTCCCAAGTTAATGATTTCAGACAATGGGTCCAACTTGGTGGCAGGAGAAGCATGCCTGAGGAAAATCTGGACACACCCCAAGGTACGCACAGCCCTAACTCAACGGCAGTGCTATTGGAAATTCATACCTCCCAGAGCACCATGGCATGGAGGCTTCTATGAACGGATGGTTGGTACGGTGAAACGGTCTTTACGGAAAACCCTACACCGCCAAAAGATTGACCTTCAGGAGCTTCAAACAGTAATCATAGAAATAGAAGCACGAGTTAACAACCGACCACTTACCTACCTCTCTGATGATGCTTTGCAGCGTGAACCATTAAGTCCAGCTCATTTGATGTATGGGAAACCTCTCAAAACACTTGTGTCCCATACGGATGAGGAACCAGAGGATCCTTCATATGTCAAAGAGAGTGATTTGGTTCAACGTTTCAAACATCTTTCAAGGGTGATAAGTCGGTGGAATGACGTATGGACTCGTGAATACCTAACAGCTCTGAGGGAGTATCATTACGGGGCAAACAATCCCTATAACAGAATTAACTTGAACCCTGGTGACATAGTTCTGGTGGATAGTGACGGACCACGCTCGGAGTGGCCTATAGGAGAAATAGTCTCTGTTCATCCAGACAGCCAGGACATCTTGAGAATAGTGAAAGTAAAATGCAAAGGCAACACTACTCTCAAAACTTTAGAGAAATTAGTACCTTTAGAACTAGCCAGGAAAGAAGACATACAACGACTTCCAGCACCCGATACGCCAGTACGGGACATACGTCCCCAACGGACAGCTGCACAACAATGTAAACTCAAATTAAAGCAGCACTATAATTCTGAGGGAGAAGAATAAAGTGATCGCAGTCCTTACCGGGACTTCGACCCGTGTTCTGCCCCCTGGGAATTATGTCGGGAAACTGACACACACACAACCACACACACACAAATAACACAGTCTCCCCTAGTCTATACTCCCTTCAGGATGGAAAATGGGAGACTCCGTGACGTCATCGACTCCGTGACGTCATCAAAGTCATCGTATATTTACATTATGAAACATTGTTAATAGATTAGTTTAGTATCTAGAGTTAACAAAAAAGTATTCAATAACACTGAATATAATTATTTACACAGTATTGTAGCTAGGTTCCCTTGTTAATGTAAAATTACTTTGAGTGAGGAACCAGAGCATAAGGAACCAGAGCACGCCCCGAGGAGGAAGGCGTCCATACACACAATAACAACAAAACAGGGGACGAGCCTACCACGCTGTCTTAACTGGTGTAACAGCTAGACACCCCATTTACGTGTCAACACCAGCAACACAGCTTAACAACATTACAACAACGACTGTATCCGTCTACCAAGTATTGTATATTATTCGAGTGCACTGTTTAATATAAATAAGTAGATGGTTAGGTCGTAGGACATCCCCAAATACAACGTACGTGTACCCCATTACAACCCTCACAGTTCATGTCATACCTGTAATTGATATGTTTAGGGAACTTTAATTAATTCCTTGCATCCCATACAGGTAAATTGTGAGAGGAGCAGCAAGAATCTGTGCAGACAGTTGGTTCATACACATAATTAACTACTTGTTTGCCAAGCCTTGTCCTTCCCACCAGCCGCCATTATGTGGCACAAAGAGGCAGGGCCACACCCAATCTGAGGCTACAACTACACGCCTTACCAGGCCCATTCTACTGGCATAGCTAAGACATTTTAGTATAGCAGTAGTAGTAGTCATAATTACTTATAATTAAGTAGATTAGACCACCATATGTGGTACACTATATAATGAAATAATTGAAATAATAGATTTAAAGGTAAACAATTGGTAGTTTAAGAAGAAGCCATAACAAAGTGGTTTTGGCTACCAATTGTCCCTCCCAATAGTGTGTAAGAAGATTTCAGGCAGTTTACCAGTATATACAGTCCACTTAATTATTACTTACTTACTAAGAAAATAAATAAGACATAACTTTATTTTATTAAATCAATTTGAAAAAGAGAGTTTAGCTGCCTGGAATTTCCCCACAGGCTATATTTAAACTTGCCGTGCAAAATTTACGCATGCCTGGCTAAATTACGCGTGCCTGACTAAATTAACGCTTGACTGATTATATTTACGCTTGCCTGACTACATTTATGCTTGCTTGACGACATTT
This sequence comes from Procambarus clarkii, assembly GCF_040958095.1. NCBI lineage: Eukaryota > Metazoa > Arthropoda > Malacostraca > Decapoda > Cambaridae > Procambarus > Procambarus clarkii. The sequence goes on from NC_091183.1 coordinate 18,064,569, forward strand.
ATGCTTGCTTGACTACATTTACGCTTGCCTAACTACATATTCACTTGCCTGACTACATTTATGCTAGCCTGACTACCTTTACGCTTGTTTGACTACATTTACACTTGCCTAAATTCATTTACTCTCGCCTGAAAACATTTACCCCTACCTGACTACATTTAAACTTTCCTGACTAAATTTGCAGGGGCCTGACTAGATTTACGCTGGCCTGACTACATTTACGCTTGTCTGACTACACTTATGCTCTTCTCACTACATTTAAGCTGGCCTGACTAAATATACGCATGCCAGACTATATTTACGCTTGCCTGACAACATTTATGCTTGCCTGACTTAATTTACGCTTGCCTGAGTATATTTACGATGGCCTGACCACATTTACACAGGTTTAACTACGTTTACGCTTGCCTGACGACATTTACGCTTGCCTGACTACATTTATGCTTGCCTGAATTTATTTACTCCTGTCTGGACTACATTTACGCTTGCCTGACTACATTTACGCTTGCCTGACTATATTTACAGTTAATAAATAAATAAAATAAATGTTTATTTAGGTAAGGTACATACATACAAGAGATTTTACAAAGTTTGTTGGATTAATAGATAGAGCTAGTACATACAATGCCTAAAGCCACTATTACGCAAAGCGTTTCGGGCAGTTGCCCGACTGCATTTGCGCTTGCTTGACTACATTTAATCCTCAGTATATTTGTGATTGCTTCACTACATTTACGCTTGCCTGACTACATTTACGCATTCCTAACTACATTTGCATATGCCCGACTATATTTACGCTTGCCTGACTATATTTACGGTGGCCTGACTACATTTACGCTTCCCTGATTACATTTCCGCTTGACCGAGTACATTTACGCTTGCTTGACTATATTTACGCTTGCCTGACTATATTTACACTTGCCTGACTACATTCACTCTAGCCTGAGTTGATTTAAGAAGGCCTGACTACATTTACGCTAGCCTGACTACATTTACTCTTGCCTGACTAGTTTTACGCTAGCCTGACTACATTTTCTCTTGCCTGACTATATTTCACGATTGCATGACTACATGTACGCATGCTTGCCTATATACATGGTTGCCTGACTACATTTACGCTTGCATGACTACATTTTTGCTTGGCTGACAACATTAACGCTTGCCAGAATAAATTTACTCTTTCTTGACTAGAATAACGCTGGTCTGGCTAGATTAACGCTGTCCTGACTAGATAAACGCTTGCCTGACTAAATTATTGCTTGCCTGATTAAATTAATGCTTTCCCGAGTAAATTACTGCTTGCCTGCCAAAATTATCGCTTACCTGACCAAATTAACACTTGCCTGGCTAAATTATTAATGGCCTACCTTACCTTGAGGTTACCTTGAGGTGCTTCCGGGGCTTAGCGTCCCCGCGGCCCAGTCGTCGACCAGGCCTCCTGGTTGCTGGACTGATCAACCAGGCTGTTAGACGCGGCTGCTCGCAGCCTGATGTATGAGTCACAGCCTGGTTGATCAGGTATCCCCTGGAGGTGCCTATCCCTTCTCTCTTGAACACTGTGAGGGGTCGGCCAGTTATGCCCCTTATGTGTAGTGGCAGGGTGTTGAACAGTCTCGGGCCTCTGATGTTGATAGAGTTCTCTCTCAGAGTACCTGTTGCAACTCTGCTTTTCAACGGGGGTATTCTGCACATCCTGCCATGTCTTCTGGTCTCATGTGATGTTATTTCTGTGTGCAGGTTTGGGACCAGCCCCTCTAATATTTTCCACGTGTAAATTATTATTTATCTCTCCCGCCGGCGCTCAAGGGTGTACAGATTTAGGCTCTTTAGTCGGTCCCAGTAATTTAGATGTTTTACTGAGTAGATTCTAGCAGTAAAGTATCTCTGCACGCTCTCCAGGTCAGCAATTTCTCCAGCTTTGAAAGGGGCTGTCATTGTGCAGCAGTACTCCACTCTAGAGAGCACAAGCGTTTTGAAAAGTATCATCATCGGCATAGCATCTCTAGTGTGAAAAGTTCTTGTTATCCAACCTGTCATTTTTCTTGCAGTTTTGACGGCTACTTTATTGTGTTCTTTAAAGGTAAGGTCTTAAGACATGTGTACACCCAGATCCTTTACATTGCCTTTTCGTTCTATGTTATGATTTGCATGAGTTTTGTACGTGGTTTCTGTTTTTATATTTTCAATTTTTCTGTAGCGTATGAGCTGGAACTTATCCTCGTTAAACACCATATTATTTTCTGTAGCCCATAGAAAGACCTGATTTACATCTGATTGGATGTTTGCCGTGTCCTCTATGTTGCCAACTCTCATGAAAATCCTAGTGTCATCTGCAAAGGATGATACAGTGCTATAGGTGGTGTTCTTGTCTATGTCCGATATGAGGATGAGAAAAAGTACTGGAACAAGCACAGTACCCTGGGGGACTGAGCTCTTTACGGTTGATGGGCTGGATTTTATTTTGTTGACTATTACACATTGGGTTCTGTTAGTCAGGAAATTGTAGATCCATCTGCCTATTTTCCCGGTAATTCCTTTTGAACGCATTTTATGTGCAATAACACCATGGTCACATTTATCAAAAGCTTTTGCGAAATCTGTGTAAATTACATCAGCATTTTGTTTGTCTTCCATAGCATCTAATGCCATATCATAGAGGTCCAGCAACTGCGACAGGCAAGAGCGCCCTGTTCTGAAACCATGTTGTCCGGGGTTATGGAGATGCTGTGATTCCATGTATTTTGTGATCTTACTTCTTAGCACTCTCTCAAAGATTTTTATGATGTGCGATGTTAGTGCTATCGGTCTGTAATTTTTGCCTCTGTCTTATTTCCTCCTTTATGGAGTGTTGCTATTTCTGCTGTTTTTAGTATGTCAGGGATAACACCAGTATCTAGGCTTTGTCTCCACAGAATGTGAAGGGCCTGCGATAGTGTTTTTTTACAGTTCTTGATGAATATGGAGTTCCAAGAATCCGGGCCTGGTGCAGAGTGCATAGGCATACTGTTTATGGCTTCTTCAAAATCTAGTGGGGATAGGGCGACGTCTGATATATGATTTGATGTTGGTATCATATCCATGAAAAATTCATTTGGGTTATCAATCTTTAGTGCATTTAATGGCTAGCTGAAAACAGAGTCGTACTGCTTCCTCAGTAACTCGCTCATTTCTTTGTTGTCATCGGTGAAAGTTCCATCTCCCTTTCGCAGGGGCCGGATACTAGATGTGGTTTTTGTTCTTGATTTTGCATAGGAGAAAAAATATTTCGGATTTCTCTCTATTTCACTGATGGCCTTTTGCTCTCTTTGCTTCTCCTGACAAAGAGTCTTTAGTCTTCGCCTGACTAAATTATTACTTGCCAGACTAAATTACCTCTTGCAAGAATAAATTAACTCTTTCTGACTAAATTTACGCTTGCCTAACTTAATTAACGCTTGCTTGAATAAATTTACAGGTGCCAGATTAATTTAATTTTGCCTGACTAAATTAACGCTTGACTGACTAAATAAACGATTGACTGAATAAATGTTCACGTGACTGACTAAATTTATGCTTGCCTGGCTAAATTTACGTGTGTTTGTCTAAATTTACAGGTGTTTGACTAAATTTACGCGTGCCTGACAAAATTTACGTTTACCTTAATAAATTTTCGAGTGCCTGAATAAATTATTGCATGCCTGGTTATATTTAAGCTTGCCTTGCTAAATTAACGCATGCCTGGCTAAATTAATGCGTGCCTGACTAAATTAACGCTTGCCTGATTATTTTTACGCTTGCCTGACTACATTTATGCTTGCTTGACTACATTTATGCTTGCTTGACTACCTTTACGCTTGTTTGACTACATTTACACTTGCCAAACTACATTTACTTTCACCTGACAACATTTACCCCTGCCTGACTACATTTAAACTTGACTGACTATATTTACGGGGGCCTGACTACATTTACGCTTGCCTGGCTACATTTACGCTTGTCTGACTACACTTATGCTTGTCTCACTACATTTACGCTGGCCTGACTAAATTTACTCATGCCTGATTATATTTACGCTTGCCTGACAACATTTATGCTTGCCTGACTTCATTTACGCTTGCCTGAGTATATTTACGATGGCCTGACCACAATTACACAGATTTAACTACATTTACGCTTGCTTGACGACATTTACGCTTGCCTGACTACATTTATGCTTGCCTAACTTTATTTACGCTTGCCTGACTCTTGCCTGACTATATTTTACGATTGCATGACTACATGTACGCATGCTTGCCTATATATATGGTTGCCTGACTACTTTTACGCTTGCATGACTACATTTTCGCTTGGCTGACAACATTAACGCTTGGCAGAATAAATTAACGCTTGCCTGACTAGATTAACACTGGCCTGACTAGATTAACGCTTGCCTGACAAAATTACGCTTGCCTGACTGAATTATCGCTTCTCTGACTAAATTAATGATTTCTTGAGTAAATTTCTGCTTGCCTGCCTGAATTGTCGCTTGCCTGACCAAATTAACGCTTGCCTGGCTAAATTATTAATGGCCTGACTAAATTATTACTTGCCTGATTAAATTATTACTTGCCTGACTAAATTTACTCTTGCAAAAATAAATTAACTCTTTCTGACTAGATTTACGCTTGCCTAACTTAATTAACGCTTGCCTGAATAAATTTACAGGTGCCAGATTAATTTAATCTTGCCTGACTAAATTAACGATTGACTGACTAAATAAACGATTGACTGAATAAATGTTCACGTGACTGACTAAATTTATGCTTGCCGTACTAAATTTACACGTGTTTGTCTAAATTTACGCGTGTCTGACTAAAATTACGTTTACCTTAATAAATTTTCGCGTGCCTGAATAAATTATTGCATGCTTGGCTATTTTTAAGCTTACTGTGCTAAATTTACGCATGCCTGGCTAAATTAACGCATGCCTGACTAAATTAACGCTTGCCAGATTATGTTTACGCTTGCCTGACTATATTTATGCTTGCTTGACGACATTTATGCTTGTTTGACTACATTTATGCTTGCCTGACTATATATTCACTTGCCTGACTACATTTATGTTAGCCTGACTACCTTTACGCTTGTTTGACTACATTTACACTTGCCTGACTGCATTTACTCTCGCCTTACAACATTTACCCGTACCTGACTACATTTAAACTTTCCTGACTATATTTACGGGGGCCTGACCACATTTACACAGGTTTAACTACATTTACGCTTGCCTGACGACATTTATGCTTGCCTGACTACATTTATGCTTGCCTGACTACATTTATGCTTGCCAAACTTTATTTACGCTTGTCTGCCTACATTTACGCTTGCCTGACTACATTTACGCTTGCCTGACTATATTTACAGTTGCCCGACTGCATTTGCGCTTGCCTGACTACATTTATGCTTGCCTGACTACATTTAATCCTCAGTTTATTTGTGATTGCTTCACTACATTTACGCTTGCCTGACTACAGTTACGCATTCCTAACTACATTTACATATGCCCGACTATATTTACGCTTGCCTGACTATATTTATGGTGGCCTGACTACATTTACGCTTCCCTGATTACATTTAAGCTTGACCGACTACATTTACGCTTGCCTGACTACATTTACGCCTGCCTGACTACATTTACACTTGCCTGACTACATTCACTCTAGCCTGAGTGGATTTAAGATGGCCTGACTACATTTACGCTTGCCTGACTAGTTTTACGTTAGCCTGACTACATTTTCTCTTGCCTGACTATATTTTACGATTGCATGATTACATGTACGCATGCTTGCCTATATATATAGTTGCCTGACTACATTTACGCTTGCATGACTACATTTTCGCTTGGCTGACAACATTAACACTTGCCAGAATAAATTTACGCTTGCCTGACTAGATTAACCCTGGCCTGGCTAGATTAACGCTGTCCTGACTAGGTTAACGCTTGCCCGACAAAATAACGCTTGCCTGACTAAATTATCGCTTGCCTGACTAAATTAATGCTTTCCTGAGTAAATTACCGCTTGCCTATCTAAATTATCGCTTGCCTGACCAAATTAACGCTTGCCTGGCTAAATTATTAATGGCCTGACTAAATTATTACTTGCCAGACTAAATTATTACTTGCCTGACTAAATTAACTCTTGCAAGAATAAATTAACTCTTGCCTGACTAATTTTATGCTTGCCAGACTAAATTAACACTTGCCTGACTAAATTTATGATTGCCTGACTAAATTTTCGCGTGACTGAATAAATTTACTGGTGCCAGATTTATTTTAGCTTGCCTGAATAAATTAGCTCTTGGCTGACTAAATTATTACATGCGTGACTAAATTATTACTTGCCTGCCAAAATTACTTGCCTGAATAAATTATTACCTGCCTAACTAAACTAACTCTTGACTGACTAAATAAACGCTTGACTGAATAAATATTCGCATTCCTGAATAAATTTACCCCAGCCTCACTACATTTACGCTTGCCACACTACATTTATGCTTGTCTGACTACACTTATTCCTGACTATATTTACGATGGCTTGAATACATTTACACGTGCCTGACTGCATTCATGTTGGCTGACTACATTGACGCTTGCCTGACTACTTTTATGCTTGCCTGACTAAATTTACGCTAGCCTGACAACATTTACGCTTGCCCGACTAGATTTACGCTTGCTGACTACTTTTACCCCTCCCTGATTAGATTTACGCTTGCTTCACTAAATGAATACTTGCTTGAGTAAAGTAACGTCTTGCAATAATAAATTACCTCTTGTTTGACTAAATTTACGCTTGCCTAACTAAATTACCTCTTGCCTGACTAAATTTACGCTAGCCTGACTAATTTTACGGGTGCCTGAATAAATTTATAGGTTCCAGAATAATTTAAGCTTGCCTGACTAAATTAACGCTTGCCTGACTAAACTATTGCTTGGGTGACTAAATTATTACTTGCCTGACTAAATTATTACTTGCCTGACTAAATTATTACCTGCCTAACTAAACTAATTCTTGACTGACTAAATAAACGCTTGATTGAATAAGTATTCGCGTGCCTGATTAAATTTACTCTTGCCTGAGTAAATTTACGCGCGTTTGTCTAAAATTACAGGTGTTTGACTAAATTTACACGTGCCTGACTAAGTTTAAGATAAATTTTCGCGTGCCTGAATAAATTCTTGCATGCCTGGCTATATTTACGCTTCCTGGACTAAATTTACGCATGCCTGACTAAATTAACGCTTGCCGACTAAATTAACGCTTTTCTGAATAAAATAACGCTTGCCTGGCTAAATTAACCTTTGTCTGACTTCATTTTCGTTTGCGTGAGTACATTTAGGCTTGCCTGACTTCATTTAATCTGGAGTATATTTACGATGGCTTCACTACATTTACGCTTGCCTGACTACATTTACGCTGGCTTAACTACATTTACGCTTGCCTGACTGCATTTACGCTTGCCCGACTACATTTACACTTGCCTGACTATATTTACAATTACCTGACTACATTTACGCTTGCCGTACTACATTTACGCCAGTCTGACTACATTTACGCTTGCATGACAACATTTACTCTTGCCTAATAACATTTACCCATGCCTGACTTTATTTACGCTTGCCTGACTGCATTTAAGTTGGCCTGGCTACATTATTGCTTGCCTGACTACATTTACGCTTGCCGGACTACATTTATGCTTGCCTCAATACGTTTATGCTTGCATGACAAAAATTACGCTAGCCTGACTACATTTACGCTTGCCTGACTACATTTATGCTTGGCTTACTACATTTAATACTGAGTATATTTACAATTGCTTGAATACATTTACGCTTGCTTGACTACATTTAGGCTTGCTTGACAACATTTAATCTTGAGTATATTTACGATGGCTTCACTACATATAGGCTTGCCTGACTACATTTACCCCTGTCTGACTAAATTTTTCCTTACCTCACTACATTTTCTCTGGCCTGACAACATTTCCCCATGCCTTATTACATTTACGCTTGCCTAACTATATTTACGGTTGCCCGACTACATTTACGCTTGCCTGACTATATTTACGGCGGCCCGACTACATTTATATTTGCCACACTACATTTATGCTTTCCTGACAACATTTACGCTTGCCTGACTACATTTACGCTTGCCTGACTACATTTACGCTTGCCTGTCTACATTTATGCTGGCCTTACTACATTTACGCTGACTTGACTATATTTATGCATGCCTGACTATATTTAAGCTTGCCTGACTACATATATGCTTGCCAGACTTTATTTACGTTTGCCTGAGTTTATTTACGATGGTTTGACTACATTTTCATTTGTTTGACTACATATACGCTTGCTTGACTACATTTATACTGGCCTGTCTATATTTACGCTTGCCAGACAACATTTATGCTTGCCTGACTACATTTATGCTTGCTTGAGTATATTTACGAGGGCCTGACTACATTTACACTTGCCTGAGATAATTTACGATAACCTTCTTCTTCTTCTTGTTGATAGTTGGTGCAGTTTGCATGAAGGGTTTGTCCTCCCGATGACTGCACCAGTACTGATGTTGTTGGACGCGTTAATGTTGAAGATGATCGGAGCTACCAAGGTGCTTGTTGCGTTGTGCTGTAGATAGAGGAACGGTAATTAAAACAGAGGTGTGTTTGAGGGAGACTTGCCGCACCGTAGGGCGGTGTGTTGTGTTTATGGCGTCAGCTGATCCTTGGTGTTGCGACGAGGCAGTTGTTTTCTGTGTTTAGCTGTTGGTGGCGCCAGGTATAAATGTGGCGCGGGTCAGATGTGACCCAATTTGTTGGTCGATTGGAGATATTTAGCCAGTGCTTTGACTATTTGGTATTTTTCTTGTAACGAGTGGTCACCGCCTCCTAATATATGCTCGATGGTAAAGGGTATTTTAAGTGAGATAAGTACTTGTTTGAAATTTTCTCTGGCACTATAATGTCGGAAGCAGTGCAGGAGATAGTGTTCGATTGTTTCAGGCACCTGACAGTGGATGCAGAGTTCGTTGATGTCTGTTCTGTACTTAGAGCTGTGTGCTGCTAGTTTGGTGTGTCCCAGCCTTAATCTGGTCATCATTACATCAATTTCTCTGCTTTTATATCGGACATGTTTCCAAGTTTCCCATGTCTTTTTAATGGACCCATAGTGCAAAGGTGAGCATAACGTTTTCCAGTTTGTTGCAAAATCATGAGAGATGGTATCTTTGAAGGCTCCTTTACGTGCAACATGGGGAATTGGATGACGGGTAAGGTGAGGCGTGTCGTGCATCGCTTTGGCTAGTTGGTCTACAAGTTCATTATGGAGAATACCACAATGTGCTGGGACCCATTGGATAGAGGTGTCATAACCGTTCAATTGATGTTTGTGAAGAAGTTGAAGGCATGGGTAGACAATCTCCTTGCATGTTTTCGAAGAGTACGAAATTGCTTGAATCGCGCTCTTGGAGTCACTACAGATTGTATATGTCCCAACTGGTAATGTTGTGATGATTTGGAGAGCTTGATACAAGGCATATAATTCCGCTGTGAAAATAGATAGTTGGTTTGGTAACCGCCATCCCTGCTTGAGATGGTATTCCGGTATCCATACAGCGCAAGTGACCGAGGGTACGTTGTTCATGAAGATGCGAGACCCATCTGTGTAAATCTCTGTGGTATTTGGGTAGCAATTTTTCATTGTTGAGACAAAGACTGAGGCTATGGCTGAGTTTGGTGCAGATTTTGGAATGTTGTCTTCGAGTTGTATTGCTGTATTAGGAGTTGTATAAAGCCAAGGTGGGATGGGGAGAACAGGAAGTTGGGTTTCACAGTTTTGATGTAGGGAGAGGTCTATATTGAGGTTATTTGTAGCCCGTGTGAGGAAAGGTTGCGAGTGAATGGTTGGGGAGCGGGGGTTATATGGGTTAACTGTTGGGTTAATTTTTGATCTGTATGGGTGTGTCTGGTGAGCAGTGGTACAGAGTGACAGATAGTTGGCACACATTATGTCTCGTCTGGTGGCTAGGCTTGTGAGGCCTGTTTCCCCGTAAAGTCCGAGGATTGGAGTTGAACGCATTGCGCCACATATAAGTCGCATGGCATTATTTTGTATGACCTCGAGGCTCTGTAGGTTAGTGGGCGCCGCCGACGCATATGCTTGGCAACAATAGTCTAGTTGGCTGCGAATGTAGGTTGTATAGAAACGGAGCAGGATTTTATGGTGTGCTCCCCAGGTGGTGCCAGTGAGGGCTTTAAATATGGCGAGTCGGGGTTGTGTCGTCTGTTTAAGGTGTTGAATGTGTGCTGTCCAGGTAAGTAAGGGGGAGTCTAAGCGCATGCCAAGATATTTATGTTCTCGTACGTGTTGGATAGGAGTGTTGTGTATTGTGAGGGTGGGTAGATGAAGTAGTCTTTTTTTAGTGAAAATCTGATAGCAGGTTTTGGTAGTACTGACTTGAAGGCCCCATTGTTGTGTCCAATCTATGAGGTGGTCCAGTGTTGTTTGCATTGTAGAGACTGTATTTGGTAGGGCATTGTCTGAATAATGCAATGTTAAGTCGTCGGCGTACGCCGAGAGGTGAACAGGATGGGTGTTAGGCAAATCTGCTAAGAATGCGGCAAATAGGGTTGGGGTTAGTATGGAGCCTTGTGGAACACCTGTTTGTATTGGGATGCCATCGGAAAACTCGCCTTGTATAAAGACTTTGGAGGTCCTGTTTGTGAGATAGGACTGTAACCATAAAAGTAATCTTCCCTGTACGCCTAAACGTGCAAGCTTTGCGAGGAGGCAAGTATGAGGAATGCTATCAAAAGCTCCTTTGAGGTCTAGGTAGACAACAAGACAATATTTACTGCTTCTGAGAGAGGTGCGGATTTCATGTTCAAGGCAGAGTATTTGATCTAGCGTGGAGCATTGCGGTCGAAATCCAGCTTGGAGTGACGGTATAATATTGTTATACTCTAGGTACCATTGGAGGCGAGTATGTACTAGCCTTTCCATGACTTTACTGAGGCATGATAGTAGGGAGATAGGTCTGTATGACGCAGGTTGGGATGGGTCTTTTCCTGGTTTAAGGAACGGAAGAATAATACTGGTCTGCCATTGTGAAGGAATATTTCCGTGAGTCCAGCATAGATTGTAATAGTTTAGAAGAGTGCTGTGTGCAGTCGGTGGAAGATATTTGATGAGTTCATATGGAATTCCATCCTCTCCAGGTGCCTTGCCAAGAGGTAGGCGGTTTAAGGCCAATCGTAGCTCGCTTAAGGTGTACATGTTGTCGACGCCGAGCATGGGCAGCGGTATGGCACGGTCAATTTCTTGTCTGAGAGAGAGTTCTTGGGCATGAAGGAAGGGTGTTGAGAGGGTAACTTTAAGGCATTCAGCGAGAACATTTGCACGCTCCTGAGGTGTTTGACAGAGTGAACCGTTGATCATCAGGGGGAACGAAGGGAATGTTGGGCGACCTTTAATGCTGTTAAATGTAGCCCAGACTTTTGAGTGTGGCGTTGTGGGTGTGAGGCTATCACAGAATGTTGCCCATGATGCTCGTTTTGCTGATAGTATGGTTTTTTTGGCCGCTGCTGTAGTCCGCCGGAGATTGACCCAGTTCTGTAGGGAGGGTTGACGTCTTTGTTTTGGAATGGCTCGTCGGCGTAAAGCGACTGTTCGTGCACATTCCGCGTTCCACCACGGTTTAAGTGGTTTGTTTGACCTATGTCCTGAAGTTTTCTTAAGCATTTGGGTGGCTGCAGAATTTATGGCCGAGGTGATTGTGGACAGGAGCTTGTTAGGGTCTACTTCGTCTGTGTCTGGGAGGCGGACAATATCAGCCCATTTTTTCTTGTCTAGGTACTTAATGTTCCACTTGGGAAGCGTAAGCGGGTGGGTTGGTGGGTGAAAGTTAGTAAATTTTATTATGAGGGGTTTGTGGTCACTACCAATATCTGATCCAGTATGAAACTGTAGTTCATGTTGAAAGTGTGCAGAGCCAAAGCAGATGTCCAGTGAGGCTTCATAATTGGTTCTGTAGTTAAAGTAGGTTGCAAGGTAGGGCGGCGAAAGAAGAGTATATGGTGTAGTGTCTAAGTAGTTGTACAAATCGGTGCCTGCAGTATTTTGGGTACCTCTACTCCATGTGGGGTGGTTAGCATTGAGATCACCTGTAACAATGATCGGGTGTCGTAATTGGTTAAGATAAAATTCCAGTTCAATTGAGTTTATTGTGCCTCCAGGGTTGTATATACCCAGAAAGGATATGTGTGTACCATTATAAGGTATTAGGCATGCTAGAACTTCTAATTTACCGTTCACAAAATACGTTAGTGTTACAGGTTTACATGTCATATTACTTCGTGTTAGAAGGAAAATACCACCCCCCATACGGTTGGGTCTGTCCAGTCTCTGCATCTGAAAGTTTTTAAATACGGGATTTTGTTTGGGAGTGAGCCAGGATTTGGTGATGAATGCTAAGTCCGGTTTAGATGAGTAGAGGAATTGTTTAAGTTCTGTGAGGGATGTTTTGACGCTTTTTGCGTTCCAAGTCATGAAGGTTAGGGGAGCCATTTATGATGTTTGGGTTGTGGATGTGTCTGTTTTCTTTGGTGCGCCAATAGTACGAGTTGGATACCTAGATGTGGATGGTGGCTGTGTCTTACTCTTGGTACTGGTGGTTGGGGTTTGTGGCAAGTCAGCCTGGGGAGTGGTTTTGGTGAGGCGCACTAAGGAGGTAATTAGGAGTTTTTCCATCATCTGATCAAACAATGTGTGTCCAGCAATGGTAGCTTTATTTGGGCGGATGTCAGTGTCTGTAGCTGTTGATGGGGGGTCTGTTGGGTCAGCCTCAGGGGTGGGTTGTGGTACTTGGGCAAACAATTTTGTTAGGAGTCGGTCCAGGGTCTTTTCCAGTGCATTTTCGATGCGAGTGACGATCGTTTCAATAAGATCATTTTCGATGCGAGTGACGAGAGTTTCAACTAAATCAGGATTCAGTTGCGCGTTTTGTGAGAGATGGTTGGACCCTGGGGTTGCGGGATTGTCGGAGACAGGGATATCCGGTACAAGCGAAGGTTGTGGTTGAGTGTGAGGTAGAGGTTGGTGATGGGCTGAGGAAGGTTTTCTTAATGCACTGCTGTATAGTAGGTTGGTGGTAGGGGGAACCTTCATTTTCGCTGCTGCTGCTACGTAGGAAGGACATTGTTTAAATGTGATGTCATGATCGCCACCACAGTTTGAGCAGGTGAGTGTATCCGATGCACAGTCTTGTGTGTAGTGGGAACCAGAGCATTTCTCACATTTGATATCTTTAGTGCAGCCCTTCGAGGTATGGTTAAAACCCTTACATTTAAAACATTGGGTGGGACGCGGAACATACACCTCTAGTTTGTGGAGGAAGCCGTTTAACCATATCCTATCAGGGGGAACGTAGTCCAGAAAAGTAAGCAGGGCGGTGCCTGTATCACTCAGTTCTCCGTTCGTTCGTCGCATAAATTTTTTGATTTCATAGAGTGGGATGCCATTCGTCTTGAGTTGTGGCTTAATGTCTTCTGCGCTGATGTCTACAACATGCCGGATTACATATTTCACTAATCTGTCTCCTAGTGGTTTATAGCACTTAACTTTGTAACCACAGATGTCAGTAATGTTTGAAATCTCCAGTTCCGCGCTGTGTTTGTGATCCACTGCGATCAGGTTCTTTAGTTTGTTTGGTCTGATATCGTGCACGTCGATTCCGAATTTTTGGGGAATGGCATTATATAGGATGCTTTGTGCCCTACTATTTCGGAAAATACTCTCATCTTCGCCCTCAAAAGCAATGATAAAGGCTTGTAACTCAGAAGAGCTTGGCCTACCTTGGTTGAGCGGTGGGTGTGGATATTGAGGCCGCGTGGCGTCGGCCTCATTTCTGTTTACCTCTGATAAATGGCGGCGCTTTGCCTCCAGTCTGTTTGCCTTACTATGGTGTTTGCTGTCCATGAATTCTCCTTCGGGCTCCTCTTCTATGACCAGGTGACGTTCAGGATTCAATTTTGTTGTATGCAGTAGGGGTTTTCCAACATCTTCTAAGGTATCGTCGATGGTTGTACGAGAGACGTCATGTGCGCCTCCAGCAGCCGCCATGACACCGGCCACCTCCGCGGGAGCTCACTCAAAACACACCCGAACATGACCGCGTCCGACACGCAACTCCGATAACCAACTACGATAACCTGACTACATTTACTCTTGTCTGATTACATTCACTCATGCCTGACTACATATAACCTTGCTTGACTTTATTTACGATTGCCTGACTACATTTACGCTTGCTTGCCTATATTTATGGTGGACTGACTAAATTTACGCTTACCTTAATACATTTTCGCTTGCCTGACATCATTAACGCTTGTCAGAATTAATTTACTCTTGCCTGACTAGATTAACGCTAGCATGTTAAAAAAAAACGCTTGCCTGACTAAATTAACGCTTGCCTGACTAAATTAACGCTTCCCTGATCAAATTATTACTTGCCTGGCTAAATTTTTACTGGCCAGACTAAATTATTACTAACCTGACTAAATTATTATTTGCCTGCCTAAATTATTATTTGCCAGACTAAATTATTACTTGCCTGACTAAATAAACTCTTGCTAGAATAAATTAACTCTTTCTGACTAAATTTGCGCTTGCCTTACTTAATTAACGCTCTCCTGAATGAATTTAATGGTGTCAGATTAATTTAATCTTGCCTGACTAAATTAACGTTTCACTGTCTAAATAAAAGATAGACTGAATAAATGTTCACGTGACTGACTAAATTTACGCTTACCTGACTAAATTTACTCGTGTTTGTCTAAATTTACGGGTGTTTGACTAAATTTTCGCGTGCCTGAATAAATTATTGCATGCCTGGCTATATTTAAGCTGCCGGGCTAAATTTACGCCTGCCTGATTAAATTAACGCGTGCCTGACTAAATTAACGCTTGCCTGATTATATTTATGCTTGCTTGACTACATTTATGATTGCTTGATTACATTTATGCTTCGTTGACTACATTTACGCTTGCCTGACTACTTATACACATGCCTGACTACATTTAAGCTAGTCTGACTACATTCTCGCTTGTCTGACTACATTTACGCTTGCCTGACTACATTTACTCCCGCCTGACAAAATTTACCCCTGCCTGATTACATTTAAGCTTGCCTGACTATGTTTACGGGGGCTTGACTATATATACGCTTACCTGGCTACATTTACGCTTGCCTGACTACATTTATGCTTGTCTCACTACATTTATGCTTGCCTGACTAAATTTACGCATGCCTGACTATATTTACGCTGGCCTGACAACATTTTCGCTTGCCAGACTTCATTTACGCTTGCCTGAGTATATTTACAATGGTAAGACCACATTTACACATGTTTGACTACAATTACGCTTGCCTGACGACATTTATGCTTGCCTGACTACATTTACGCTTGCCTAACTACATTTACTCCTGCCTGACAACATTTACCGATACCTGACTACATTCACGCTTGCCTGACGATATTTACGGTGGCCTGACTGTAGTTACACTTGCTTGACTACATTTACGCTTGACTGACTACATTTACACTTGCTTGACTACATTTACTCTTGCCTGACTACATTTACGCTTGCGTGACTACATTTACGCTTGCCTGACTATATTTACAGTTGCCCGACTGTATTTACGCTTGCCTGACTACATTTATGCTTACCTGACTACAATTAATCCTCAGTATATTTATGATGACTTCACTACATTTACGCTTGCCTGACTACATTTACGCATGCCTAACTACATTTACATATGCCTGACTATATTTACGCTTGCCTGACTATATTTACGGTGGCCTGACTACATTTACGCTTACCAGACTACATTTAGGCTTGCCTGACTACATTTACGCTTGCCTGACTACATTTACTCTTACCTGACTACATTCATTCTTTCCTGAGTAGATTTACGATGGCCTGACTACATTAACGCTTGCCTGACTACATTTACTCCTGCCTGACTATATTTACGATTGCATGACTACATTTACGCTTGCCTGACTATTTTTATGCTTGCCTAACTACATTTAATCCAGAGTATATTTACGATGGCTAAACTACAATTACGATTGCCTGACTACAATAACGCTTGCCTGAATACATTTACGCTTGCTTGACTTTAGCTTGACTGAAAAAATTTACTCCTGCCTGACGATATATACGCTTGCATGACTAAATTTACACTTGCCTGACTTCATTTACGCATGCTTCAGTTTATTTACGATGTCCTGACTACATTTACGTTCTCTTGACTACATTTACACTTGCCTGACTACATTTACGCTTGTCTGACTACTTTTACGCTTGCCTGACTATATTTTCGGTAGCCTGACAACATTTACGCTTGCCTGAATACATTTACGTTTGCCTGACTACATTTACGTTTGCCTGAGTATATTTACGATGGTCTGAGTACACCTACGCTTGACTGACAACATTTATTCTTGCCTGACTACATTTACGCTTGTCTGACTACATTTACACTTGCTTGACTATATTTACTCTTGCCTGACAAAATTTACGCGAGCCTGACTACATTTACGCCGGCGTGACAATGTTTACAGTTGCCCGACTGCATTTACCCTTGCCTGACTACGTTTATGCTTAACTGACTACATCTAATCCTCAGTATGTTTATGATGGCTTCACTACATTTACGCTTGCCTGACTACATTTACGCATGCCTAACTACATTTACACATTCCTGACTATATTTACGCTTGCCTAACTATATTTACGGTGGCCTGACTACATTTACGCTTCCCTGATTACATTTACGCTTTCTTGACTACATTTAGGCTTGCCTGACTACATTTACTCTTGCCTGAGTATATTTACGATTGCATGACTACATTTACGCTTGCCTGACTATATTTATGCTTGCCTAACTACATTTAATCCTGAGAATATTTACGATGGCTAAACTACATTAGATCCTGAGTATATTTACGGTGGGTAAACTACATTTACGATTTCATGACTACGTTAACGCTTGCATGACTCCATTTACGCTTGCCTGACTACATTTTCGCTGGCCTGACTAAATTTACTCCATCCTAACGATATGTACGGTGGCATGACAACATTTACGCTTGCCTTACTACATTTACTCTTGCCTGACTACATTTACGTTTGCCTGACATCATTTACGCTTGCCTGACTACATTTACGCATACCTGGCTATATTTACGATTGCCTGACTACATTTACGCTTGCTAGCCTATATTTATGGTGGCCTGACTACATTTACGCTTGCCTGACTACTTTTTCATTTGCCTAACAACATTAAAGCTTGCCAGAATAAATTTACGCTTGCCTGACTAGATTACCGCTTGGCTGAATAGATTAACGATGTCCTAACTAGATTAACGCTTGCCTAACTTTATTTACTCTTGTCTGACAAGATTTATGGTTGCCTGACTTCATTTACGCTTGCCTGAGTATATTTACGATAGTCTGTCCACATTTACACACGTCTGACTACCTTCACGCTTGCCTGACGACATTTATGCTTGCCTGACTACATATACGTTTGCCAGACTACATTTACGCTTGCTTTACTACATTTACTCTGCCTGAGTATATTTACGCTTGCCTGACTACATTCTCGCTTGCCTGAGTATATTTATGAGTGCCTGACTACATTTATGCCATCGTATTGATTAAATGATTAACTACATATAAATGATCAACTACACAAATTATAAACTACATTTAATCATGAGTATATTTGCGTTGGCTTGACTAAATTTACGCTTGCCTGACTACATTTTTGCTGGCCTCACTTCTTTTACGCTGGCCTGACTAAGTTTACCCTTGCCAGACGATATTTACGCTTGCTTGACTAAATTTACGCTTGCCAGACTATATTTAGGTGGCCTGACTTCATTTAAGCTTACTTTACTTCATTTACGCTTCCCTGACGACATATATGCTTGCCTGACTACATTTAATCCTGCATATATATTTACGATAGCTTGACTACATTTACGCTTGCCTGACTATATTTACGGTGGCCTTACTAAATTTACGCTTGCTTTACTATATATATTCGCTTGCCAGATTACATTTAAACTTGACTGAATAGATTTATGCTTGCCTGACTAGATTTGTGCTTGCCTGACTACTTTTACTTCTGCTTGACTAAATTTGCGCTAGCCTGACTACATTTACGTTAGCCTGACTACATTTACTCTGCCTGATAATATTTACGCTTGCCTGACTACATTTACCAATGACTGAATACATTTACCGTTGCCTGACTGGATTTACGCTTGCCTGACTAAATTATTCCTTGCCGGACTACATTTACGCTTGCCTGACTACATTCTCGCTTGCCTGAGTATATTTATGAGAGCCTGAGTACATTTAGGCCATCGTATTGATTAAATGATTAACTACATTTAAATGATTAACTACACAAATTATAAACTACGTTTAATCATGAGTATATTTTCGTTGGCTTGACTACATTTACGCTTGTCTGACTACATTTACGCTGGCATCACTTCAATTATGCTTGTTTGAGTATATTTGCATTTGCTTGAATACACTTGTGCTCTCTTGACTACATTTACGCTTGTCAGAATACATATACGCTTGCCTGACTACATATGCTCTTGCCTGACAGCATTTACCTTTGCTTGACTACATTTACGCTTGCTTGCCTATATTTATGATGGCCTGACAACATTTACGCTTGCCTGACAACATTTTCGCTGGCCTGACAACATTAACGCTTGTCAGAATTAATTTTCGCTTGCCTGACTAGATTAACGCTTGCCTGAGAAAATTACGCTTGCCTGACTAAATTAACGCTTGTCTGACGAAATTAACGCTTGCCTGAGCAAATTACCGCTTGCCTGCCTAAATTAGCGCTTGCCTTACTAAATTAACGCTTGGCAGACTAATTTATTACTTGCCTAGCTAAATTATTACTGGCCTGGCTAAATTATTACTGGCCTAAATAAAATATTAGTTGCCTGACTAAATTATTATTTGCCTGACTAAATTATTACATGCCGGACTAAATTAACTCTTATAAGAATAAATTAACTCTTGCAAGTTTAAATTAACTCTTGCAAGAATATATTAACTCTTGCCTGAATAAATTTAAGCTTCTCTGAGGAAATTACCGCGTGTCTGAATAAATTTACGGGGGCCTGACTAAATAAAAGTATGCCTGACTAAATAATTACTTGCCTGACTAAATTATAAAAATTATTACCTGCCTGACAAACTAACTCTTGCCAGTCTAAATTTATGCTTGCCTGATTAAATTTACGCTTGCTTGAATAAATTTACGGGAGTATGACTTAATTTACGCGTGCCTGACTAAATTTACGATTGCCTGAATAAGTTTTCGCGTGCCTGAATAAATTATTGCATGCATGGCAAATTGTACGCTTGCCTGACTAAATTAACGCTTGCCTGACTTAATTTACGTTTGCCTGACTAAATTAACGCTTGCCTGACTAAAATAACGATTTCCTGTCTAGATTTACGCTTGCCTGTCTTCATTTACGCTTTCCTGACTACAATTACGCTTGCCTGACTATTTTTACGAAAGCATGACTACATTTGCGCTTCCCTGACTATATTTACGGTGGTCTGACTATATTTACGGTGGCCTGACTACATTTACGCTTGCTTGATTACATTAACCTTTGCCTGACTACATTTACGCTTGCCTGACTACATTTACGCTTGCCTGACTACATTTACGCTTCCCTGACTACATTTACGCTTGCCTGACTACATATACGCTTGCCTGACTACATTTACTCTTGCCAGACTATTTTTACGGTGGCCTGACTTCATTTAAGCTTGCTTTACTTCATTCACGCTTCCCTGACGACATGTATGCTTGCCTGACAACATTTAATCCTGCGTATATATTTACGATGGCTTGACTACTTTTACGCTTGCCTGACTATATTTACGGTGGCCTTACTAAATTTACGCTTGCTTTACTATATATATTCGCTTGCCAGACTACATTTACGCTTGACTGACTAGATTTATGCTTGCCTGACTAGATTTGTGCTTGCCTGACTACTTTTACTTCTGCCTGACTAAATTTACGCTTGCCTGAGTACATTTACGTTAGCCTGACTACATTTACTCTGCTTAACTATATTTACGCTTGCCTGACTACATTTACCGTTGCCTGAATACATTTACCGTTGCCTGACTGGATTTACGCATGCCTGACTAAATTATTCCTTGCCTGACTACATTTACGCTTGCCTGACTACATTCTCGCTTGCCTGAGTATATTTATGAATGCCTGACTACATTTAGGCCATCGAATTGATTAGATGATTAACTACATTTAAATGATTAACTACACAAATTATAAACTACCCTTAATCATGAGTATATTTTCGTTGGCTTGACTACATTTACGCTTGCCTGACTAAATTTACGCTGGCCTCACTTCATTTATGCTTGTTTGAGTATATTTGCATTTGCCTGAATACTCTTATGCTCTCTTGACTACATTTACGCTTGTCAGAATACATTTACGCTTTCCTGACTACATTTACGCTGGCCTGACTAAATTTACCCTTGCCTGACGATATTTACGCTTGCCTGACTAAATTTACGCTTGCCTAACTTCATCTACGCTTGCTTGAGTATATTTGCATTTGCTTGAATACACATTTTGCTCTCTTGACTACATTTACGCTTGTCAGAAAACATATACGCTTGCCTGACTATATGTGCTCTTGACTGACAACATTTACCTTTGCCTGACTACATTTACGCTTGCTTGCCTATATTTATTGTGGCCTGACAACATTTACGCTTGCCTGACAACATTTTAGCTGACCTGACAACATTAACGCTTGTCAGATAAATTTTCGCTTGCCTGACTGGATTAACGCTTGCCTGAGAAAATTACGCTTGCCTGACTAAATAAACGCTTGTCTGACTAAATTAACGCTTGCGTGAGCAAATTTACGCTTGCCTGCTTAAATTAGCGCTTGCCTTACTAAATTAACGCTTGGCAGACTAATTTATTACTTGCCTAGCTAAATTATTACTGGCCTGGCTAAATTATTACTGGTCTAACTAAAATATTACTTGCCTGACTAAATTATTACTTGACTGAATAAATTATTATTTGACTGAATAAATTATTACATGCCAGACTAAATTATCTCTTATAAGATTAAATTATCTACTGCAAGATTAAATAAACTCTTGCAAGACTATATTAACTCTTGCCTGAATAAATTTAAGCTTCTCTGAGGAAATTACCGGGTGCCTGAATACATTTACGGGTGCCTGAATACATTTACGGGTGCCTGACTAAATAAAAGGTTGCCTGACTAAATTAATACTTGCCTGACTAAATTATCTAAATTATTGCCTGCCTGACAAACTAACTCTTGCCAGTCTAAATTTATGCTTGCCTGATTAAATTTACGATTGCCTGAATAAGTTTTCGCGTGCCTGAATAAATTATTGCATGCATGGCAAATTGTACGCTTGCCTGACTAAATTAACGCTTGCCTGACTTAATTTACCCTTGCCTGATTAAATTAACGCTTGCCTGACTAAATTAACGATTTCCTGTCTAGATTTAAGCTTGCCTGTCTTCATTTACGCTTTTATGACTACATTTCCGCTTGCCTGACTATATTTACGGAAGCATGACTACATTTACGTTTGCCTGACTATATTTACGTTGGCCTGACTACATTTACGCTTGCTCGATTACATTAACCTTTGCCTGACTACATATATGCTTGCCTGACTACATTTACGCTTTCCAGACTATTTTTTCGGTGGCCTGACTTCATTTAAGCTTGCTTTACTTCATTTACGCTTCCCTGACGACATATATGCTTGCCTGAATACATTTAATCCTTCGTATATATTTACGATGGCTTGACTACATTTATGCTTGCCTGACTATATTTACGGTGGCCTTACTAAATTTACGCTTGCTTTACTATATAAATACGCTTGCCAGACTACATTTACGCTTGACTGACTAGATTTATGCTTGCCTGACTAGATTTATGCTTGCCTGACTACTTTTACTTCTGCCTGACTAAATTTACGCTTGCCTGACTATATTTACGTTAGCCTGACTACATTTACTCTGCCTGACAATATTTACGCTTGCCTGACTACATTTACCGTTGCCTGAATACATTTACCGTTGCCTGAATACATTTACCGTTGCCTGAATACATTTACCGTTGCATGACTGAATTTATGCTTGCCTGAATAAATTATTCCTTGCCACACTAAATTATTACTTGCATGATTAAATTATTCCTTGCCTGACTAAATTATTACTTGCCTGACTAAACTATTACCTTCTTGACTAAACTAACTCTTGCGTGACTAAACAACTGCTTCCCAGAATAAATGTTCGCTTACCTGACTAAATTTATGCTTGCCTGACTTAATTTTAAGCGAGCCTGAATAAATTTACAGGTGCCTGATTAATTTAAGCTTGCCTGACTAAATTTACGATTGCTTGACTAAATTATTACTTACATGAATAAATTATTACTTGCCTGACTAAATTATTAGTTGTCTGACTTAATTATTTTTTGCCTGACTAAATGATTACCTGTTTGAATAAATGTTCTTTTACCTTACTAAATTTGTGGGTGCCTGAATAAATTTTCGTTTGTCTTAATAAATTCTCGAGTGCGTGAACAAATTATTGCATGCCTGGCTATATTTAAGCTTCCCGGGTTAAATTTATGTATGCTTCCTGACTAAATTAACGCGTGCCTGATTATATTAAAGGTTGCTTTACTAAATTAACGTTTGTTTGACTTAATTTAAGCTCACCTGACTACATTTATGCTTGCCTGACTACATTTTCCCTGGACTGACAACATTTACTCCTGCCTGACAACATTTACTCTTGCCTGAATACATATACGCTTCCAGACTACATTTACGCTTGCCTAACTACATTTATGCTTTCCTGACTGTTGTTGTTGTTGTTTAAGATTTGCTACTTGGAACCATTTCCTGACTACATTTAATCATGAGTATATTTATGATAGCTTGACTATATTTATGCTTGCTTGACTACATTTATGCTTGCTTGAATACATCTACGCTTGCCTGACTACATATTGGCTTGCCTAACTACATTTATGCTTGCCTGACAACATTTATGCTTGCCTCACTACATTTACGCTTGTATGACTACATTTACTCTTCCTTGACTTCATTTACGCTTGCCTGGCTACATTTAAACTTGCCTTACTACATTTACTCCAGTCTGACTACTTTTAAGCTTGCCTGACTACATTTACTCTTGCCTGACAACATTTATCCATGCCTGACTACATTTACGCTTGCCTGACTATATTTATGGTGGCCTGAATACATTTACGCTTGCTTGATTACATTTACCTTTGCATGACAACATTTACGCTTGCCTGACTACATTTACGCTTGCCTGACTACATTTACGCTTGCCTGACTACATATACGCTTGCCTGACTACATTTACGCTTGCCAGACTATATTTACGGTGGCCTGACTTCATTTAAGCTTGCTTTACTTCATTTACGCTTCCCTGACGACATACATGCTTGCCTGAATACATTTAATCCTGCATATATATTTATGATGGCTTGACTACATTTACGCTTGCTTGACTATATTTACGGTGGCCTTACTAAATTTACGTTTGCTTTACTATATATATACGCTTGCCAGTCTACATTTACGCTTGACTAACTAGATTTATGCTTGCCTGACTACTTTTACTTCTGCCTGACTAAATTTACGCTTACCTGACTACATTTACGTTAGCCTGACTACATTTACTCTGCCTGACAATATTTACGCCTGCCTGACTACATTTACCGTTGCATGACTACATTTACCGTTGCCTGACTAGATTTATGCTTGCCTGAATAAATTATTCTTTGCCTGAATAAATTACCTCTTGACTGACTAAATATTTGTTTCTCTGACTAATTTAACGCTTGCCTGACTAAATTTACACGTGCCTGAATAAATTTACAGGTGCCTGATTAATTTAAGCAAGGCTGACTAAATTATCACCTGCCTGACTAAACTCACTCTTTCCTGACTAAATAAACGCTTGCTTGAATAAATGTTCGCGCACCTGACTAAATTTACGCTTGCCTGACTAAATTTACGCGTGCCTGAATAAATTTACAGGTGCCTGACTAATTTAGGCTAGCCTGACTAATTTAAGCTTGCCTGACTAATTTAAGCTTGCCTGACTAAATTAACGCTTGCACTGACTAAATTATTACTTGCATGACTAAATTATTACTTGCCTGACTAAATTATTACTTGCCTGACTAAACTATTACCTGCCTGACTAAACTAACTCTTGCGTGACAAAATAACTGCTTCCCAGAATAAATGTTCGCGTACCTGACTAAATTTACGCTTGCCTGACTAAATTTACGCGAGCCTGAATAAATTTCCAGGTGCCTGATGAATTTAAACTTGCCTGACTATATTTACGCTTGCCTGACTACATATATGCTTGCCTGACTTTATTTACGCTTACCTGAGTTTATTTACGATGGCCTGACTACATTTACACTTGTTTGACTACATATACGCTTGCTTGACTACATTTACACTGGCCTGCCTACATTTACGCTTGCCTGACAACATTTACGCTTGTCTGACTATATTTATGCTTGCCTGAGTATATTTACGAGGGCCTGACTACATTTACACTTGCCTGAGAAAATTTACGATAACCTGACTACATTTACGCTTGTCTGACTACATTTTCTCATGCCTGACTACATAATAGTCTATCCTGACCTTATTTACGATTGCCTGACTACATTTACACTTGCTTGCCAATATTTATAGTGGCCTGACTAAATTTAAGCTTACCTTAATTCATTTTCGCTTGCCTGACAACATTAACGATTGTCAGAATTAATTTACGCTTGCCTGTCTAGACTAACGCTTACCTGATTAGATTAACGCTGTCCTGTTTAGATTAACGCTTGCCTGAAAAAAAACGCTTGCCTGACTAAATTAACGCTTGCCTGACTAAATTAACGCTTGCCTGACTAAATTAACGCTTGCCTGAGTAAATTACCGCTTACCTGCCTAAATTAACGCTTGACTGACCAAATTAACGCTTGCCTGATCAAATTATTACTTGCCTGGCTAAATGTTTACTGGCCTGACTAAATTATTACTAGCCTGACTAAAATATTATTTTGTTGTAATCCACAAGTTAGTAGGAATTATTAGCTAGAGGATCATTACTACAACACATCGAATGATGATTGGAAGTACATGTTAAGTAGACAGACTATGGATCACATATCTAAGAAAGGTCAATGGATTAAGACCGAAGTTGTTTAGCCAAATTAATAATTCCTGGAAAGAGGAATTATTTTTCGTCAGGCTTCTAGGATTAAGGTTACCGCTCTAGGGATAAGGTTAATCGGATTATACCTTCCTTGAGAGGCGGGGTGAAATGTTTGAGGCCATGGTTGGCTAGAGTCAGTCTGATTGTGGGAGTTGAACCGAGAAGTCCTCTGGATCTCCGTTTGCGGCAGCAGCGAAGTGTAGCAGACAGCTATGCGAGAACCTGATGTGATCTTAGAGACCAAGTTAAATCTGCAGTATGTGAGTATTGAATGAAAGACTAACCGGGTGCGGAGCGTTGTAGTAATCATTCCGTATTAGGTACTTAGGCGGAAGTTTCGAGTGCAAGTGGTGGCCGCGGAGGCCAAGTGGTCTTTGGGTATTGGAAGTTTATTTACCTAATAGAGTATGTTAATATGTTATTATTTGTCAGAGTCTATTCTTTGTAATTAAATGACAAAACCCGACGGCCTTTAAATACCTTCCATATGTTCATTCATTGTGTTCCAGTACAAACCTAGTGGTACGCCTAAAGGGTCTGGTGTGTGTAGGAGTATAGGTGGTAGTAACGGTTGCTGAGGCAAGGTGTTATGTGTTGTGTAATCGCTGTGTTCGGAATGAACCGGGGTTCAGCGTCACGACATATTTGGTGGCAGCGCAAACAGGTTTTGGAACACTGTGAGAGATGAAGGAAGTGTGTTACTGGTTTAGTTGGTGAAGGAATGTTCGGGAATTGGTAGACGTCGGGTTGTGTTCAGGACGGTGGATATTGGAGTGAGGAAGGGAAGGTGTGCGGGCCAGTGAGTGGCCATAGTGGGGTGTGGGGCCAAGGTGTGTGGCCAAGTGGAGTGGCCACGTTGTGCGGCAGGGAAAGGTCCCCTAAGGGGTGGAAACAGTAGTGTGGGGAACTGATAAGTGACGTTGTTAATGGTGGCTTAAAATTATAAGTGATTCTAGTGAGATTAAGGTAATAAGGCCAAGTAAGGTTACTGTACGGTAAAGCGTCAAGCTGGTTCATACACGAGCACATAAGGGGCGAGTAGCCATGACGGGTAGGGGTAGTAATAGGGGCGCCAGTGGCCAGGCCACGAGTAATGTCGGTCAGGGTGAGAGTGGTGATAACACGGCGGCGTTGCTTACGGCGCAGGCGGCAGCGTCAGAGACCATTGAGCAGGTTGCACAGTGGTTGAAAAATGTGTTGAGCACGCATGACACGACTAATGCAGGACCTAAGGTATATGGAGACATACCCACGTTTTGGGGCGCCAAACGGGATTCGAAAGGTCAGTTACTGACGGATATTAGAACATTTTTCTTTGCTCTAGAGAAGGCGACTAGTGTGGGGTCATGGTCGGATCAGGCAAAGATTGCATTGGCATATTCCAAGGTGAAAGGGGAAGCAAAGACCCTGCTCAACTCGGCGGAAATTAGAGAAATAAATAGTTATAGCGAGTTTAAGCAGGAACTGATAGATCATTACGATGTGCAGCACGATGCAGTAGAACTAAAGGATCAGTTAGCTGCACTTAAACGAGAACCAGGGGAACAATTAAGGGCGTTTGGCCATAGAATAAGACTCTTGGGTGATGTGATTGAGCGGACGGAAACGCAGTTCACGAGGGTAGTAAGAGATTCTATGCAACGGAGTGTTTTTTTCGGTGCATTACCGCGGGAAAGTGCGTTACACTGCAGGGAAGCTAAGTCTTTTAAGGAAGCGGTGAAACATGCAATGTTTTGGGCGGAGAATAGCCCGACACATAAACTGACAGAGGATGACATTTTCAAGGAAGTGTCCCCTAAGGAACGGGCAAATCTTGCAGACACGCAAGAGAGACAGGCTCAGCTCTGGGCTCCAGTAGCTCAGCCAGTGGAGGATGGACCCGCGGCGGGGGTCACACATTCCAAGGGCAAGGGGCGAGGTGCTTCTCGACGTAACAATAATAAGGGCTGGGAGCCAAGGGTGTTCCAGGGACACAATACGAGTGGGGTGTCGTGGGGACCCCATCAGGGTACTCGTGGGCAGCGAGGAGGCTATAGTCAAGGGGCACGTGGAGGCAGGTTCACTCCTGCTCCACCTAGGTACTCGCCTGCTCAGGGAGCAACAGGAATGTACCACCAGAACCAGGGTACCGGTGGAGGGTATCCCCGGGGAACGGGGTACACTGCAGGTAAACACGAGCCAGAACGACCTAAGCAGACCAAAGTGTGTAAGCTATGTGGTGACGGTAGTCACTTGGCCTGGCAGTGTAAGCTTTTTGTTCCGCCTAATTACCCAGTGTGTACAGTAGGGGGTGGCGGACAGTGGTTGTGTACCGTCGGGTCGGGTCATCCCATAAAGGTGCATTTACAGTTAAAGGGCACTATAGTAGTATATTCTGAGCCAGATAGGCGCACTTAACAAACAATGGGGGGTACTTATCATACAATGGAATCAGTGGCGGGGAGCCAGATAGGCCCACTTATCGGACAAAAGGAATCAGAAGCGGGGTGACAGATAGACCCACCTCAAATTGTAGTCTACGGTGTGCCCCCACCACATGTCACTTACACTGTGTCATCTCCGTTTAAACACTACACTCATTATAAATATATAGGACTAATTAAGGATATATATATATATTCGAACAAGTCTGAATGGCCCCTCCCTTACATGGGAGTATTTAAGGAGTATTAAATTATAAATCCTCCCCCTCCCCCAAAGGTTAAAAAAAACATCAAATAATTTATTAAATGCTTTATTAGGTAAAAACTACAAAATGTATAAGTAATTATGTTAGTTAATAATTGTAGTTTACAGAGTGCTCTTGCCATATTTCACTTACTACAGCTCTACCCCTCCCCTCCCTATCCCACACCCCCATCCTCGTCTGAGTAGAATTGTGACGATTCCTCATCAGTGAAGAGTGGGGGAAGGTCTTGAGCCCCATCCCCCCCCTCTCTTGGGGGGGTGGGGTGAGTTGGGTGGACACCTTTTGGCTGAGTTTCCTCCTCTCTCTCATCAGGAAGTGTTCTGGAAAGAGATGGGGGAAATAATTTATAGTGATTAAAGGTTTTTTATATAATTATATATTTTATTAGAAAAATATTATATTTTTCTCTAAGAACAACTAGTACATACCTCTTCCCCTGCAGGAGCGGCCTTGTGTCCTCTACAGCAGGCGTCGTCAATTAGACTACGTAACAGCATCTTGTTTGGGGCAGACCCCCCACGTAGAATTACTACTCTACAAATGTGGACGGGTCCCAAGAACTGCACTGGAGCAAAAACATAAGAGGTGAAATAGAGGATATACAAACTTTTTTTTTTTATTGAGGGAAATAAAACATAAAATAAATCTATTAGCAGAAAAATAGGGTAATACTAACCAGGTCCTTCAAGGACTTCAATCTTCCCCGCAGGTGTTTTTTGAGAGACACCTCCCATTTCGTAGGAGGAAGACAGTCTTCTGAGGGGGGTGGGTGGGGGAGAGGGGTTTTTATAGGAGGCTACACCCCTTGTTAGGTAGGTTGCCTAGCTAACAAAAATATTCTCTACACCACCTATAAGAACCAACCCCTATACCTCTACAAAATGTCCTAACACAATGATGTTTCATAGGAAAATATCGTCTTGCATAAGCAAGGGCTCGTTTATCATTTAATTTTAAAGTAATGCTTGAAAATACATTATGTAAGTAGTGTACTGTTGAAGGCAACCCCAGGTGGCTCACCCTATGAACGAACATGACGCAATACAGTCCACAGGCGAGAGTAAAATCACTCTGGAGTCTGTAGCGCATTCCAAACACCTTTCTTATTTTGTTAGTTTTAATAAATCCTTGAAAATGACGTCCGTAAGTAACTGGCGATATTGCATAACTATCAAAAAAAAAACATCCGATGATTAACTTTATCAACATAAATTCCTACCCAATGTCCCATAGTGATTCTGCTATTTGAAGGTAAAATATTAGTTATGAAAACAATAGGTTTTCTTGAAGATATATTTAAATGTTCTATCTCATCAGCATTATAACAACCTAGGTAGAGTGTTCGATCCCCTAGATTATTTTTTAAATTAATATTTATATCATAACAATTCATTATGTTTTTTTACGCTCGCACGTCACACAGAACAGTTCTCTGCCCATCGATGGATAGTACCCCGGTCGTTTCCCCAAACAGTAAAACCAGCCTGTTATATGTAACACCCCCACCAAATTCAAGCTCCATACGCAAGTTGCCAGATTTCTCCACTGGGAGGGAATCTTTTGTTTGAATGGTGGTTAAGTCAAAGGCGAATATTGATCTTCCCTTATTAAAAGAGTCATAGGCCAGTAGTGAATCACGCTCTAAGCCTAATGTCTTCAAAGTTTCATAATAAAGGCGGGAATAATGGTTATCAAAATCGCCACCAATTCGGTAAATTGCATTATTGTTCAAATACATAGCAATACTTTTCAGCTTTGCATTTTCAAAATATAATCCATTACCTTGGTGAAGACCGGCGAAATAATTCATTGGAACGATTATCATGTATATCTTGTGTGGAATTACTTGCGCCCATGGTTGATCAATTAAGAGACTAGTTTGATTCCCTGCTAGAACATATGTTTTAGAAATGGTTCTATTGAAAGTATAGGTTATGGGGTCGGGGGATGCTAACAGTGAGCTGTTTAAGGCCAGGTAAGCACTTGGGTAGGGGAACACCCGCGTCACCCATAACTTAGCATAATCCATATGCAGGCGATACTTAGAGCCATCGTCCACGCTTGTATTTAGGACCCAGGCATGGGGGGAGAGCTCCAATCTTAGTCGCATATCTATATTATCTAATATGTATTGGTCTAGGGATGATATATCCAATAGGAGGGGGAAACACATCGACAAACCTTTACTTTTTAAATCACCCATAAATTTTTTATCCTTGGCGGTTGCTCCAGTAAAATAAGTATTTGTAAACTCATTAGTGATTATACCATCGTCATCTCTCCAGTCCCTACGAAAGCCTCCAATTCTCCCCAAGGAAGACATTTTTGATGGAGGCATGGAGGTAATTAATTTAATAAACGACCAATAATTAAAATTAGTATTTGTTTCAACTACCTGCTCTCCTAAAAACACCTGAACACCTTTAAACATGGTATTTGACAACCCATTCACAAATTCCACATGGTCATCCTCTTCCAATTTTGTGGTATCGTCATCTTTCGTTAAAGATACCTTAAAATCTATAACAATATTAGCTAGATCTAAGAAGGCGCCCTGGGTTCCAGGGATGCGGAATTCTAAGTAATTATCCCGCAAACGTTGATTAATGGGGAGGTTGACAGGTAGAACGTCTATTTGCTGCGTAGAGGCAATTGAACTCTCCACATTACGTATTCTGTTACTTCTAGGAAATTGGTCAATAATACTGGAACTATAATATTCTAGTGGTATTTTGACCCCAGCTCCGCTAGGCTCCCCCATGATCCCTCCGAAAGTTGAAGTATGACTGCTTACGTTAGCGAAAACACATCATTTTTATACCCAAGGCCTCGTTTACATTTTGTATTTTTATTTTTTCGCCTAGAGAGTCTTTTAATTTTACCTCCCATTACCAATTTCTTTCCCACACTCTTAAGAGCATCAATACCGTGAGTTCTCAGAGCACTTTTTACATCCCGTTTACCACTGCTTAAATCACCAAGGACATTTTTCCCAAAATCGATGGCGCTAGGTGTTACAGCTTTCATGAAAAATGGTATGGCCCGTCGAGCAATACCAGCCAAGGTCCCAAAGAAACCTCCACCAGATCTGAGATAAGGCGCTTGGAATGTGCGTATGTCATTCATCGCCCCCCCTCTCATCCCATGTCTCCTAGGGGGAGGTGCGAATATCTCCCCGAACTCCCCCTGGGAGGGTGGGTGGAACGGTATTCGCATTCTGAGGTCTCTTCCTATAATAACCTAAGTCGAGGCTAAACACTTCTTTATATATATGTTGCTATACCTTAGGGCGGATATGTAAGACCGCCGTAACCGACCTCCCATCTTCAAAACTAACCATTCGACCAAACTGATCTGTTATTTTAATGCTAACTTTCTCCAACGTGTTAGTGTTTAATGTTTTGTACACTAGAGGGTGAGCCCCTCTAGAATATGAGTCATGATAATTGATTGCATCTAAGATATTTACAATCTGCCCTCCGTATCGTTCAGGCTCGATGACGTCACTATAAATGAGTAAATAGTCACAACCCCCGTCAATGTCTGGGGGCGATAAGGCCACAGTCTTGGAGGCTGACGTAATGTCATCTGTTTTTGCTCGATAAATGGTGTATTTGCGACTGCTGTCAAAACCAAGTACATTAGCTATTCTGTGTTTAAATTGAAAGCTGAGAGAATTTAATGAGCCAGTACTTCCACTGTTAAGAGTTGAAGCTAGTAATACCCTCTCTACAGATTGGTCATAGGTGAGGATTGGTTCTTTATCTGAGAAGTATATTTTGAAATCATCCCTAAAGCTAAGCTGCATGTCGGTTGTTATTTGTCGACTAACCACGTCTGTAATGAATTTGATGTTTCTTGATAATATGTTGGTTTTTGGGTGGAAGGTGTATATGAGGTGTTCTGGACTCTTAGAAAGAGTTCCACGTTTAAAAGTGGCATAGATATCTATACCAGAGTCCTCCTCATCTTTTATGATGGCATTAATTCGCCTGGGGAGGAGTATGTTGACTAAAGCCACTTCATGTTTAATGGAAGGGTTTAAATGTAGTGTTGGGATGGTGTTTGTAAATGCTGAACTCGTGTTGTTGTAAATATCTCCTTGATCGAGACTGGTAAGATATATGTAATGTTCTTCCCCCATTGTCCCGTTATGTACTGAAAGGCCAATATACAGGGGATGGGTTTTTGTAAGAAGGGAGAAAATAAACAACATAACTTATATTTTATTTTATTAAACTACTTAAAGAACTACAACAGGTGAAGATTCCCACACATTTTTTAAGAATAGTGATTAACCACTCCCCCCTCGCTACTACTACTGCTGGCTGCTGCTACCTCCACTGCTGCTTCCGCCGGGGCTACTGTAGCTGCCACTACCTCATCTTCTTTACTGGAGTGGTGGTTACAGCTTTCGTTGTTTTTTCGGGGGGGAGGATAACAGGAATATTTCCTGCGACTCTCCATCGAGGATGGAGTCGATACGGCGATTCGCCCCCGTTTCAAAGTCGAGGAGTGGCTCAATCCTCCGTTTAACTGAGGTTGACGTTGTAGGGGGCGGTGGAGAGGTGGCGGTGGAGGTGGAGCCGTATTCCTGAGAGTGTTTCTTCTTCCTGGGTGTGGCTGGCGGTGCTGGAGGAGTAGAACGAGAAGAGGTTCTTGGTGTGGTACCACCCTCTCCCACCACGGCGTCGAGCGTTATAGTAAGATTATCAGCACTTGGGTCGTCGAACGGGAGGGGTGCCACTGATGGGGTAACAGCGGCAGGTCGTTTGAGGATTACTAATTCTTTGTTGACTTTGGCGAGTTCTTGATGAAGAGACAGCAGCATGGGTCCAATGTCCTTGTGCCAGTTGACCATACCGTCACGGGAAGCCCCTAAGCCGTAGGGTACCACTAGTCGAGTCATGGATGGGGTTGCTGCCATTAAATTGCCCACCTTTGTTAGGCTCATCTTGAGCCAGTATCTCCTATTCTTGGCGGTATCCAGGGTGACATTAGTGACGTAGTGAGTGTCGGCGGAAGTCTGCACTTGTTCCTGGGCTATTGGGTTTGACTCGAAGGGGGCTCCTGCCCCGAATGCAGAAATCAACCCCACAAAAGTGGGCCTGAAGTAAAGGACGGGCTCCTCTATGAGATCTTGTCCGTCGGAGGGGAGAGGGGCTATCTTCACAACAATGTCCCCCGGGGTAGACCGACAACAAATTATTGCCCTATTGGCATTACCCAGTCCTTCACGTTCCACACGGGCGTAGGAGAACGTCTTCCAGATGACGGAAGCCAGTCCATAGGGTCGCACAACAGCAGCAGCCAGATCGTAGATGATGACGTCCCCCACCCCAAAGGCGTGGGAGTCAGTGATATCGTCGCTGACGGTCTTGATACAAGCCAGAGACATGGTGAGAGGGCGGGTGCTGGGGAGCTCGTCGTCGTCAACTGTAGTATAGTGTTCCAGGAGCGGCGGTGGGCGACCTTTAAATACACCTGTGACCCACCTGGGGGGAGAGGGGTGAAGGGGTGTGGGGTAGAGATCACCTTATGTGCCCATAGACACTCCGCCCAGACTCAAAGGCTGTAATCATATCACGATGTTGGAAGGTTAATTTTTCCATCTGCCAAATCTCTGTCTGGATCTCCTGAGATGAATACTCTTCATACCTTTTCACCGTTTCTCCAAATGACTTAAAAAACCGTTCTGGGGGAGCACTCAACACAAGACGGTCATAACAATCCCATAAGGCATATATCAATCTACTTTTGTGTTCGACAAACTTGTAGTAACGTTGAGTAGCAACCAAACGCTTCAATAGGGGAGATTTTTCTCCCTCCTCTACTGCTGCAGGTGGGGTAGAAGCTCTCTCCATGGTGGATACACAACTGAATATAAAGTCGTTTAAGATGTGCTTCATATAGGTTTTTTTTTTCAATACGGTTCCCAATGGGGCCTCCTATGGATACCCCTACCCCCTTTTAACTGTGATCTGGCGCGAGAATTACGTATAAAGGATGGGTCTACACCGGCCACCTTCAGTAAAATCCTTACATCTGCCTTGTCACCCGTCCTAAATTGCCCCTTAGTAAAGGCTATAGTTTTAATTATATCTAAAATATTTAAATTTTGCACAGGCTTTAATAAATTCCCGCGACTATCCCATACCACCTGTTGACTGTTTTGTTCAAACATGTTCAATAATGTTTTGACGTGGGGAATTTCCCCTATTTTAAAATACACATTTATTAAGTTGTCCAGACTTGGGTTTTGGGGTGTGGTGGTGGTGGCTTTGTGGCGAGAGGGCCCAGCAACAGCTACCCGCATCTCAGGCGGTAGAATGGAATGTATCCTTTTTTTTATTTGTCTTTTTAAAGGGCGACGGTCGCACCTGTCCCGCGTTTTTTGTTGTAAGAAGCCCGCGGCGGCGGGCACCTGCGCGGCGGCCGGCGCTGCGGGGGGGCGGGCAATATCTTTTAAAGGTTGTCTGACCAGTCCCCCCTGTCTGGTAGGGCTATATCGTTCAAAGGAGCTACCGTGGCAACACCGTCCACAAGTTGTTGTTGCTGGAGGGGGTGTGGGGGGAGTGTCCACTCCCCCCACGCCATCATCACCACCGCTAGAGTCACAGCCAAGGTGCTTACAGCCGCCACCAACATTATTAGCCGAATTGTCCCATTTGCTTTCGTTTTTTAAAGAGAAGGACTTATTTCCACCTCTACCACTGGTGGAAGAGGGTGGAGCCACCTCATTAAGAGGCGATGGAGTACTCTCGTTTTTATTAAATAAATATTTTTCGGCAACGAGTCGTGGTACTAGGCAATATTCTTTCACCATTTTTTTCTCTTCTTACGTAATTACTTAATTAGAGAGGAAATTAACGATACAGCCAAAGGTAACAGAGCTGCCAATATAGCACCACCTCTCCTAGAGGTTAAAATGATTTTCTTTTTGTACAATGGAGTTTTCTTACGCACCACAGAACGAATGTCTTTCTGATACCTCTGTAGTCCATTAATTATCTGAGGTTGAACTGGGATGTTTCGTTTCAGAAAATTGGCAAAAATTTCACAAATTGATTCAATTTCCTGTCGTTTTAAAGCCTTGATTAGTTTATTCCGCTTCTTGGGTGATAAATTGTTTAATAAAAATAACAGTTGATGGTGTTTCTCTACGAGAGAGTCCTGATGAACTGTCATTTTTTTTTCAAAATTTGACGATGTCTTGAGCTTTAATCCAGCAATTGCTGGAATCTGGGTACCCTCTCCACTTGACGAAATATTCTCTGTGTCCTTTCGATGTCTTCCTAGACTGTAATATCGTTATGGGGAAATAGTCTGGAAGCGTTGTTGAAATCAATTCTTGCTCATAAAACATACCACTGATCGGCTCGTTGGTTAAATCTTTGACTTTATAGGTTGGGATTGGTTGTGTTCTATCAATATGAGACACTTGAAATATTTCTTCTGTATTTTGGGGCCAAAAGCCCTTGTGAAATGTATTCCTTCGCTTTGCTAGTCGTACATACTGCCCAACCTGCAGTTGTGGACTGATGGAAGTTATGGGGTGGTCATTGTTTAAATACATGACCTTAAACTGTCTTCGTATATCTTCAATGTTTTGCAACTTATGGATGGCATGTGGAGTATTTTTTAGTATTCTGTGGAAAGTGTGGTTGTATACATTCACAACTTTTGGAAGGATGTGAATGTATTGTAAAGAATTAGCCTGGGTCATATAATGATACAGTTTATGTTTTAAAGTTTTGATGGCCCGCTCCACTATACTAGATTTCATTTCCGAAAATACACTATATAACTTAATATTTTTCTTATTCAGATAATTTTGAACAGTCCTGTTGTAAAATTCTCTACCTCGGTCGGTGAATATTCGTCTTACCCCGTGAAACTGAGAGGTTTCCTCTAACACCTTCTTTAGGGCAGCTACCACATCCGTTGAATTTTTTGTTTTTAAAGTTTGAGTCTGCATTAGGCGAGAATAAACATCGACACAAATCAAAATATATTTTACACCACTATTGTATTTTTGTAAACTACAAAAGTCTCCCAAATCACAGGCAATTATGGTGCGGGGTTTAGGAGCTAATATTTTTCGCCGAGGAAACCTAACTAAATTTCTTCTGTGTAATGTGTAAGATCGTTCCCCACGGAGAAATTCCCTCACATCTGCAATACTGATGCTGGTGTCTTTAAGTCTGGCAGCCTTATACAATTTTTGAATTGATCCTGTGAAACCACCCGGGGTAGAAATGTCATTGTAGATGGAGGTAAGAATTGACCGTTTCTGCGTCGTTAAAGGCATTTTTTTTTTTTTTTTTGTTTTGTTCACATATGATAAACAATTTCACACTGGTCTTCATTGACAACCCCCGTTCGTAGTTGTAATGTCTCAGGAACTGTCAGATCAACCAATAAATAGCCATACTCTCTCTGGGAGAGAGTATATTTCGTCGGTATATTTCGACGAAATTATTAATAGTTTTCCGCCCATATAACTGTCCACTTAAAATTTCAAGTTGGGTTATGTCTCTCTGCTTCATTAATATATAATGGGTACAATTCAGAGTTATTGTCCTAGCATATTTCCCCTGGGGAAACAAATTTTGACTAATTAGAATTACAGAAATATTATCGTGTCTGCCTCGGGTGAAGATATTGGCTATAATTGGACTCTGAATGGCTTCCAGGTATAAGTCATCAATTATATACAAAACTGACTCATTTGAAAAAGGATTCTTATACTCTAAAGGGTTAATCAGCCCTTGGGAGAGAGTAACCTTTTTTTGCAAAATGGGGTTCTTTGAAATAGGATGATCAGTATTATTTGCAGTTGACACTATAATTTTTGAGAATTTCCCGTGGTATTTAACACATAAATTTACCACCAGGCTAGTTTTCCCAGAATTGCTAAATCCAGCTACAAATATTCTCGCCGGTTGATGAAAAATATTAAGTTGGTCGTCTGTGGCAGAAGTACACTCCTCCATATTTTCCTCATAAATGATCCAATTACCTGTGGGACAGCCACTTATATATATATATATATATATATATATATATATATATATATATATATATATATATATATATATATATATATATATATATATATATGTCGTACCTAGTAGCCAGAATGCACTTCTCAGCCTACTATACATGGCCAGATTTGCCTAATAAGCCAAGTTTTCCTGAATTAATATATGTTCCCTATTTTTTTTCTTATGAAATGATAAAGCTATCCATTTCATTATGTATGAGGTCAATTTTTTTTATTGGAGTTAAAATTAACGTAGATATATGACCGAACCTAACCAACCCTACCTAACCTAACCTAACCTATCTTTATAGGTTAGGTTAGGTTAGGTAGCCGAAAAAGTTAGGTTAGGTTAGGTTAGGTAGGTTAGGTAGTCGAAAAATAATTAATTCATGAAAACTAGGCTTATTAGGCAAATCGGGCCTTGCATAGTAGGCTGAAAAATGCGTTCTGGCTACTAGGTACGACATATATATATATATATATATATATATATATATATATATATATATATATATATATATATATATATATATATATATATATATGAGAGTGGGTGAGTGAGAGTGAGAGTGTGAGTGTGAGTGTGAGTGAGTGTGTGTGTGTGTGTGTGTGTGAGTGTGTGTGTGAGTGTGTGTGAGTGTGTGTGTGTGTGTGTGTGTGTGTGTGTGTGTGTGTGTGCGAGAGTGAGAGTGTGAGCATGTATTCACCCCAAGGAGCGCCACCCTCCTCAGGACAAAGGCGCCCCTACCTGGGTTTTTGGGGGCTCCCATTGAGATGACCTCCAGACGAGAGAAAAAAAAAAAGTTCTCTATAGCAAGTCTAATCCTTCTCTTTCACACAGGAGCTGTGAGATGTTGCATGTATTGTGTATTCACCCTCCTCAGACCATAAACAGCCTACCTGGGTTTTTTTGCTCAACTCCCATAGAGATGACCGCCAGACGAGAAAAAAAGTTCCCCATAGCAACCCTAACCCTTCTCTTTCACACGACGGCGGGAGGGGTTGTGAGGTATTGTATGTGGCAACACCGCCCCCCTCTTGATCATCAAATATAAGGACACCACACGTCCCTCCTTCAGTTAGTTAGTATACATACAGTTTGTGTTGAAACCTTCCACTCCCCATCCCCGTCTAGACTAACATGTAAGTAAATTAATATCTATTTCATATTTGGAGATATATATATAAATATATATATATATATATATATATATATATATATATATATATATATATATATATATATATATATATATATATATATATAAGAGAGAGTGGGGGTGTTTTGAGAGAGGGAGAATATATATATATATATATATATATATATATATATATATATATATATATATATAATATATATTATGTTTTGAGAGAGGGAGAATATATATATATATATATATATATATATATATATATATATATATGTCGTACCTAGTAGCCAGAACTCACTTCTGAGCCTACTATGCAAGGCCCAATTTGCCTAATAAGCCAAGTTTTCATGAATTAATTGCTTTTCGACTACCTAACCTACCTAACCTAACCTAACCTAACTTTTTCGGCTACCTAACCTAACCTAACCTATAAAGATAGGTTAGGTTAGGTTAGGTAGGGTTGGTTAGGTTCGGTCATATATCTACGTTAATTTTAACTTCAATAAAAAAAAATTGACCTCTTACATAATGAAATGGGTTGCTTTATCATTTCATAAGAAAAAATTTAGAGAAAATATATTAATTCATGAAAACTTGGCTTATTAGGCAAATCGGGCCTTGCATTGTAGGCTGAAAAGTGAGTTCTGGCTATTAGGTACGACATATATATATATATATATATATATATATATATATAAATATATATAAGAGAAAGAGGGGTGTTTTGAGTGGGAGAGAATATATAATTATTTATTTTATATATTTTTTTTCCTAGGAGTAGGGGATAATGTCACTCCCAGGTGATATTTGCAACATTTGTGGTTGGAGCTCATCACCACAATTCGTGCATACAACTTATTGCTGCCTCCGCTCTGGGGAAGCTGTGTGTGTTCAATCTAGTGGAGTTCACAGGAGAACCTGTGGTGGAGGTAAGCCCTTATTTATTTATTTATTCGTATTTATTTCAAATGAGAAATATTGAGATGGTTTCCCCTATCTTCATGGGGGTGTGTGGGGGCTGTGTGAGTGAGAGTGTGTATATTTATGAGTTATTTCCTTGTTAGGAGGTAAACATCACCGGCCTACCGGAGAGAGTGGTTTTGTATGCCTCATATGTGGTAGCGTCACCTCGAAGCCTCACCCCACTTTCACCTGCAGCAGTTGTGGGGTCACTTTGTGTGAGCACTTGACCTCTGAACATCTACAATCATGTCCCCAAGGTGAGTGAATAAACCCTCTCTCCAGTTTTATTATCTTAAGAAGCTTTCTTGAGGCGTTATGTCATGGGGTTTAGTAGAGTGTGATGGGTGTTGCCTTTTATTATTAATATTATTATTATTGTTATTATTATTATTATTATTATTATAATTATTATAATTATTATAATTATTTTTCAGGGGTGCTTCAGAGGCAGGTAAAGACATCTCAGGGGCAGGTAGGAGAGGAACTTCACCCCAAAGCCCAACGTAACAATAGCCCCTTAGGTGGTGGCGGGGGTAGACAGCCCTTTGAAAATGGGGGGGAGGAAGAGATGAGTGATGATGGTGGTGATGGTGATGATGATGGTGGTGGTGGTGGTGACATCCCTCAGGCAGGTCCTAGTGGTCTTAGACCCCATGACAACAATCGAGATAGAGATGGAAATTCCTCAGAAGGGGAGGATGTTATAGACATCCCTCACTTAATTAATAGGGTGGGGGCCCTGGGCGATCTCTTTACTAGAATGGAATATTCCATCCCCCCAGCCTTTGCCACAGATCCTGTAGGTCTTCTAAGCAACTTTAGAGAACTATTCTCTAACGAAATAGAGAATTACATGAATTCTCTGGGGGGTCATGGCAATTTTACTTCATCATTCAAAATCCTCCTTGAAGTGAAGGTTACACTTTTAAAGCAACGTCTCACAGAAGATGATGACTATAGGGAACACTTCATAACGACACCTGCTAGGCTGGTAACTCTTGAGGAGGTGGGTGATCTTATTGATAGTTGGGTGGGTTATATGATTACACGTCTGGAGGATCTCCTTTCAGAAACAGAGGGGAGTGGTTTTATATTATTTAATGTTGATTTCCTCAAAATCGTTATCTGTAATGGTAGTGTAAGGTCAGTTTTGGGTGATTATGTCCCTTATCCCCCCTTTTTAAGGGGCCGACACGAGGTCTTCAACCCAAACCCAAATGGTAACAATGGAACATGCATTATTCAATGCATTGCCGCTTTTCGGGCGTCACACCAAGGATGGAAATGGAAACGTATAGGAAGACTTGTAGAGTCTCACTCTAGGGTTAGGAAAATGGTCAAATACGAGCAATTATCTTTCCCTCTCTCATGGGAGGATATCTCTAAATTGGAAAATAGGAATAAACTCTCCATTTTTTTGTATTCAATTCACAAACATACAGACGGTGCCTATCACGTCTCTCTTTGTCGTCGTGGTAGCAGACAGTACTCAGACATAGTTCCATTATTATTATTGGGGGAGTCTCATGTAAGT
This sequence comes from Procambarus clarkii, assembly GCF_040958095.1. Classification (NCBI taxonomy): domain Eukaryota; kingdom Metazoa; phylum Arthropoda; class Malacostraca; order Decapoda; family Cambaridae; genus Procambarus; species Procambarus clarkii. The sequence continues at coordinate 18,105,406 of NC_091183.1, forward strand.
CTTATTAAAGACTTAAATAAATTTTTACGGAACTTTACCCGCAGCCACAGGCGAAAGACAGTCTTCTGTAGAAGCTGTCTTTCTGAATATCAAAATTCTAGTGAGCTGTCTCACCATTCTGTTTCCTGCGACATCACGCAGAAAATGATTTATCCCCAGGAGGGGGACACCCTTCATTTTAAAAATACAGGGAAAGGTTACCCCCCTTCCCATGTAGCTTATTTCGATTTCGAGAGTGTCCTAAGCACTGAGGATTGTCTAGGTTCTGTTACAGCCATACATAGGCCTATAGCATACAGCTATATAATTGTTGATAGGAACCACTCCGTCATTGATAAATTTACTTATTTTGGGGGGGACAGCGTCACTCATTTCATGGAGCGAGTTGCCACCAAATGGGAAATAATCAGATCCACCCTACCCAAATATGAAATAGACATGTCTCTTGAGGATATGGTTCATTTTAGGAGACAGACTCACTGTCAGTTTTGTGAGGCGGTATTTACACCCACCAATTTCAAGGTTCAACATCATGATCACCTTAGGAAAAAACTCAATTATATTGGAGCTCTATGTAATTACTGCAACCTCCGCCACAAGAATGCTCTAGAGAGTTTAGTCCTAATTGCCCACAATATGTCTTATGACATGGGCTTAATTTTGAGGGAGTTTGCCATGGGTTCAAATATTAAGAGCAATATCCTCATGAGGCAGGGAACTAAATATCTTAAGGTAGAAATAGGCAACCTTAAATTTCTTGATTCACTGGCTTTTATTACGGGCAGTCTTTCGTCCCTAGCAAAGACCCACATTGATTCAGGCAGCCCCTTAACATTCACTCACTCAATGATAGAAGGTTTACCCGAAGAGAGTCACCACCTACTCTTAAAGGGTAAGCAGTTTTTCCCTTATGAATATGCCACAAAAATCAGCTGCTTTAAGGATGCAACACTCCCCCCTATTGAAATGTTTTACAGCTCCCTAAACAAATCATCCATCACTTTGGAAGAATATAGACATTCTAAATTAGTATGGGAGGCTACGGGATGTGAGTCATTAAAGGATTATCTCCTTGTTTATTTAAGGTGTGATGTCGGTTTACTGGCTGACATTTTTACTCACCATAGAGTAATTCTAAATGATATATTTTCCTTAGAGATGACTCACTACTGTAGCCTTCCAGGCTACTCCTATGATTGCTTCTTGAAAAGTAGCAAAATATCGTTGGAGTTAAGTGCAGATGTGACGTTGCACAATCTCATATCACAAAACATACGAGGGGGTTTTACAACTGCAGTTAGGAGTTATGCCAGAGCTAACAACCGCTATGTCAACCCATCTTTTAACCCCCAGGAGGATAGGTCTTCTTTCTTACTATACCTTGATTTCAACTCCCTTTACGGGAGTTGTATGACTAAGAAATTACCCTATGGTGGTCTAAGAAGGTTGTCATCTGATGAGATGAACTCCTTCATTAGCGAAGGGAAGATAATGACAGAACAGCCATTCTCTTCTAACAAAGGGTACTGGCTATTAATTGACACCAAACATGTGAGACCTGAAATAGCTAGACTAACAGACGATCTACCCCTTTGTTTACACCATAGGGGAATAAGTATGGAGGATATCTCACCATTTAGTAGGGGACTTCTGGAAACAAACAACATCACACACCTCCCCAAAAAAAACAACAAGTTGGTAGGGGATCATCTCCCAAAGAAACATTATTTCATATCTCTACACCTCTTACAGTTATTTATTGAGATAGGTCTTGAAGTAGGGGCTATTCATGCCATTTATGAGTTCCACCAGTCTGATTTTATGGCAGAATTTGTTAACACCAACGTTAACAATAGAAATGCCTTCCACCAGTAACGATAGGAAAACACTCTTCAAATTACTGACGAACAGTGTTTTTGGTAAAACACTACTGAACCCAGCCCGTTATGCCATTGACACCAAACTAGTGACTTCAGCTAGGGTCTTTTTACGAGAGGTGAAGAATCCTCGCTTTAAACGTATGGTGCATTTAGGTGACAATAAATTATTGTCTGTCAGTTCCAGACCATTCATTAAAATTACTCATCCTAATTACATTGGGTTCCAGATTCTTGAGCTAGCAAAATACAGTTTGTACCATTTTTGGTACAGGGTACTTAAGAACCACTATTCAGATAGGGCAGCACTGATATACAGCGATACAGACAGTTTCATCTTCAGTTTAATGACTGAAGATGTCTTTAACGAGATGGGGAAAGAACCCCTTAGATCATGGATCGATACCAGTAACTTCCCTGAAACTCACCCCTTGTATGATCCTTCTAAAAAGGGTGTTTTAGGTCTTTTAAAGTCAGAGGTTTCAGATAGACACATCCTTGAAGTTGTAGCTCTCAAGCCCAAAATGTATAGTTTGCTGTTGCACAACAATTCAAATTCCATTACTGCTAAGGGTATCCCCCGCGCTGTGCAAAGATCTTTAACTCATAGCCATTTTAAAGAAACCCTTCACAACAATTCAGTAGTAAATACTTTTCAATACTACCAAATTAGGAATTTAGGAGGGCAAATGGTCACCACCCATAATACTAAGAGGGGTTTAAGTGCATTTGATGATAAACGCTATTACCTAAATAAATACAAAAGCCTAGGCTATGGCCATCCAGACATACCACCTGACCCCCACCCATCCACCTCAACCCAAGGGGTGACCGCTGGAAGTGAAAGTGATGACGTCATCGAGCCACACGGTGAGGAAGGGCGACACCCTTCCAGTGAGAGTGAACGCTATGACGACAGTAGCCTCCTAGGAGAGGAAGTAGAACCACAACACCTCTTTCTCCCTCTGGATGATGACTCATCGTCATCATCACCCCAGGAGGGGGGGGAAGACCCCACAACAGACCTGTGGGCACGGAGGAGGGGTCTAGTTAGACAATATTATGGGGGGGAATTAGATTACGACTACGTTTAAGCCACTATGTACTTTTGTTAATATATTGTATAAAACAAGTGTTATTTCTTTTCACCCACTTTTATTTTGAGTATATATATATCCTATATAGCTCCGGACATATATGCACATAGTCCTGGAGGGGCCATTCAGACTTGTTAGAATATATATATATATATCCTTAATTAGTCCTGTATTTATATAATGACTGTAGTGTTTAAACGGAGATACAGTGTAAGTGAAATGTGGTGGGGCACACCGTAGACTACAATTTGAGGTGGGTCTATCTGTCACCCCGCCTCTGATTCCGTGGGCCTATCTGGCTCCCCGCCTCTGATTCCATTGTCTGATAAGTACCCCCCATTGTTTGTTAAGTGCGCCTATCTGGCTCTAATCATACTACTCACTATCTATACAGCCTTGGTGGACACCGGTGCTTCCGTGTCCATCATGAGTCGTAGCGTGTTAGGATCAGACGTCAGGCTGATACCTAACAACAGGAGATTAACGGCGGTGGGGGATAATGCGTTGCGGGTGTTGGGAGAGACAACTGTGGATTTCCAGCTAGAAGATAGATGGTTTAAACATAGTTTTGTAGTAATACAGGATATAGGGCTGAAACATACCAACATTATCCTGGGAATTGATTTCCTCGAAAAATACTCATGTACTATAGCGTTCAGCGCAAGGGGGAATAAATTGGTATGTGGGGGTCAAGCGGTAGACGTTAACAAGGTGAGGAGTAGAGAAGGAGTAGCAGTAGTGAGGGGTAACTGTGGTAACTCGGTTGGGGACCAGAATATACAGTGGGCAGTCACGGTACCCAAGGATGTCACCATTCCTGGAGAAGCATTCTTAGTGATTAAAATGGCATGTAAAGCCAAGGGAGTAGACGTTGTGCAAATTGAGCCATTGGATAATCCAGCAGGGTTGGTGATAATGGAGACTATTGAAGACATAAATGAAGGGGTAATTCGGTTGAGGGTTTTTAATCCCTCTCGGTGGCCAGTCACCTTGAGTAAGCATGCACAGGTAGCGTGGGGGCACCCTGTGGAGGAGATTATTGCAGCCATGTCAGTAAGTCAGAGTGAGGGCGATGAGGATAGAATGGATAAATTAATGGGAATAGTGGATAGGATGTCCATGGAAAGGGAGGTTAAGGAAGCCTTAAGGGGCTTAGTCAGGGAGTTCCCGGATATTTTTGCGTTGAGAGGGGAACCCCCAGGGTGTATTACTCAAGGAGCACATAGAATTGACGTAGAGGGCGCACATCCAGTATATATGAGAGCATATAGCATACCAGTGGCACACCAGAGAGAGGTGAAAGAGGAGATAAGCCAGCTAAGGGAGCATGATATCATTGAACCATCCAGTTCACCGTGACACAGCCCTCTCGTAGTAGTCAGGAAAAAGAATGGGGGAGTGAGGTTATGCGTAGATTTCCGCAGAATAAACAAGCTGACGAAAGACGAAGCATACCCATTACCTAACATACAGGACACATTGACACACTTGAAGGGTACACAATATTTTACCACATTAGACCTGCTCAGTGGGTATCACCAGATACCGCTGGAGGAAGAGTCGAGGGAAATCACAGCGTTTAGTGCGTGCAACGAGCTCTGGCAATATAAACGACTTCCTTTCGGGTTGAAGTCAGCACCTGCTGTGTTCAGTAGGCTAATGATGAGTGTATTATCGGGGTTGATAGGTCCCACAGCGTTGCTGTACCTCGATGACGTAATCGTGCTGGGAAAGTCATTAGAGGAGCACATGCATAATTTGAGGAAACTCTTGCTAAGGCTGAGGTCACACAACCTCAAAGTGAATTTCGAAAAATGCAGTTTTTTTTTGAGAATCGGTAACATTCCTGGGTCATACAGTGGGCCGGATGGGTATCAGTCCATTGCCAGATAAAACCAGGGATATTCAAGAGTTCCCAGTTCCACAGAACAAGAAAGAGTGCAAATCTTTCCTGGGGTTGGTTAGCTATTATCGGCGATTTATTAAAGATTTTTCAAAAATTGCAAAACCATTACATCAGATCAGTGGACTTGCAGAGTTCGTGTGGGGGAAGGAACAACAGCAGGCGTTCCAGGTACTGAGGGCTGCTGTCAGCTCTCGCAGAATCTTGGCGCACCCAGATTTTAGCAAACCATTTCTGGTGTATGCGGATGCTTCTGGCGCAGCGATAGGTGGTGTGGTAGCTCAGGTGGATGAGCGAGGACGGGAGCGTCCCATTGCATTTTGTTCACGAGTACTATGTCCTGCAGAGAGGAACTATAGTACGATTGAGAGGGAAGCGCTAGCGATCACATTCATATTACAACGGAACCGGTACATCTTGCTTGGACATGAAATTTGGCTCAGAAGCGATCACGAACCCCTTAAGTATGTGTTCGAGTCCAAGGAGCCTTGTTAGCGACTGGCACGGTGGGTTACCTCGCTCTCAGAGTTTAACATTACAAACTTTGAACATGTACCAGGGAAAAGCAATGTGGTCGCTGACGCGTTGTCAAGGTGTCACAATGTAGCAGTGGTGAGTGAAAGGGGGGAGGGAGATGTGTCGTGGAATGTGAGGGAGTTGATACGGAGTCAGGAAGGTCACCCCCTGTGGGGGGAGGTAAGGAAGTTTTTGAGGGGTCAGCGTGCGGAGTTGAGGAAGTCACTTCCAGCACCAGTGGATGAGTTTGTGGTTGAAGATGAGGTGTTGTATTATCTTGGTAGGGGTTCGGGTATACGGTCTGAACCAGTATACCAGGCAGTCTTGACACCGGAGATCCAGAGGACTGCAATGTATCTGTGTCATAACATCCCAGCAGCAGGCCATGGAGGGGAGTCCAAGACGTTGCAGAGGGCACGTCAAAGGTTCTATTGGCCATCCATGGGTAAAGATATCAAGGTCTATGTAGCCTCTTGTGACAGTTGTCTGAGGTACAAGGCACATAGGTTGGGGGCGGAACCTTTGCGTAGGTGGCCGGAGGTGAGTACTCCCTTCGAGAGAGTACACATAGATCTCATTGGGCCGCTACCACAAGCTCATTCAGGGGCGAGGTACATATTTGTAGCAGTGGATGCACTCACACGGTTCACTGTGGTGAGTGCACTCCGTTCTAAGTCGGCAGAGGATGTGACCCAGGCCATGGTGGAAAGTGTGTTAACCAGGTTTGGGGCTCCTCAACAAGTTGTGTCAGACCAAGGGTCAGAGTTTATCAATCAAGTATTTCAAAGCATCGCGAGTGTGTATCAATTCAAACATACTCCAGTGCTGGCATATCGACCATCGGCGAATGGTTTGGTTGAAAGACACAATGCTGAAGTAATCAGTATTCTTCGGCATTTGGCTGCAGATGATGTGCTTGCATGGGATCAGAGTTTGTCGATGGTGGAGTCGGCGCTCAACACGGCGTTCAATAGGTCGGTGGGAGAAACCCCGCATTTTTTGTTGCATGGGTTCGATCCCCGACTTCCGTTCACGGCGTTCACAAGCAAGCAACCGCCATGCTATGCGTTAGACTTCAAAAGTGTTGTCTGTAGGCGAGCAACCAAGGCATTTGACTTGGTGAAACTACATTTAAGAAAGTCGACAGAGGTAGCAGAGGCATATTATAATGCGCGGAACAAGGTCCAAGCAAAGGTGATCAATGAAGGTGATAGGGTATTCGTGAAGCAGATGCACGCTCAGGCAGAAGGTAAATTGGCACCCAAGTTTGTGGGGCCATGTCGGGTAATTAGCAAAAAGAATGCAGAAGTTAAGGTTAAGGTGCTAAACACAGGGCATGTGTTCTCCTGTCACCCAGACCGCGTCTATACACTGACCGGTCAGGCAAGTGAGGAGCCATACCCTACGGGGAGTGTGCCAGGGGAGAGCACACCAGCGGCTGAGAACATAGGTAGGGGTACGAGGAGTTGGCAATCAAGGGTGGATAACACAGAACAGCCTTCGCAGGACCGGGGACAAGGTCCACAGGCGACGGTGACACATCGCTATCCGACCCGCTCTCGTGTGGTCATGAACACAGAAGGAGCATAATATGTACTGTAGAGTGTTGCATGGGCATGGTAGTTTTTGTAGAGTGTGGGGTAGTGTGTAGAGTGTGGTGTTGAGTGGTGCATGGGCATGGTAGTTTTGTAGAGTGTGGGGTAGTGTGTAGAGTGTTGTGTAGAGTAGCATGTGTAGTGGGTGGTGTAGTGTTGTGGCGTTTGGACGCCTGGTATGGAGTGTGGTGTTGTGGAGTGCATAGCGGCACAGGAGGCCAGGTGGTGGTGGGTACGGTGAGTATCGGCGTAATGAGGTCAGGTGCGTCAGGACGCAGAGTCTGGCTGTTGAGAGACGTGGTGTTATAATGAGGTCATCAGTGGTTGGGTTGACCAGAGGTGATGGTGTGTCGGAGTGGGTAAGTCTTATGGATAAGATTATAATGTAGAATTTCAAAATTTCAGGTGTTGATGGTTGCAGTGGACGAGCCAAGTAGATATACTAATTTCTCATTAATTAAGTTGTTACAGGAATCTCGCTAGAAGCGAGCCAGTGGCAGTATGATGCTTTAGTGACATTAGTTGTGAAATGATTTTAATGTGGTATTTATTGGGATAATGTATGTGTATGTATATACTGTATATTACCTCATCGGCACCATTACTGTGTGTTAGGCTTGAGAAGGTCCCCAGGGATCATGTCACAGAGCTTCAGGTAGAGTAGAAGGGAAGCCATGAGGCTACACTCAGTAATTCTAGAAAAAAAAGGGGGAGGAAGTGAAGCCAACGTGACGTTATACGGGGAGAGAGTAAGGAGCCGAGGGGGCTATGTAATAATGGGATCGAGCCAGGGGGCTCCGAGGGAATATTTTGCAGGTACAGCGGTCAGGAAGGTGTGAATACAGGTGGGCACACTCCGGGCAGATGGGCCTAGAGTAATGTGCTACAGCTGTGGTGAGCACAGCAAGGAAGGATGACCAGACAGCTGTGAGGTATCTACAGCGTTCTGGGGTTGGTGCCCTGGAACGAGACGTCAGCATAGACCCGAGGGAACATGACCCTGGGGTAGGAATCTCCGTTGCTCTGGAGGCCAGGATCACGTTAGCTCAGAGCAACGATGGGACATTGACAACATTCACCAGGCTGGCCAGCTTGGGTTTTTTCTGGGTCATGGAGGATCTATGACCTAGCAACCATGGGACACGAAGACAAGAGAAGTGATGCTGCCAATTGTGGAGGAGGCCAGTGAAACATTGTGTGATCATTGTAAGCCCTTATGTCAACAGTACAGGGCAAGATGTTAAATTATTATTAACTTGTTAATAAGGATGAAGAACCTTAGATATATATGTGTTGTGTATATATTAATGACTAGTGTCATTTCTGTTTAAGTGCCAGCATTCTGGTCCATGTAATTTTATGGTTATGTTTGTATGTAATTATATGTCAGCAGTTTAGGTATATGTGCATTGTTGGAGATGGGAAAAATTATTACAGACTATTTTACCTGTGCTATGATGTGAATATAATGTATATGTTGGAGAAGTGTTGTGAGTCATGTCGGGGAAAATTTTAATTTATTTCATCGTGTGTATGATGAACTTATTGGATGATTTTTTAGTTGTACACATATAGTGGGTGCATCCTCCAGGTCCTTGCACTAATGGAACCATTGCAATGATGCATATGGGGACATATGCGTGTTTAAGGAGGGGAGTGGTGTTGTAATCCACAAGTTAGTAGGAATTATTAGCTAGAGGATCATTACTACAACACTTAACGAATGATGATTGGAAGTAAATGTTAAGTAGACAGACTATGGATCACATATCTAAGAAAGGTCAATGGATTAAGACCGAAGCTGTTTAGCCAAATTAATAATTCCTGGAAAGAGGAATTATTCTTCGTCAGGCTTCTAGGATCAAGGTTACCGCTCTAGGGATAAGGTTAATTGGATTATACCTTCCTTGAGAGGCGGGGTGAAATGTTTGAGGCCATGGTTGGCTAGAGTCAGTCTGATTGTGGGAGTTGAACCGAGAAGTCCTCTGGATCTCCGTTTGCGGCAGCAGCGAAGTGTAGCAGACAGCTATGCGAGAACCTGATGTGATCTTAGTGACCAAGTTAAATCTGCAGTATGTGAGTATTGAATGAAAGACTAACCGGGTGTGGAGCGTTGTAGTAATAATCCCGTATTAGGGACTTAGGCGGAAGTTACGAGTGCAAGTGGTGGCCGCGGAGGTCAAGTGGTCTATGGGTATTGGAAGTGTATTTACCTAATAGAGTATGTTAATATGTTATTATTTGTCAGAGTCTATTCTTTGTAATTAAATGACAAAACCCGACGGCCTTTAAATACCTTCCATATGTTCATTCATTGTGTTCCAGTACAAACATAGTGGTACGCCTAAAGGGTCTGGTGTGTGTAGGAGTATAGGTGGTAGTAACGGTTGCTGAGGCAAGGTGTTATGTGTTGTGTAATCGCTGTGTTCGGAATGAACCGGGGTTCAGCGTCACGACAATTTGCCTGACTAAATTATTACTTGCCTGACTAAATTAACTCTTGCAGGAATAAATTAACTCTTTCTGACTAAATTTACTCTTGCCTAACTTAATTAACGCTTGCTTGAATAAATTTACAGGTGCCAGATTAATTTATTCTTGCCTGACTAAATTAACGCTTGACTGACTATATAAACGATTGACTGAATAAATATTCACGTGACTGACTAAATTTACGCTTGCCTGACTAAATTTACGCGTGTTTGTCTAAATATACGGGTGTTTGACTAAATTTTCGCGTGCCTGAGTAAATTATTTCATGCCTGGCTATATTTAAGCTGCCGGGCAAAATTTACACATGCGTGATTAAATTAACGCGTGCCTGACTAAATTAACGCTTGCCTGATTATATTTATGCTTGCCTGATTATATTTATGCTTGCCTGATTATATTTATGCTTGCCTGACAAAATTTATGCTTGCTTGATTACATTTATGCTTCCTTGACTACATTTACGCTTGCATTACTACATATACACATGCCTGACTACATTTATGCTAGTCTGACTACATTCTCGCTTGTCTGACTACATTTACTCCCGCCTGACAAAATTTACCCCTGCCCGATTAAATTTAAGCTTGCCTGACTATGTTTACGGAGGCCTGACTATATTTACGCTTACCTGGCTAAATTTACGCTTGCCTGACTACATTTATGCTTCTCTCACTACATTTATGCTTGCCTGACTAAATTTACGCATGCCTGACTATATTTACGCTGGCCTGACAACATTTTCGCTTGCCAGACTTCATTTACGCTTGCCTGAGTATATTTACAATGGCCAGACAACATTTACACATGTTTGACTACAATTACGCTTGCCTGACGACATTTATGCTTGCCTGACTACATTTACGCTTGCCTAACTACATTTACTCCTGCCTGAAAACATTTACCGATACCTGACTACATTCACGCTTGCCTGACGATATTTACGGTGGCCTGACTGTAATTACACTTGCTTGACTACATTTACGCTTGACTGACTACATTTACACTTGCTTGACTACATTTACTCTTGCCTGACTACATTTACGCTTGCGTGACTACATTTACGCTTGCCTGACTGTATTTACAGTTGCCCGACTGTATTTACGCTTGCCTGACTGCATTTATGCTTACCTGACCACATTTAATCCTCAGTATATTTATGATGGCTTCACTACATTTACGCTTGCCTGACTACATTTACGCATGCCTAACTACATTTACACATTCCTGACTATATTTACGCTTGCCTAACTATATTTACGGTGGCCTGAATACATTTACGCTTCCCTGATTACATTTACGCTTTCTTGACTACATTTAGGCTTGCCTGACTACATTTACTCTTGCCTGAGTATATTTACGATTGTATGACTACATTTACGCTTGCCTGACTATATTTATGCTTGCCTAACTACATTTAATCCTGGGAATATTTACGATGGCTAAACTACATTAGATCCTGAGTATATTTACGGTGGCTAAACTACATTTACGATTGCATGACTACGTTAACGCTTGCCTGACTCCATTTACGCTTGCCTGAGTTAATAAAGAGTTAATATATTCTTGCAAGAGTTAATTTAAACTTGCAAGAGTTAATTTATTCTTATAAGAGTTAATTTAGTCTGACATGTAATAATTTAGTCAGGCAAATAATAATTTAGTCAGGCAACTAATATTTTAGTTAGGCCAGTAATAATTTAGCCAGGCCAGTAATAATTTAGCTAGGCAAGTAATAAATTAGTCTGCCAAGCGTTAATTTAGTAAGGCAAGCGCTAATTTAGGCAGGTAAGCGGTAATTTGCTCAGGCAAGCGTTAATTTCGTCAGACAAGCGTTAATATAGTCAGGCAAGCGTAATTTTCTCAGGCAAGCGTTAATCTAGTCAGGCAAGCGAAAATTAATTCTGACAAGCGTTAATGTTGTCAGGCCAGCGAAAATGTTGTCAGACAAGCGTAAATGTTGTCAGGCCACCATAAATATAGGCAAGCAAGCGTAAATGTTGTCAGGCAAGGGTAAATGTTGTCAGGCAAGAGCATATGTAGTCAGGCAAGCGTTTATGTATTCTGACAAGCGTAAATGTAGTCAAGAGAGCATAAGTGTATTCAGGCAAATGCAAATATACTCAAACAAGCATAATTGAAGTGAGGCCAGCGTAAATGTAGTCAGGCAGGTGTAAATGTAGTTAAACAAGTGTAAATGTAGTCAGGATATCGTAAATATACTCAGGAAAGCGTAAATGAAGTCAGGCAAGGGTAAATATTGTCAGGCAAGCGTAAATGTAGTCAGGCAAGCTTAAATGTAGTCAGGCAAGCTTACATGTAGTCAGGCAAGCGTAAATGTAGTCAAGCAAGCAAGTGTAAATGTTGTTAGGCCATTGTAAATATGGTCAGGCAAGCGTAAATTTAGTCAGGCATGGGAAAATTTTGTCACGCAAGAGTAAATGTAGTCAGGCAAGCGTTAATGTAGTCAAGCAGCCGTAAATGTATTCAAGCACGCTAAATATAGTTAGGCCACCGTAAATATAGTCAGGCAAGCGTAAATGTAGTCAGGCATGGATAAATGCTCTCAGGCAAGAGTAAATGTAGTCAGGCAAGCTTAAAAGTAGTCAGACTGGAGTAAATGTAGTCAGGCAAGTTTAAATGTAGTCAGGCAAGCGTAAATGAAGTCAAGGAAGAGTAAATGTAGTCAAACAAGTGCAAATGTAGTTAGGATATCTTAAATATACTCAGGCAAGCGTAAATGAAGCCAGGCAAGCGTAAATGTCGTCCGGCAAGCGTATATATAGGCGTAAATTTAGTCAGGCATGCGTAAATGTAGAGCGAAGAATAAATGTAGTCAGGCAAGCGTAAATGTGGTCAGGCAAGCGTAAATGTAGTCAGGCAAGCATAAATGTTGTCAGGCAAGCATAAATGTAGTTAGGCAAGCCAATATGTAGTCAGGTTGCCTGACTAAATTTATGCTTGCCTGACTAAATTTTTCTTTGCCTGAATAAATTACCTCTTGACTGACTAAATATTTGCTTCTCTGATTAATTTAACGCTTGCCTGACTAAATTTACACGTGCCTGAATAAATTTACAGGTGCCTGATTAATTTAAGCAAGACTGACTAAATTATCACCTGCCTGACTAAACTCACTCTTTCTTGACTAAATAAACGCTTGCTTGAATAAATGTTCGCGCACCTGACTAAATTTACGCTTGCCTTACTAAATTTACGCGTGCCTGAATAAATTTACAGGTGCCTGACTAATTTAAGCTTGCCTGACTAATTTAGGCTTGCCTGACTAAAATAACGCTTGCACTGACTAAATTATTGCTTGCATGATTAAATTATTACTTGCCTGACTAAATTATTACTAGCCTGACTAAACTATTACCTGCCTGACTAAACTAACTCTTGCGTGACAAAATAACTGATTCCCAGAATTAAAGTTCGCGTACCTGACTAAATTTACGCTTGCCTGACTAAATTTACGCGAGCCTGAATAAATTTCCAGGTGCCTGATTAATTTAAACTTGCCTGACTATATTTACGCTTGCCTGACTACATATATGCTTGCCTGATTTTATTTACGCTTGCCTGAGTTTATTTACAATGGCCTGAATACATTTACACTTGTTTGACTACATATACGCTTGCTAGATTACATTTACACTGGCCTGCCTACATTTACGCTTGCCTGACAACATTTACGCTTGTCTGACTACATTTATGCTTGCCTGTGTATATTTACGAGGGCCTGACTACATTTACACTTGCCTGAGAATATTTACGATAACCTGACTACATTTACGCTTGTCTGACTACATTTACTCATGCCTGACTACATAATAATCTTGCCTGACCTTATTTACGATTGCCTGACTACATTTACACTTGCTTGCCTATATTTTTGGTGGCCTGAATAAATTTACGCTTACCTTAATACATTTTCGCTTGCCTGACAACATTAACGATTGTCAGAATTAATTTACGCTTGCCTGACTAGACTAACGCTTACCTGATTAGATTAACGCTGTCCTGTTTAGATTAACGCTTGCCTGAAAAAAAACGCTTGCCTGACTAAATTAACGCTTGCCTGACTAAATTTACGCTTGCCTGAGTAAATTACCGCTTACCTGCCTAAATTAATGCTTGACTGTCCAAATTAACGCTTGCCTGATAAAATTATTACTTGCCTGGCTAAATGTTTACTGACCTGACAAAATTTTTACTAGCCTGACTAAATTATTATTTGCCTGACTAAATTATTACTTGCCTGACTAAATTAACTCTTGCAGGAATAAATTAACTCTTTCTGACTAAATTTACTCTTGGCTAACTTAATTAACGCTTGCTTGAATAAATTTACAGGTGCCAGATTAATTTAATCTTGCCTGACTAAATTAACGCTTGACTGACTATATAAACGATTGACTGAATAAATGTTCACGTGACTGACTAAATTTACGCTTGCCTGACTACATTTACTCTTGCCTTACTCTATTTAATATTGCATGACTACATTTACGATTGCTTGACTATATTTATGCTTGCCTAACTACATTTAATCCTGAGTAATTTACGATAGCTAAACTACATTTACGCTTGCCTGACTATATTTACGGTGGCCTAACTACATTTAGCGTGCATGAATACATTTATGGCTGCTTGACTACATTAACGCTTGCCTGACTACATTTACTCTTGCCTGACAAAGTTTTCCCATGCCTGACTAAATTTACGCTTGCCTGACCATATCTACAATGGCCTAACAACATTTACACTTGCTTGCTTGACTACATTTAATGCTTGCCTGACAACATGTAAGCTTACTTGACTACATTTAAGCTTGCCTGACTACATTTACGCTTGCCTGACAACATTTACACTTGCTTGACTACATTTACTCTTGCCTCACAACATTTACTCTTGCCTGACTTCATTTACGCTTGCCTGACTTCATTTACGCTTTCCTGAGTATATTTACGATATCCTGACTACATTTACACTTGTTTGACTACATTTACACCTGCCTGACTACATTTACTCCTGTCTGACTACATTTACGCTTGCCTGACTACATTTACGCTTGCCTCTCTACATTTACCTTGAACTGACAACATTTACTCTTGCCTTACAACTTTTAACCTTGCCTGACTATATTTCCGGTGGCCTGACTACATTTACGCTTGCTTGATTACATTTACCTTTGCATGACTACATTTACGCTTGCCTGACTACATTTACGCTTGCCTGACTACATTTACGCTTGCCTGACTACATTTACGCTTGCCAGACTATATTTACGGTGGCCTGACTTCATTTAAGCTTGCTTTACTTCATTTACGCTTCCCTGACGACATATATGCTTGCCTGAATACATTTAATCCTGCGTATATATTTACGATGGCTTGACTACATTTACGCTTGCCTGACTATATTTACGGTGGCTTTACTAAATTTATGCTTGCTTTACTATATATATAAGCTTGCCAGTCTACATTTACGCTTGACTAACTAGATTTATGCTTGCCTAACTACTTTTACTTCTGCCTGACTAAATTTACGCTTACCTGACTACATTTACGTTAGCCTGACTACATTTACTCTGCCTGACAATATTTACGCCTGCCTGACTAGATTTACCGTTGCCTGACTACATTTACCGTTGCCTGACTAGATTTATGCTTGCCTGAATAAATTATTCTTTGCCTGAATAAATTGCCTTATGACTGACTAAATATTTGTTTCTCTGACTAATTTAACGCTTGCCTGACTAAATTTGCACGTGCCTAAATAAATTTACAGGTGCCTGATTAATTTAGGAAAGTCTAACTAAATTATCAGCTGCCTGACTAAACTCACTCTTTCCTGACTAAATAAACGCTTGCTTGAATAAATGTTCGCGCACCTGACTAAACTTACGCTTGCCTGACTAAATTTACGCGTGCCTGAATAAATTTACAGGTGCCTGACTAATTTAAGCTTGCCTGACTAATTTGAGCTTGCCTGACTAAATTAACGCTTGCACTGACTAAATTATTACTTGCATGATTAAATTATTACTTGCCTGACTAAATTATTACTTGCCTGACTAAACTATTACCTGCCTGACTAAACTAACTCTTGCGTGACAAAATAACTGATTCCCAGAATAAATGTTCGCGTACCTGACTAAATTTACGCTTGCCTGACTAAATTTACGCTTGCCTGACTAAATTTACGCGAGCCTGAATAAATTTCCAGGTGCCTGATTAATTTAAACTTGCCTGACTATATTTACGCTTGCCTGGCTACATATATGCTTACCTGATTTTATTTACGCTTGCCTGAGTTTATTTACAATGGCCTGAATACATTTACACTTGTTTGACTACATATACGCTTGCTTGATTACATTTACACTGGCCTGCCTACATTTACGCTTGCCTGACAACATTTACGCTTGTCTGACTACATTTATGCTTGCCTAAGTATATTTACGAGGGCCTGACTTCATTTACACAGTTGCCTGAGAAAATTTACGATAACCTGACCTCATTTACGCTTGTCTGACTACATTTACTCATGCCTGACTACATAATAATCTTGCCTGACCTTATTTACGATTGCCTGACTACATTTACACTTGCTTGCCTATATTTTTGGTGGCCTGACTAAATTTACGCTTACCTTAATACATTTTCGCTTGCCTGACAACATTAACGATTGTCAGAATTAATTTACGCTTGCCTGACTAGACTAACGCTTACCTGATTGGATTAACGCTGTCCTGTTTAGATTAACGCTTGCCTGAAAAAAAACGCTTGCCTGACTAAATTAACGCTTGCCTGACTAAATTTACGCTTGCCTGAGTAAATTACCGCTTACCTGCCTAAATTAATGCTTGACTGTCCAAATTAACGCTTGCCTGATAAAATTATTACTTGCCTGGCTAAATGTTTACTGACCTGACAAAATTTTTACTAGCCTGACTAAATTATTATTTGCCTGACTAAATTATTACTTGCCTGACTAAATTAACTCTTGCAGGAATAAATTAACTCTTTCTGACTAAATTTACTCTTGGCTAACTTAATTAACGCTTGCTTGAATAAATTTACAGGTGCCAGATTAATTTAATCTTGCCTGACTAAATTAACGCTTGACTGACTATGTAAACGATTGACTGAATAAATATTCACGTGACTGACTAAATTTACGCTTGCCTGACTACATTTACTCTTGCCTTACTCTATTTAATATTGCATGACTACATTTACGATTGCTTGACTATATTTATGCTTGCCTAACTACATTTAATCCTGAGTAATTTACGATAGCTAAACTACATTTACGCTTGCCTGACTATATTTACGGTGGCCTAACTACATTTAGCGTGCATGAATACATTTATGGCTGCTTGACTACATTAACGCTTGCCTGACTACATTTACTCTTGCCTGACAAAGTTTTCCCATGCCTGACTAAATTTACGCTTGCCTGACCATATCTACAATGGCCTAACAACATTTACACTTGCTTGCTTGACTACATTTAATGCTTGCCTGACAACATGTAAGCTTACTTGACTACATTTAAGCTTGCCTGACTACATTTACGCTTGCCTGACAACATTTACACTTGCTTGACTACATTTACTCTTGCCTCACAACATTTACTCTTGCCTGACTTCATTTACGCTTGCCTGACTTCATTTACGCTTTCCTGAGTATATTTACGATATCCTGACTACAATTACACTTGTTTGACTACATTTACACCTGCCTGACTACATTTACTTTTGTCTGACTACATTTACGCTTGCCTGACTACATTTACGCTTGCCTCTCTACATTTACCTTGAACTGACAACATTTACTCTTGCCTGACAACTTTTAACCTTGCCTGACTATATTTCCGGTGGCCTGACTACATTTACGCTTGCTTGATTACATTTACCTTTGCATGACTACATTTACGCTTGCCTGACTACATTTACGCTTGCCTGACTACATTTACGCTTGCCTGACTACATTTACGCTTGCCAGACTATATTTACGGTGGCCTGACTTCATTTAAGCTTGCTTTACTTCATTTACGCTTCCCTGACGACATATATGCTTGCCTGAATACATTTAATCCTGCGTATATATTTACGATGGCTTGACTACATTTACGCTTGCCTGACTATATTTACGGTGGCTTTACTAAATTTATGCTTGCTTTACTATATATATAAGCTTGCCAGTCTACATTTACGCTTGACTAACTAGATTTATGCTTGCCTAACTACTCTTACTTCTGCCTGACTAAATTTACGCTTACCTGACTACATTTACGTTAGCCTGACTACATTTACTCTGCCTGACAATATTTACGCCTGCCTGACTACATTTACCGTTGCCTGACTACATTTACCGTTGCCTGACTAGATTTATGCTTGCCTGACTAAATTATTCTTTGCCTGAATAAATTACCTTATGACTGACTAAATATTTGTTTCTCTGACTAATTTAACGCTTGCCTGACTAAATTTGCACGTGCCTAAATAAATTTACAGGTGCCTGATTAATTAAGGAAAGCCTAACTAAATTATCAGCTGCCTGACTAAACTCACTCTTTCCTGACTAAATAAACGCTTGCTTGAATAAATGTTCGCGCACCTGACTAAACTTACGCTTGCCTGACTAAATCTACGCATGCCTGAATAAATTTACAGGTGCCTGACTAATTTAAGCTTGCCTGACTAATTTGAGCTTGCCTGACTAAATTAACGCTTGCACTGACTAAATTATTACTTGCATGATTAAATTATTACTTGCCTGACTAAATTATTACTTGCCTGACTAAACTATTACCTGCCTGACTAAACTAACTCTTGCGTGACAAAATAACTGATTCCCAGAATAAATGTTCGCGTACCTGACTAAATTTACGCTTGCTGACTAAATTTACGCTTGCCTGACTAAATTTACGCGAGCCTGAATAAATTTCCAGGTGCCTGATTAATTTAAACTTGCCTGACTATATTTACGCTTGCCTGGCTACATATATGCTTGCCTGACTTTATTTACGCTTGAGTTTATTTACGATGGCCTGAATACATTTACACTTGTTTGACTACATATACGCTTGCTTGATTACATTTACACTGGCCTGCTTACATTTACGCTTGCCTGACAACATTTACGCTTGTCTGACTACATTTATGCTTGCCTGAGTATATTTACGAGGGGCTGACTACATTTACACTTGCCTGAGAAAATTTACGATAACCTGACTACATTTACGCTTGTCTGACTACATTTACTCATGCCTGACTACATAATAATCTTGCCTGACCTTATTTACGATTGCCTGACTACATTTACACTTGCTTGCCTATATTTATGGTGGCCTGACTAAATTTACGCTTACCTTAATACATTTTCGCTTGCCTGACAACATTAACGATTGTCAGAATTAATTTACGCTTGCCTGACTAGACTAACGCTTACCTGATTAGATTAACGCTGTCCTGTTTAGATTAACGCTTGCCTGAAAAAAAACGCTTGCCTGACTAAATTAACGCTTGCCTGACCAAATTTACGGTTGCCTGAGTAAATTACCGCTTACCAGCCTAAATTAACGCTTAACTTACCAAATTAACGCTTGCCTGATAAAATTATTACTTGCCTGGCTAAATGTTTACTGGCCTGACTAAATTATTACTAGCCTGACTAAATTATTATTTGCCTGACTAAATTATTACTTGCCTGACTAAATTAACTCTTACAGGAATAAATTAACTCTTTCTGACTAAATTTACTCTTGCCTAACTTAATTAACGTTTGCTTGAATAAATTTACAGGTGCCAGATTAATTTAATCTTGCCTGACTAAATTAACGCTTGACTGACTATATAAACGATTGACTGAGTAAATGTTCACGTGACTGACTAAATTTACGATTGCCTGACTAATTTTACCCGTGTTTGTCTAAATTTACGGGTGTTTGACTAAATTTTCGCGTGCCTGAGTAAATTATTGCATGCCTGGCTATATTTAAGCTGCCGGGCAAAATTTACACATGCGTGATTAAATTAACGCGTGCCTTACTAAATTAACGCTTGCCTGATTATATTTATGCTTGCCTGACTACATTTATGCTTGCTTGATTACATTTATGCTTCCTTGACTACATTTATGCTTCCTTGACTACATTTACCCTTGCATTACTACATATACACATACCTGACTACATTTATGCTAGTCTGACTACATTCTCGCTTGTCTGACTACATTTACGCTTGCCTGACTACATTCTCGCTTGTCAGACTACATTTACGCTTGCCTGACTCCATTTACTCTCGCCTGACAAAATTTACCCCTGCCTGATTACATTTAAGCTTGCCTGACTATGTTAACGCTTACCTAGCTACATTTACGCTTGCCTGACTACATTTATGCTTTTCTCACTACATTTATGCTTGCCTAACTAGGTTTACGCATGCCTGATTATATGTACGCTGGCCTGACAACATTTTCGCTTGCCAGACTTCATTTACGCTTGCCTGAGTATATTTATAATGGCCAGACCACATTTACACATGTTTGACTACAATTACGATGGCCTGACGACATTTACGCTTGCCTGACGACATTTATGCTTGCCTGACTTTATTTACGCTTGTCTGACTACATTTACGCTTGCCTAACTACATTTACTCTTGCCTGACAACATTTACCGATACCTGACTACATTCACGCTTGCCTGACGATATTTACGGTGGCCTGACTGTAATTACACTTGCTTGACAACATTTACGCTTGGCTGACTACATTTACACTTGCTTGACTACATTTATTCTTGCCTGACCACATTTCCGCTTGCCTGACTACATTTACGCTTGCCTGACTATATTTACCGTTGCCCGACTGTATTTACGCTTGCCTGACTACATTTATGCTTACCTGACTACATATAATCATCAGTATATTTATGATGGCTTCACTACATTTACGCTTGCCTGACTACATTTACGCATGCCTGACTATATTTACGGAAGCATGACTACATTTACGCTAGCCTGACTATATTTACGGTGGCCTGACTACATTTACGTTTGCTTGATTACATTTACCTTTGCCTGACTACATTTACGCTCTCCTGACTACATTTACGCTTGCCTGACTAAATTAACGCTTGCCTGACCAAATTAACGCTTGCCTGACTAAATTATTACTTGCCTGGCAAAATTTTTACTGGTCTGACTAAAATATTACTTGCGTGACTAAATTATTTTTTGCCTGACTAAATTAATACTTGCCTGACTAATTTAAATTTTGCATGAATAAATTAACTCTTGCCTAACTAAATTTACACTTGCCTGAATAAATTTACAAGTGTCAGATTAATTTAAGCTTACCTGACTAAATTATCGCTTGCCTGACCAAATTATTACTGGTGTGACTAAATTATTAGTTGCATGACTAAATTATTACTTGCCTGAATAAATATTTAACTGCCCTGACTAATCTATCTCATGACTGACTAAATAAACGCTAGACTGAATAAATGTTCGCGTGCATGACTAAATTTACGCTTGCCAGAGAAAATTTACGCGTGTTTGACTAAATTCACGGGTGTTTAAGTAAATTTACGCGTTCCTGACTAAATTTACGTTTGCTTTAATAAATTTTTGCGTGTCTGAATAAATTTTCGCGTGCCTGAATAAATTATTGCATGCCTGGCTATATTTACGCTTGCCGTACTAAATTTACGCTTGGCTGACTAAATTAAAGGTTGCCTTTATGTATGACTTTATTTACGTTTGCCTGACTACATTTATGATAACCTCACTACATTTACGCTCGCTTGACTACATTTACGCTAGCCTGACTACATTTACGCTTGCCTGACTACATTCTCGCTTGCCTGACTACATTTCCGCTTGACTGATTATATTTACGCTTGCCTGACTACAATTATGCTTGCTTTACTACTTTTATCCATGCCTGACTACATTTAAACTTGCCTGACTATATTTACAGTTTCCTGATTATATTTACGTTTGCCGAGAACATTTATGCTATCCTCACTATATTTATGCTTGCCTGACTAAAATTTCGCTTGCCTGACAACATTTACGCTTGCCTGACTACATTTATGAATTACATTTACGCTTGCCTGACTACATTTATGAATTACATTTACGCTTGCCTGACTACATTTAATCCTGAGTGTATTTAAGATGGCGTCACTACATATACGCTTGCCTGACTATATTTACGCTTGCCTGACTACACTTACCCTTGCTTGAATACATTTACTCTGCCGGACAATATTTACGCTTGCCTGACAACTTTTACCATTGCCTGACAAATATTTCTGTTGTCTCACTTAATTTATGCTTGCCTGACTACACTTCCACGTGCCTCACTACATTTACGTTTGCCAGACTACATTCACGATTGCCTGATTATATTTACGATCGCCTGACTACATTTACGCTTGCCTAACTAGATTTACGCTTGCCTAACTAGATTTACGCTTGCCTGACTACATTTACTCCTGCCTGACTATATTTACGACTGGTAGACTACATTTACGCTTGCATGACAATATTTATGCTTGCCTGACTACAGTTAATCCTAGGTATATTTTCGATGGCTTGACTACATTTTCCCTGACCCGACTAAATTTACCCTTTCTTGACGGTAAGCTTGCATGACTAAATTTACGCTTGCTTGACTTAATTCACGTTTGCCTGAGTATATTTACGATAGCCTGACTACATTGACGCTCTCTTGAATACATTTAAGCTTGCTGATTACATTTAAGCTTCCCTAACTACATTTACGCTTGCCTGACTACATATACTCTTGCCTGACAACATTTACTCAAGCCTGACTACGTTTATGCTAGCCTGACTATATTTACGGTTGCCCGACTACATTTAAGTTTGCCTGACTTCGTTTATGCTGGCCTGACTACATTTAATCCAGAGAATATTTACGATATCTTGACTACATTTATTTTGACCTGACTAAATTTGCCCTTGCCTTACGATATGTATGCTTGGCTGACTAAATTTACGCTTCCCTGACTTCAATTACGCTTGCCTGGGTATATTTACGACGGCCTGACTACATTTACGCTAGCCTGCCTCCTTTTAAGCTTGCCTGACTACATTTACGCTTGCCTGACTACATTTACACTTGCCTGAGTACATTTACTCTTTGCTCTACATTTACGCTTGCCTGACTAAATTTATTCATGCCTGACCATATTTACGCTTGCCTGACTACATTTACGCTTGCCTGATTTCATTTATGCTCGCCTGTCTTCATTTATACTGGCCTGGCTAAATTTACCCTTGCCTGACGATATGTACGCTTGCCTGACTTAATTTACGCTTGCCTGACTTCATTTACGTTTGCTTGAGTATATTTACGATGGCCTGACTACATTTACGCTCTCTTGACTACACTTAAGCTTTCCCGACAACACTTACGTTTGTCTGACTACATTTACCCTTGCCTGACTAAATATACTCTTGCCTGACAAAATTTACACAAGGCTGACTGTATTTATGCTTGCCTGAATACATTTACTCCTGCATGACTATGTTTACGCTTGCCTGACTATATTTAAAGTGGCCTGACTACGCTTACCCTTGCTTGACTACATTTACGCTTGCCAAAATACATTAACGCTGGCTTGACTAAATTCACGCTTGTTTGACTAAATTCACGCTTGTTTGACTACATTTAATCCTGCCTGACAACATTTCCTCATGCCTGATTATATTTACGATTCCTAAACTTCTTTTACGCTTTCCTGACTACATATAAGTTTGCCTGACTACATTTACTCTGCCTGACTATATTTACGCTTGCCTGACTACTTTTACCCTTCCCTGACTACATTTACGGTTACGAAACTACATTTACGCTTGCCTCACTTAATTTGCGATTGCATCACTACATTTATGGGTGCCTGACATAATTTACGCTTGCCTGACTACATTTAAGCTTTCCTGACTACATTTACGCTTGTCTGGCTACATTTACGCTTGCCTGACTACATTTACGCTTGCCAGACTACATTTACTCTTTGCTCTACATTTACGCTTGCCTGACTAAATTTACGCATGCCTGAATATATTTACACTAGCCTGACTACATTTACACTAGCCTGACTACATTTACTTCGGGGAGACTATATTTGCGCTTGCCTGACTACATTTACTCTTGCCTGACAACATTTTCCCATGCCTGACTACATTCACACTTGCCTGACTATATTTACGGTAGCCTGACAACATTTACACTAGCTTGACTACATTTATGCTTGCCTGACTATATTTACGCGCATCTGACTACATTTACGCTTGCCTGACTACAATTACATTGGCTTGACTATATTTACTCTTGCCTGACAACATTTCCTCTTGCCTGACAACATTTCCTCTTGCCTGACTACATTTACGTTTGCCTGACTATATTTACAACTGACCGACAACATTTACGTTTGCCTGACTTCATTTAAGCTTGCTAACTACTTTTAACCTAGAGAATATTTACGATGGCTTGACTACATTAACGCTTGCCTGACTACATTTATGCTTGCCTGAATTCATTTATACCGGCCTGACGATATGTATGCTTGGCTGACTAAATTTACGCTTGCCTGACTTCATTTACTCTTGCCTTAGTATATTTACTCTTCGCTCTGCATTTACGCTTGCCTGACTAAATTTACGCATGGCTGACTATATTTACGCTTACCTGACTACATTTACGCTTTGCTGACTTCATTTACGCTCCCCTGAGTATATTTACGATATCCTGACTACATTTACACTTGTTTGACTGCATTTACTCTGGCTTGACTACATTTACGCTTGCCTGACTACATTTACACTTGCCTGACTACATTTACTCCGGTCTGACTACATTTGCGCTTGCCTGACTACATTTACACTTTCCTGACAAAATTTCAACCCGTTCTCACACAAGACAGCACATATATGACTTAATGCTTAAAGTCAATATGTTGAATATGAATTAGTAAATATGTGATATATTCCCAGTTACTTTTTTTACCAAGGCCCAAACTCTTCCTCACGTACCAATTTACGTGTCACAGTACCCGTCCGTCAACATAGATAGCAGAATATTCGTGATTGGCTCAATTATAAGGAAAATTGTAGTTTTCAGGTCCCACATGGGTTGTGAAATTTACCTACTATTGTCCATGCTCTTAGAATATTACAGATCAGCTACTTCCTATTGAAGGCTCGTAATTTTGTTTTGAGAAATATTAGTTGTTCTTAGTAAATTATAATAAGCACTAAAAATTATTACATAGAATAAGTCCTTCACCAATCAATATTATATACCATAGTTTGTGCTTTACAAATCTTTAAAGGATGTTTTGTAGGAACGCTAACAGAAAACGATGTTACGTTGGAATGTCTATGGGGTAAACTACTGAAAACAGGACGGTATTGTGTCTACTATACCAACTATAGCTAGGATGGGTATATTGTCACCTACCGCCTGTTAGGTGGGAAAGGGGTCCAATACCACCCACAGGATGAGTATTGCGTCCACTACAACCCACAGGATGGGTATGGGGCTCCAACCACCCATAGAATGGGTATGGGGCTCTAACCACCCATAGAATGGGTATGGGGCTCCAACCACAAATAAAATGGGTATAGGGTCCAATAACACCCACTGGATGTGTATTGCGTCCATTGCCGCGCGTCGAGCTCGAAAACCGCAGCATTCATCTCAGAACCATGCCTATTTCACACAGATTCCTTAATAAACGTAAGAGTTTTATATGTCACAAGAAAGATAGAAATATAAGCTTCATTCTAAATACCTTACCATGGGCATATTTAAATTTAAAGCGAAGATACGTGTACTTTTATAATAGCCGAGCTTTAACCCCGGACAGATTGATCGACCGAGCAACTCTCTCTCAGAACAATGTTTATTTCACGTGAATTCGTTAATAAACATATATGTTTTATATGTCTCAAGAAAGGCAGACATATAAGCTTCACTTTAAACACTTTACCATGGACATATTTAAAGTTCTAATGAAGATACATGTATTTTAAAAATTACGGAGCTCCCACCCCGTACAGACTGAACGACAGAGCAACTCTCTCAGATCAATGTTTATTTCACGTAAATTCGTTAATAAACACAAATGTTTTATGTCTTAAGCAAGATAGAAATAAGAGCTTCATTTTAAATACATTACAATAAACATATTTATAGCTCAAGTGAAGATACATATGTTTTTATAGTAGCGCTCAGTAGCTTGTCGGGCATGGAGTGCAGACGCCTACGCACTTGCCGATATATTGTATAATTAACAAAGATACGCTAATAAAGCCTAAAATCTTATATGCCTCCAGAAAGATCGAGATATGAACATTATTATGATTTCACCAAATGAAATATATCATGTTCGAGAACAAAGATATATCAATTTTAAATTAAGTTTCGACTCTTGCTCGGGCGAGAGAGAGGGAGCGACTCTCGCCCCATCTATTGGAGATTCTGTCCACTAAAGACCCAAAGCAACTCAAACCCTCCTAGCATTATTTAAGTAATGAAGTAATATGGTATATTTACTATAATGTGGGTGCTGAATGCAGAACATGAGCAAACATATATTTACTCCAAACTAATATAATTTCATTATGAAATAAGTAAATAATCGAAGGAAGTCGACGGTCCAAGCGTCAATGTTGTGGAGCGACTTATCCAAGATATATCGTTGTTTGGAAAGTGTTTGTTGGCATATCCAGTTGTCGCACTTCTCTGCACAAATTATCACAAATTTAAATTATAATGTTAACAAGTAGAATACGTATTTTTAATAAAATCTAACATAACTAGCCAGAAAACATTTAACATTTATTAAAAAAATATATGTTTGGAAGTTAAATCGACTTCATAGGACAATTGTTTTTTTTTTTTTTTTTTTTGAGATATATACAAGAGTTGTTACATTCTTGTACAGCCACTAGTACGCGTAGCGTTTCGGGCAAGTCCTTAATTCTATGGTCCCTGGAATACGATCCCCTGCCGCGAAGAATCGTTTTTTAGGCAGCTAAGTACATGGAGTCCTAGCATGTTATAGCAAAACCAAAGTAACCGACCAAAATCAACTCATTCCATCTCAATTAAGTTTCAAAACATTCCTCTACGGCTGTGAGTACCAGTGCCTGCTGCCGCCACCGCGCTGCCTGACGCAAGTTTCTTCACAACATATACCCCCAGTCTATTCTAACCAATCATGTCTCCTAAACATGGGGCTGTGCAGAGAAAGAAGGACAACAAACCCCTTAACAAGGCAACCATCCCGGCCAACTCAAACAATATTCGTGTTTCTCCGTCTGGAAGCTCTGGGGTCCAGGGCAGCGGTGCTGCCCTCCCCTCCACCCCTTTGAGCAAGGGAGCAGAGACATCTCAACCCTCTCCTATGGACATGCTAGCATCCCACTATAAGCAACTCAAGCGAGCTTCCGGTCCCTCACCGGAATTCTATAACTGGGCCGAGAATCAGTGGTTCAAAAAGTTGTGCTAAGTCCTCGAGTCTCAAAATGCTATCATCTTGAGTCTTCTAAATGAGAATCTAGCGATCCGCGCTAATCTCCAACAACAACAAGAAATAACCCTCCTCCGCGAGGAAATTAGAAACTGCAAGGCAAGCCAAGACCAACTACAGCATGATTTAAATGATCTCCGTGAGGAAAGCAACCTTCTGAAAACTGATGAAGCCATTAAAAAACAGGAGGAAGCCCTCAACAAAATGACTGCATGTATCAGTACATTTTCAGCCCAGCGTTCTGTCTCCCAGGATGAACAAGACCAGCAAAAGCTGCTAGACTCTGTTATAGTGTCGTCCCAAGATATACCTGTGGAACATGATGGTGAAAACTGTGTCGAAATAGCTCTGGATCTCATAAAAGACAAATTGCAGCTCATTCTAAACAAATCTGACGTTATTGCTGCCTACAGAGTAGGCAAAAAGAATCCATCAAGTCAAAACCAACGGAAAATTCGCCTGAAGCTGTCTTCCCAGTTCACGAAATCCAATCTAGTCCGGACAGCTGTAGCCCAACGGACGGGATTATACATCAACGAGTGCTTGACTAGGAACAGACAGCACCTCCTCTACCGCCTGCGTCAAATCCGTCAAAAAAACCCAGATGCGATTCATCAGTGCTTCGTTAGAGATGGTCTGATAAAGGTGAGAAAAACCGCAGAGGGCAAAATGTTCACTATTACTAAAGAAGAGAACCTCAACACTTTCCTCTCCCAATGTGGTCTGTCTCAGCTCATTATCACTCCCAGTGAATTAACTTAATTAACCCCCTGTCAACTAGTGGGGCTAGGTTTCCTAAGTCTCATTGTTTCATTTTCTGACTTAATTTTTAACTTGCTCTTAACTAGTCATTTACTGAAATTTTTTAATTGAGTGCATAAATAGTTCTTCAGGTCTTATTAATTATACAGTCATAACTGAACTATTTATAATTAATAATCATTAGCTTAAATTTGTCTATGCTTATTATTCAACTTTTCTTTGATTCCATTTATTACCTAGGTTGCCTAGCCTCGCCATGCTCCCTTACTCCATTGTACCCCTGGCTTTGCCTGTATCTCAAATTGCAAATTGTTACTTACAGTGTACCTGAGAGTACTTGTAAGCTATCTACCTCATTTTTCATTTTTGCTCAATTTGTTTTTGTATTGCTTAGTCTTGTTTATATTTTGGTTTTGTATTTCTATATCTTGTGTTTTGTATAGTCCATGTTTATATGTTTTTTCGTTAATCTCATTTATTACCTAGGTTGCCTAGCCTAGCCTTACTCCCTTACTCCATTGTACCCCTGTAAGCCCCTTTTGAGTTTGCTTTGTTCTGTATTGTATACATCTTTTTCCCTATTTTATAGCTTATTTCTACCTTGTTATTTGCCTTTCTTCCCTTGTTTTTCCTGCAATCAGCTTTTTTTATGCAGACAAGTATAGACCCTGAACTTAACCTCTTATCCACTATCTATGACAATTATCACTTTAATGATCTAAATTGCAGATATTTTGCAGCACATGATGTAAACAATGTATTAACTCATAATCACAATATCTCTGTAATCAATTTGAACGTTAGATCCCTAGGTAAACACTTCGATGATGTTAGTGCCTTGATTGAAGCTATTGACAACAAATTCTCTTTTATTATACTTACTGAAACATGGTTGAAAGAGGATACTACTCAGCTCTTTAACATGCCTAACTACTCAGCAATTCACAACTGTCGTCAAATTCAGAGAGGTGGTGGCACTGCTCTTTACTACCACCAAGAACTAACATGCTTAAAAGAAATTAGAACCAGAGACTGCTATGGGGAGTATATCTTCGCCAGCTTCAGAGTCAAGGGTGCCGAGTCTGTCCTGACTGTGGGTGCAGTTTATAGAATTCCTAACACTGATGTGTCCGAATTCAACTCAAACCTTAGAAATCTAATACTTGATAACAGACTGAACAAAAACCACCTAATTATCGCAGGGGACTTTAATATTGACCTCTGCGAGCCTGAACACCCCACTGCTGTTAGCTTCCTCAACTGTATGAATTCCTGCTTCCTCATACCCTTAATCACTAGACCTACTAGAATCACTGATAGCACTGCCACGACGCTCGATCACATCTGGACAAACATAACCTCTCCGCTTACTTCAGGTATAATCACCGATAGCACTACAGATCATTACCCCACATTTCTCTTAACTAACATTAGCAAACCACCTCTTGAGTCAAGAGTGATACGTTTTAGACTACACAATGAAACTGCTATAGACAATTTTATAACTGCTGCTGATAATGTCAACTGGGAGTCCGAGTTAGGTAACATAGTGGACATCAACCGTGCAGTACAATCTTTTCTTCAAAAAACTCTTAGCCTTTATAATACCCACTGTCCTATGCTTACAAAACAAGTCACAACCAAAAGGCTTAACAATCCCTGGCTTACAAAGGGAATACTTAAATCTATTAATAAAAAACATGACCTTGAGAAGAAGTATAGGTTAGGAATTGTCTCCAAAGAATTCTCAAAGAATTACTCATTATTGCTGTCTAAGATAATTAGACGAGCCAAAACTAAATACTATGAAGATAAATTTACCCAAATAAAGAGCAACATTAAACAAACTTGGAGAACAATTTCTCAAATATTGGGATCAAAGAAGTCTTTAAATAACAAACCGACTCTCCTGTCTAATAACGATGGTCAGCTTTCAGCCTCTGATTCTGCTACTGAGTTCAATAGGTTCTTCTCTTCCATTGGTTCATCCCTTGCAAATGATATTCCATCTTCCAGTACAGACATTAATGACTATCTTTCAGGTAACTATCCACAGTCTCTGTACCTAAAGCCTATTAATTCCACTGACGTCAATGAGATAATCCTTTCCCTTAAAACCAAGTCTGGTGCCCTTGAGGAGATACCAACTTTAATTTACAAAAAAGCCTCCAGATCTTTAGCCCCTGCCATTGCTTTGCTCTTCAACAAGTCACTTGAACTCCAAACCTTCCCAGATATTCTAAAAAAAGCGAGAGTAACGCCTGTCCACAAATGTGGTAATCTCACAGATGTTAACAACTACAGACCTATATCTATCCTGCCAAACTTGTCAAAAATTTTTGAAAAACTAATCTATAAGCAGCTTTACTCATATCTAGCCAAACTCAATATACTTAGCCCTTGCCAATATGGCTTCAGACCCAAAAAAAGCACTAACGATGCACTTATTAGTATGCTTAACTCGATTCATACAGCTCTTGATAAAAATGAGTTCTCTGTTGGGTTGTTTGTGGACCTGCGTAAAGCTTTTGACACTGTCAACCACCAAAACCTTCTTCTTAAATTACATCATTATGGAGTCAGAGGACACTCCCTACAATACCTCAAATCCTACCTTACTGACAGGCTCCAATATGTTTCTGTGAATAATATAATTTCTCCCACCCTACCCATCAACATTGGTGTTCCCCAGGGCAGCATACTTGGCCCTCTCCTCTTTCTCATCTACATTAATGACCTTCCAAATGCCTCCCAACACCTCAAACCAATTCTATTTGCTGACGACACAACCTTCATTTACTCCAGTCCTGATCCCCTTGCCCTAAATGCCACAGTAAATACTGAGCTAAATAAAGTCCATCTGTGGCTAACTGCCAACAAACTCACCCTTAACATTGACAAAACCTTTTATATTCTGTTTGGCAATAAATCCTCTAATCAAATAAATCTCAAAATAAACAACACCCAAATTTGTAACAAATTAGATGGCAAATTCCTTGGCATTCTCATTGACCACAAGCTTAATTTCCAGGGACACATTCTAAACATATCAAAAAAAGTTTCAAAAACTGTGGGCATTCTTTCTAAGATCAGATATTATGTACCACGCCCTGCCCTGGTGACTCTCTATTACTCCCTTATCTATCCATATCTCAACTATGGTATTTGTGCTTGGGGCTCTACTACCCAAAATCACTTACGTCCTCTAATTATTCAACACAAAGCTGCTATTAGGACAATATCCAATTTTGGCCCCAGACACCACTCGGTACCCATACTTAAATCTCTGAATATGTTAGACATTAAGTCACTGTACATTCTCTCATGTGTATTATACATATATAAAACGCTAAACTATAATGCCAATCCTGATCTCAAAAGCTTCATAGAAGGTTGTATCAGAACCCATGAGCATCACACCAGAAATAAATACAGTTTTGATATTCCTAGAGTACGACTTAATCAAACTAGAAATGCTCTACAAATCAAGGGGCCCAGAATGTGGAATGACCTTCCCAACCATGTTAAAGACTGTACCTCTCTCAACCAGTTTAAGTTAAAAGCGAAGCTATACCTAATAAATTCCCTGTAACCTACCTTACCCTTCTATTGTCAACCAATGTCTGTTTTTTTCTTTAAAGAGCGCTGTTTGTCGACATAATTGTATTTGTGCTGCTTTTTCATCTATGTTTTCATTTCTTGTTTTCATTCTACTCATTATGCTCAATTAGTATTAAGCTTGTCATTTAAGTTTATCATGCCCGAAACGCTTTGCGTAATAGTGGCTTTAGGCATTGTATGTACTAGCTATACCTATAAGTTAAACAATCCTTGTAAATATTTATTGTATGTATGTACCTTACCTAAATAAAATTGTATTGTATTGTATTTTCATCCAAGTACACATTTTACTGTTGCGTTAAACAGAGGCTACAGTTAAGGAATTGCGCCCAGTAAATCCTCCCCGGCCAGGATACGAACCCATGACATAGCGCTCGCGGAACGCCAGGCGAGTGTCTTACCACTACACCACGCAACCCGTTCTCGCAAATTTAATAAGTCAATATTGACTTATTAGTTGTGTGCATAGGTGACATACTAAACATAATAGTTTCCCTTGAAAAGCTTCATAGAAAACACCGACCTTACCTAACCTACTTAGTATGTTAAAATAAGCATCTTATAGCTTCGTAATTACAATTGTTACTTAACCTATTATAGGTATAGGTTAGGTAATAATTGTAATTACGAAGCAATAAGATGCTTATTTTAACATACTAAGTAGGTTAGGTATGGTCGGTGTTTTCTATGAAGCTTTTCAAGGGAAACTATTATGTTAAGTATGTCACCTATGCACATATTTAATAAGTCAATATTGACTTATTAAATTTGCGAGAACGGGTTGCACCACGGAGACTGTTTTGTTATATCAACCAATATATCTTTGTTATATTGTTTTTGTTATATCAACCAATCCTTGTAAAAATTTATTGTATGTATGTACCTTACCTAAATAAAATTGTATTGTATTGTATTGTATTGTATTGTATATATACTCGTTATTCGTTGACATGCGTTCGCTACTTAAACTACCATGTACTGTACTTATGTAAAATCTCCCATGTCTCTTTGCTCATCTCACCGAACCCTACAGGCTCTTTGATATATTGTTTAATTAATTGAGCTTCACAAATAAAGCTTATAATTGTATATGTTATCAAAAAGGCAGAGCTTATTTTAGTTCATTTATTATGCACCCCATACCCATCCTATGAGCGATAGTGGAGTGTTACAGAGGCACATAATGGGCTCAGGGACTGAGCCCCACAATTCATATAGCCAAGCAAGTTATAATCTTGATAAGCTAGTTACAAAAGTCAATGCACATTGTCACATCAACAATGGGCTCGAGTCCGACCACAAGTACAGTTTATAATTTAAGCAACTGACATATATGGAGGGCTAGTGTCACAATTGATATGTTTATCCTACACATAACCCCCTCTCCCCCATCCAATGGGCAGCGGTGGATAGGTTACAATCAAGTCGTTTTTTGCGTTTTATTCAGAGATTAGATCTTATTGGGTGAGGAAAGATATTCATATTTTAAAGAAGGCTTCTTGGCTGATGCTCTCCATTGATGGAAAATATACAACCTTTTGAAAATCAATGTTAGTTTGATCTAGATATTGTAATTAACAAAAGTATTTATGTCATCTGAAAGGTAGAAATATAGGCTACATTTAAAATCCTTTGTCATAAATATAACTGAAGTGAAAACGGAAATATATGCGTTTTGATAGTTACTTGATGGCTAGCTCTGAGAGTGTGAAGCCCTGCACACCAGCCAATAAATTGTATAATTAGTTTCCATATATTTTAATTAATCTTAAAAATCTATATGTCAGAAGAAAGGAAGATGTAGCCGTTAATGTGACAACATTTAAAAATATATATATCTTAAGTTAAATAAATAATACCACCTTATTGCCGGTGTCCGGACACATGAAAATTACCTAGGTATCAGTATCCAGCCAGGCGGGGATCACAGGCTGCTCAATACTGATAAATTATGTAATGCACTACTTGTGGTCCATCTCGAACCCATTTATGATGTGACGACTTATAGTGAATTTTGTAACTAGCTCATCAAGATTGTAACTTGCTTAGCTAAATGAATTGTGGGGTTCGGTCCATTCATTTTCTTTCTTTATTATGCACCCCATAATACACATCCCGTGGGCGGTGGTGTAAAGGATTACAGAGGCACATAATCGGTTCAGGAACTGAACCCTCTAGTTCGTTTAGCTAAGCAAATAACAATCTTTTGACGCTAGTTACAAAATTATTAATGTACACATACTTATGCATACATGTACATATTCATACGTATACATATATACATACACATACATATTTAATCACCACCACAAATACACACATCAGTAATCTTTTGTGTCACAAGTGATTCAACAAGAGGCTCACAACAGTCACTATACAAGGCACTTTACATTTATGGTGAGTCACACAGTTACTAGTCTTGCTGCACACCCACCCAACTGGGCGGCAGCTTTACAGTCATGTGCTCCACACCCACCCAACTGGGCGGCAGCTTTACAGTCATGTGCTCCACACCCACCCAACTGGGCGGCTGCTTTACAGTCATGTGCTCCACACCCACCCAACTGGGCGGCAGCTTTACAGTCATGTGCTCCACACCCACCCAACTGGGCGGCAGCTTTACAGTCATGTGCTCCACACCCACCCAACTGGGCGGCAGCTTTACAGTCATGTGTATGCATTACCTACAGTAAGCAAATTTTGGATACTTCGCTAAGATTTCGGGCAGCACATCATTATGAATGAAGTACTTACACATTTCATGGACACTATTGATGTTGTTATCTTTAAATTCCGCGATTTTTCACATTCCATTATATAATGACGCAAAGTATGCGAATAGTTCTGCTGACAGAGTTTACATTTAGTCAAATCTACATCATCAGATGTTACAAACTCCCAGAGGTACTTGTAGCTGAGCCTAAACCTAGCAGTGGTAACATCTAGAAGTCTGCTAACATTATTGGATGACCCATAGACGAGCGATTCATCAAAGTTTATACAATATTGTGAAATTGAGAGTCAGTGTAGTAACATAAATTGGTAAATCATAAATATTGTAAGTTGACCAGACCACACACTTGAAATTGAAGGGACGACGACGTTTCGGTCCGTCCTGGACCATTCTCAAGTCGATAGTGAGACTTGAGAATGGTCCAGGACGGACCGAAACGTCGTCGTCCCTTCAATTTCTAGTGTGTGGTCTGGTCAACATACTTCAGTCACGTTATTGTGACTCATCGCCTGCATAAATATTGTAAGTTAAGAATCTGATGCATGTGTGTGTGTTGGGGGGGGGGGGGGGGGCGGGGGTTATACCCTTGGTAAGCGAGAGTGGAAAGTAACCTTAGACGTACTGCGGTCAATGTGGGGGGAAGGGGGGAGTTGTAGGGAGGGTGGGAGAGTCAAATCCACCCTCCAACATCTGGACATAGTACCAGCAGCCTCCACAACACTCCATCAGCCTCCAACTGAAGCTTGTAGATGCCTCATCTAACCTCACCTATGTCACACATTAACCTACAGTTCCTGTGATATTTAAACTCCTCATCACAGTGGCGTCTCACCAATATAAACTGTATTGGATTTTGTCCCGAAATAGCTATATGCTGACTGGACGTGTAAGTATGTATGTATGTATGTATGTATGTATGTATGTATGTATGTATGTATGTATGTATGTATGTATGTATGTATGTATGTATGTATGTATGTATGTATGTATGCATGTATGAATGGATAGATGGATGGATGTATGTATGTACGCATGCATGCATGTATGTATGTATGCATGTATGTATGTATGTATGTATGTATGTATGTATGTATATATGTATGTATGTATGTATGTATGTATGTATGCATGTATGTATGTATGTATGTATGTATGTATGTATGTATGTATGTATGTATGTATGTATGTATGTATGTATGTATGTATGTATGTATGTATGTATGGATAGATGGATGGATGTATGTATGTACGTATGCATGCATGTATGTATGTATGTAATGTATGTATGTATGTATGTATTTATATACGCATGTATATACGCATGTATTTGTATACGCATGTATATACGCATGTATTTGTATACGCATGTATGTATGTATGTATGTATGTATGTATGTATGTATGTATGTATGTATGTATGTATGTATGTATGTATGTATGTACTCACCTAATTGTACTCACCTAATTGTACTCACCTAATTGTGCTTGCGGGGTTGAGCTTTGGCTCTTTGGTCCCGCCTCTCAACTGTCAATCAACTGGTGTACAGATTCCTGAGCCTACTGGGCTCTATCATATCTACATTTGAAACTGTGTATGGAGTCAGCCTCCACCACATCACTTCCTAGTGCATTCCATTTATTAACTACTCTGACACTGAACAAATCTTTCTAACGTCTCTGTGGCTCGTCTGGGTACTAAGTTTCCACCTGTGTCCCCTTGTTCGTGTCCCACCCGTGCTGAAGAGTTTGTCTTTGTCCACCCTGTCAATTCCCCTGAGAATTTTGTAGGTGGTTATCATGTCTCCCCTTACTCTTCTGTTTTCCAGGGATGTGAGGTTCAGCTCCTTTAGCCTTTCCTCGTAGCTCAATCCTCTCAGTTCCGGGACGAGCCTGGTGGCATACCGCTGAATCTTCTCTAACTTTGTCTTGTGTTTAACTAGGTATGGACTCCAGGCTGGAGCTGCATACTCCAGGATTGGTCTTACATAAGTGGTATACAGGGTTCTGAAAGATTCCTTACACAAGTTTCTGAAGGCAGTTCTTATGTTGGCCAGTCTAGCATATGCCGCTGATGATATTCTTTTGATGTGGGCCTCTGGGGACAGGTTCGGTGTGATATCAACCCCCAGATCCTTCTCTCTATTTGATTCTTGCAGGATTTCCCCTCCCAGATGATACCTTGTGTTCAGCCTCCTGCTCCCTTCGCCTAATTTCATCACCTTACACTTTCCAGAGTTGAACTTCTGCAGCCATTTTCTAGACCATTCCTCCAGTTTATCCAGGTCATCCTGTAGTCTCTGTCTATCTTCATCCGTCTTGATTCTTCTCATAATTTTTGCATCATCAGCAAACATCGAGAGGAATGAGTCTATACCCTCTGGAAGATCGTTCACATATATTAGAAACAGGATGGGTCCAAGTACTGAGCCCTGTGGGACTCCGCTGGTGACATCTCGCCACTCTGATGTCTTCCCCCTCACAGTTACTCGCTGTTTGCTGTTGCTTAAGTACTCCCTTATCCACTGGAGCACCTTCCCTTTTACTCCTGCCTGTTGCTCCAACTTTTTTAACAGCCTTTTATGGGGTACTGTGTCAAAGGCTTTTTGGCAATCCAGGAAAATGCAGTCGGCCCACCCTTCTCTTTCCTGCCTAATTTTCGTTGCCTGGTCATAAAATTCTATTAAACCTGTGAGGCACGATCTACCATCTCTGAACCCATGTTGGTGGTGCGTTACAAAGTTATTTCCCTCCAGATGCTCTACGAGCCTTTTCCTCACGATCTTCTCCAGCACCTTGCATGATATACAAGTTAAGGAAACTGGCCTGTAATTCAGTGCCTCTTGCCTGTCACCCTTTTTGTATATTGGGACCACGTTAGCTGTCTTCCAACTTTCTGGTAAGTCTCCTGTTTCCAGTGACCTGTTATACACCATAGAGAGTGGCACACTTAGTGCTTCTGCACCTTCCTTTAGTATCCATGGTGAGATTCTATCAGGCCCAACAGCCTTTGTCACATCTAGCTCCAGCAGACACCTTTTGACCTCCTCACTGGTGAGGTCAAATTCCTCCAAGGTTGCTTGGTTTGCCGCCTCCTCATTTAGTGCAGGGGCTTCTCCTTGTTCTATTGTGAAGACCTCCTGGAATCTCTTGTTGAGTTCTTCACACACCTCCTTGTCATTCTCTGTGTATCTGTTCTCCCCTTTCCGCAGCTTCATCACTTGTTCCTTCACTGCTGTTTTCCTCCTGATATGGCTGTGGAGCAGCTTTGGTTGGGTCTTGGCTTTACTCGCGATGTCATTTTCAAACTGTCTCTCTGCTTCCCTCCTCACTCTGATGTACTCACTTCTGGCCCTCTGGTATCTCTCCCTGCTCTCTGGTGTTCTGTTATTTCTGTAGTTTCTCCATGTTCTTTTGCTCAGTTGTTTCGCTACCTTACATTCCTGGTTGAACCATGGGTTTTTCTGTTGTTTTTCGTTTTTCTCCTTTTGGACGGGGATAAACCTGTCTGCAGCTTCCTGGCACTTTTGGGTGACAATATTCATCATGACCTGCACATTCTTGTCTCTAAGTTCTGTTTCCCATGGTATTCCCCTGAGGAAGTTCCTCATCTCGTCATATTTTCCTCTTCGGTAATTCAGTCTTTTCCCCTCCACTCCCATCCTTGGATAGGTTATCCCTACCTCCACCAAGTACTCAAAGGTCAGTACACTGTGGTCACTCATTCCTATGGGGGCTTCAACTTTGACTTCCCTTATTTCTGACTCATTCAGGGTGAATATTAAGTCGAGTCTAGCTGGTTCATCATTGCCTCTCATTCTTGTGGGTTCCTTGACATGCTTACTCAGAAAATTCCTTGTTGCCACTTCCAAGAGTTTAGCTCGCCACGTATCTGCACCACGATGGGGGTCCCCATTCTCCCATGTATGTATGTATGTATGCATGCATGTATGCATGTATGTATGTATGTATGTATGTATGTATGTATGTATGTATGTATGTATGTATGTATGTATGTATGTATGTATGTATGCATGTATGTATGTATGTATGTATGTATGTATGTATGTATGTATGTATGTATGTATGTATGTATGTATGTATGTATGTATGTATGTATGGATGGATGGATGTACGCATGTATGTATGTATGTATGTATGTATGTATGTATGTATGTATGTATGTATGTATGTATGTATGTATGTATGTATGTATGTATGTATGGATGGATGGATGGATGTATGTATGTATGTACGCATGTATGTATGTATGTATGTATGTACGTATGTATGTACGTATGTATGTATGTATGTATGTATGTATGTATGTATGTATGTATGTATGTATGTATGTATGTATGTATGTATGTATGTATGTATGTATGTATGTATTCCCAATCACGTTAAAGACTCCCCCTCTATCATCCAGTTTAAGAGAAAAACAACTATGTACTAAATAATCGACTCCTTGTAACTTTAATTATGCTGACCTTCCTATCTGTATTCAGACTGAGCCTACCATCATTAGAGGTGATTATAACGCTAGGCATAGGCATATTGGTAATTCGCAGTTCAGTAATCGTAACGGCAACCAACTGGTGTCACTATTAGGTAGTCACGATGATGCACAGATTGTGGGTGACCTTGAACCGACGAATATCTACGGAGGTATTCTTGGTCTATGTCTCGGTTTCAACGTCTCTCACACCGTGTGAGCCTCGTCAATAGTGCCAGTTATGGCGTCTGATCATCTGGCCATATTAGCCACTGTAAGCATTGGAAGCTCTATCCTCCCTGGTGGAGTGTTCAAGCGGAAGAGGCTGGCTGTGCCCATCGATCAACGAGACAATCTTGTTGCTCATGTGTCAGATTGGTGCAGTTCATCTGAGCCTTCATCAGTTGAAGATTTTAACAATGAGCTCACAGGTACTATCGAACAGTTTATAGAATCACTTGATTCATCGTCCAGGCCACGTAACCCAAATTACACTGGTCATAGCACTTATGTTTATTATAATGATTCTAAATTGCAGACACTAAAACGCACTGCCAGAATAATTGGACTAGCTTGTAGAAGGACCCGCACTGCTGAAATGCTTCGGCTCTTTCAAGCGGCTCTGGCTAAGGCCAGGGAACGTATGGTGGAGCTGAGGCAGACAGACTGGGAAACTTTTGTCAGTGGTCTCAATTCTCACACGCCACTAAGTCGGGCATGGAAGGATATCAACAAGATCAAAGGGAAAAATGCTGCAGAGATCTCGTACCCTAATCCTCTGCACAGAGCAAATGAGCTTGTTGATGCTTGGGCCACGACTTCCAGCTTTGACAGTCTTCCTCTACCCTCACAGAATGAATTAAATGATAGATATACTGATAGGGCAAGGTTCCTTGACTTCATGCTTCATCAAGAGGATGACTGTGACATGCTTTTACTGAATACGAACTAGATTCTGCTCTACATAAAGGCAAAGCTACATCACCCGGGGAGGATGGAGTTACTGACGGCATACTGCATATGCTTCTGCTAATTCCAGGGAATACCTTTCTTCAATTGTATAATATGTGCTATGTAACTGGGGAGCTTCCTAAGTCATGGACCAACAGTGTTATTATTCCCATTCCTAAACCTCACCAGCCGAGTGCTTTTCGCCCAATCTTCCTCACTAGTTGTCTCTATAAGTGTCTTGAGAGGATGGTTCTCAACCGTCTCCTTTACAAAATTATTAATATGTTGTCTCCCCAGATATATGGCTTTATGCATGGAAAGAGTGTACATCACTGTATTACCACATTCCTCACCCTGCATACTGATAGGTCATATACCACTTTCCTAGATCTTAAGTCAGCCTTTGACATTGCTAACCCACACGTCATTCTGAGAGAACTTGCTAAAATGAATGTTGGAATGTTAATGTTAAAAATTGTTCAAACTGAAATAAATATATAACACTGTACGGTACAGTTGTGTTTAATTATGTTTTGCGATTCCTTTGCAAAAGGTATTTGTGCACCAAGTACTACTAGGTCATTATGAGATACGCTGAATGTTGTCAATATACCATCTGAATACGCTTCACTTTGCGTTAATCATTGGACGTCCTAATGATTAAGGTCCCCAAAAGGACTTAATCAGACCTCAGTGGATAATTTTACTCTCCCTCTCTCTCTCTCTCTCTCTCTCTCTCTCTCTCTCTCTCTCTCTCTCTCTCTCTCTCTCTCTCTCTCTCTCTCTCTCTCTCCTCTCTCTCTCTCTCTCTCTCTCTCTCTCTCTCTCTCTCTCTCTCTCTCTCTCTCTCTCTCTCTCTCTCTCTCTCTCTCTCTCTCTCTCTCTCTCTCTCTCTCTCTCTCTCTCTCTCTCTCTCTCTCTCTCTCTCTCTCTCTCTCTCTCTCTCTCTCTCTCTCTCTCTCTCTCTCTCTCTCTCTCTCTCTCTCTCTCTCTCTCTCTCTCTCTCTCTC
Organism: Procambarus clarkii; assembly: GCF_040958095.1. Classification (NCBI taxonomy): domain Eukaryota; kingdom Metazoa; phylum Arthropoda; class Malacostraca; order Decapoda; family Cambaridae; genus Procambarus; species Procambarus clarkii. The sequence goes on from NC_091183.1 coordinate 18,146,040, forward strand.
TCTCTCTCTCTCTCTCTCTCTCTCTCTCTCTCTCTCTCTCTCTCTCGCCTCGACCGCGGCGAGGGTAAGCCGTGGTCGTATGGTCTGAAACCCACAAATATTTACAATGGGGGGGGGGGGGATAACATTTCCTCTTCAAGCACGCGCACACAAATGAACTATGTTACTTAACTGGAAGCACTCGTACAACATAATTTACACAATTTCTCAGGATAATTATACTTCTTACCAGCATATATACACTATAGTACCTAGGAGGTTCTCTTCAATGGTATCTAAGATAATTAAAAGAACCCAAGCAAACCACTGTGGAAATGTGCAGGACAATCATATCAATTGTGACACTAGCTCTCCACATATGGCATTTGCTTAATTTAGAAACTGTACTTGTGGTCGATCTCGAACCCACGTTGTTGATGTGACGATGTGTTATGAATTTTGTGGCTAGCTCCTCAAGATTGTAACTTGCTTAGATAAATATATTGTGTGTTCAGTCCCTGAACCCATTATGTGATAAATTAACTAAACTAAAAACTATAGTCTGGCGACGAAACCTGAACTGCATAATGTAAATAGGGATTAACCAGAAAAAGATATAGGTGAAGAATAACACAAGGTAACTGCGTTAATTACAATATCTAGATCAAACTAACATTGATTTTCAAAGGTTGTATATTTTCCATCAATGGAGTGCATCAGCCAAGAAGCCTTCTTTAAAATATGAATATCTTTCCGCACCCAATAAGATCTAATCTCTAAATAAAAAGCAAAAAACGACTTGATTGTAACCTATCCACCGCTGCCCATTGGATGGGGGAGAGGGGGTTATGTGTAGGATAAACATATCAATTGTGACACTAGCCCTCCATATATGTCAGTTGCTTAAATTATAAACTGTACTTGTGGTCGGTCTCGAGCCCATTGTTGATGTGACAATGTGCATTGACTTTTGTAACTAGCTTATCAAGATTATAACTTCCTTGGCTATATGAATTGTGGGGCTCAGTCCCTGAGCCCATTATGTGCCTCTGTAACACTCCACTATCGCCCATAGGATGGGTATGGGGTGCATAATAAATGAACTAAACTAAGCTCTGCCTTTTTGTTAACAGATACAATTATCAGCTTTATTTGTGAATCTCAATTAATTAAACAATATATCACAGAGCCTGTAGGGTTCGGTGAGATGAGCGAAGAGACATGGGAGATTAAATGGGATTCTTGTAATGTTATTTGTCTATTTGTACTCACTGAATTTGTGCGCCCCTTGAGGGACTTGAAGTAGAGGGGGGGGGTAGAAATAGCCTAAGCTACTCTATCCCTTTGAGATGTATTTATTGCTTATCTCAATAAACATACTTGAACTTGAACTTGACATGGGAGATTTTACATAAGTACAGTACATGGTAGTTTAAGTAGCGAACGCATGTCAACGCATAACGAGTATATATACAATACAATTTTATTTAGGTAAGGTACATACATACAATAAATTTTTACAAGGATTGGTTGATATAACAAAAACAATATAACAAAGATATATTGGTTGATATAACAAAACAATTGTCCTATGAAGTCGATTTAACTTCCAAACATATATTTTTTTAATAAATGTTAAATGTTTTCTGGCTAGTTATGTTAGATTTTATTAAAAATACGTATTCTACTTGTTAACATTATAATTTAAATTTGTGATAATTTGTGCAGAGAAGTGCGACAACTGGATATGCCAACAAACACTTTCCAAACAACGATATATCTTGGATAAGTCGCTCCACAACATTGACGCTTGGACCGTCGACTTCCTTTGATGCTACTTATTTACTTATTTCATAATGAAATTATATTAGTTTGGAGTAAATATATGTTTTCTCATGTTCTGCATTCAGCACCCACATTATAGTAAATATACCATATTACTTCATTACTTAAATAATGCTAGGAGGGTTTGAGTTGCTTTGGGTCTTTAGTGGACAGAATCTCCAATAGATGGGGCGAGAGTCGCTCCCTCTCTCTCGCCCGAGCAAGAGTCGAAACTTAATTTAAAATTGATATATCTTTGTTCTCGAACATGATATATTTCATTTGGTGAAATCATAATAATGTTCATATCTCGATCTTTCTGGAGGCATATAAGATTTTAGGCTTTATTAGCGTATCTTTGTTAATTATACAATATATCGGCAAGTGCGTAGGCGTCTGCACTCCATGCCCAACAAGCTACTGAGCGCTACTATAAAAACATATGTATCTTCACTTGAGCTATAAATATGTCTATTGTAATGTATTTAAAATGAAGCTCTTATTTCTATCTTGCTTAAGACATAAAACATTTGTGTTTATTAACGAATTTACGTGAAATAAACATTGATCTGAGAGAGTTGCTCTGTCGTTCAGTCTGTACGGGGTGGGAGCTCCGTAATTTTTAAAATACATGTATCTTCATTAGAACTTTAAATATGTCCATGGTAAAGTGTTTAAAGTGAAGCTTATATGTCTGCCTTTCTTGAGACATATAAAACATATATGTTTATTAACGAATTCACGTGAAATAAACATTGTTCTGAGAGAGAGTTGCTCGGTCGATCAATCTGTCCGGGGTTAAAGCTCGGCTATTATAAAAGTACACGTATCTTCGCTTTAAATTTAAATATGCCCATGGTAAGGTATTTAGAATGAAGCTTATATTTCTATCTTTCTTGTGACATATAAAACTCTTACGTTTATTAAGGAATCTGTGTGAAATAGGCATGGTTCTGAGATGAATGCTGCGGTTTTCGAGCTCGACGCGCAGCAATGGACGCAATACACATCCAGTGGGTGTTATTGGACCCTATACCCATTTTATTTGTGGTTGGAGCCCCATACCCATTCTATGGGTGGTTAGAGCCCCATACCCATTCTATGGGTGGTTGGAGCCCCATACCCATCCTGTGGGTTGTAGTGGACGCCATACTCATCCTGTGGGTGGTATTGGACCCCATACCCTTCCTGTGGGTGGATGTGATCCCCATACTCATCCTGTGGGTGGATGTGACCCTCATACCCATCCTGTGGGTGGTATTGGACCCCTTTCCCACCTAACAGGCGGTAGGTGACAATATACCCATCCTAGCTATAGTTGGTATAGTAGACACAATAACGTCCTGTTAGCAGTAGTTTACCCCATAGACATTCCAACGTAACATCGTTTTCTGTTAGCGTTCCTACAAAACATCCTTTAAAGATTTGTAAAGCACAAACTATGGTATATAATATTGATAGGTGAAGGACTGTTATTCTATGTAATAATTTTTAGTGCTTATTATAATTTACTAAGAACAACTAATATTTCTCAAAACAAAATTACGAGCCTTCAATAGGAAGTAGCTGATCTGTAATATTCTAAGAGCATGGACAATAGTAGGTAAATTTCACAACCCATGTGGGACCTGAAAACTACAATTTTACTTATAATTGAGCCAATCACGAATATTCTGCTATCTATGTTGACGGACGGGTACTGTGACACGTAAATTGGTACGTGAGGAAGAGTTTGGGCCTTGGTAAAAAAAGTAACTGGGAATATATCACATATTTACTAATTCATATTCAACATATTGACTTTAAGCATTAAGTCATATATGTGCTGTCTTGTGTGAGAACGGGTTGCAAAATTTACCGATGCCTGACTATATTTAGGGTGACCTGACAATATTTAGGGTGGCCTTTTGTTATGATCTCAGCCTGCAGGAGAAACGCGTCTCCCTCCTTGAGAGTTATTCATCAAGCCTGACCTGATTAGAAGGTCTAGCAAATATTGAGGTGATAACCCATATGAAAAATAGTATGGTGGATTCAATAAGCAGTTTAAGATTATGGGCAGTAAGTAAGGAAATAGATAAATGACTGGCTAAGAGATGTGGACATTTTGCGGGAGGCGTGAGGCTCGCTTCTGGAGGGGCTTTGACCTCACTTGAGTGCCAGACATCGCAGGGGAAAGCCGCGCTCCGTTTGAGCTCCCGTCAGAAGGGAACCCCTAGTGATATATCTCTAAGAGAAGAGAAGTGTGCAGACATGCCAGCTGTGGAATTGAGCTGAGAACGTTGTGGTCTCAAGTCTTGGACGGCGAGGAGAGTTTAATAAGCTGCTCAGAGGCATTTTCGTGGGCTGTGTGGAGCGCCCTGACCAGACGCCGTCAGAGGGAAAGCGCCCTCGACCAGATAATCTGTGGTAAGCACGATATACGCCAGTTCATAGTGATTGCTTGTAGTTGGTCGTGTGCCCAGCGACAGTAGCGATGTTTATTTATAAGTTAGACATGTTTTAATAAGGCAGAAGGCCTGAAATAAGAGAGTGAAGAGGGAGGAACACGGAGCGACGTCTGTCCCCTCTGAGCGCTGGCGGGCAACTGAGGGAGCCTGGCTCCTGACGGCGAAGGACCCTCCCAGCGTGAGTGAGGACCGCCGCCGGGCGAGGTGGAGTATGGACCCGCCCAAAACGGGGAAGTCCAATCTCACTGTATATAGAGGACAGATAGAGGTTTGAGGCAAACATATTGTGTGAATTTTTTTGTTTATGTGTTGAAGGGGAAACAAATTTATTGGAGTGTCGATGGGTTGCAGGTTTGTCTTTGGGGAAGAATTTGCTGAGGACTTCGAAGCCAGCACAGATGAAGTAGTTGATGAGACTCCAAGGCAGTGGAGGAGAGGACCTCGAGCTGTGAGGAGAAGGAGCAGTGAAGAGGAGTGTCACGTGCTTCTGTAGAGGTGGAGAAGCACCATAGTTGCTCGAGGAAACTTCATGGTGTAGCAGCCAAGAGAGCTGTGGAGGAACCTAGCAGAAGGGTGAAGCACCGTAGTTGCTCAAGGAAACTTCATGGCAGCAGCCTGGAGGAGCTGCAGAGGATCCCGGTAGTGAAGCCCGGAAGAACCTGAAGATATCAGGGTAGTGAACTTCCAGAGGTGGAAGGGAAGTTCTGGTGGATTACTTGTAGGGAGTTGATAGTGTTTGGTTGTCATTAGTGTGCAAGACGCAGTGAGAGGTGAGTGGTTGTTTGCATTCTTATGTCAAGGAGTGTTTTGTACTGAAGTTTAGAGTTACAGTCGTAGGCTGGATTACCTACAGATGTATGCGTTCTAGGACTGATAGAGTGATCGATTGATCATTGTTGTGTATCAAGGAACGTTTATAATGATATATGTTATTGCATTCAAATGCTGATTTTCTTTGTACACATTTATAGATACATATATATATTCTCTTGCTGATGGTGCAACAGTGTATGTAGACTTGATCAACTTGAGGAGGGTGATAGTATCAGGTGGTGAACCAGGAGATAGGATACCACTTGATAAGCTGATAATAGAGTTCTGATGGTGTTGGAGTGCAACCTGATTGTAATATTATAGAGTATAGGATTCATTATTATTATATGCGTGTATGTATCGTGTATGTGCTTTGTCCAGTAAATGTATCCCAATTTGCTGGTGTTTGCCCTTGTCCTAGTGAGACTTCCCAGGAGGTAGTAAAGAAGGAGAGAGAGAGAGAAAGAACCAAGAACCACTGCTGTGGACAGGGTAGGAGGTAATACTAGTAAGTCATAGGGGATTGAGGAGATCATATCTCATAAGGAGAGAGTGGGGAGTCACAGCGGCTCGAGTGGGTGTGTGCACGTGACAACGAGGCTAAATGTTGGAGCCGCATCCCCTAAACGTGTGACGTTGAGCCCCTCTCCAAGAGCCAGAAGCGCCAAGGGTGATCTCCTAGTATAAGCACTCTACCGAGTTGTGGGTTGGGTTGTCCATAGAGAAGGATCAACGACGACAACACCAACCAACCCACAGTCTATAATACTTTACAATATTTACGCTTTCTTGACTACATTTATGCTTGCTTGACTACATTTACGCTTTTCTGACTACATCTACGTCTGCTTGACTACATTTATGCTTGCCTGACTATATTTACGCTTGCCTGACTACATTTACGCTTGCCAGACTAAATTTACACTTGCTTGACTACATTTTTCTCTTTCCTGACAAAATTTCCCCTTACCTAACTACACTACGTTAGCCTGACTATATTTACAATTGACCGACTACATTTACGTTTGCCTGACTTCATTTATGCTTGTCTAACTACTTTTAACCCAGAGAATATTTACGATAGCTTGACTACATTTACGCTTGCCTGACAACATTTATGCTCGCCTATCTTCATTTATACTGGCCTGGCTAAATTTAACCTTGCCTGACGATATGTACGCTTGCCTGACTAAATTTACGCTTGCCTGACTTCATTTACTCCTGCCTGAGTATATTTACGATGGCCTGACTACATTTACGCTCTCTTGGCTACACTTACGCTTTCCTGACAACACTTACGTTTGTCTGACTACATTTACCCTTGCCTGACTACATATATTCTTGCCTTACAACATTTACCCATGGCTGACTGTATTTACGCTTGACTGAATACATTTACTCCTGCCTGACTACATTTATGCTTGCCTGACTATATTTAAGGAGGCCTGACTACGCTTACCCTTGCTTGACTACATTTACGCTTGCCAAAATACATTTACACTGGATTGACTAAATTCACGCTGGTTTGACTACATTTAATCCTGCCTGACTACATTTACTCTGCTTGACTATATTTACGCTTGCCTGATTACTTTTACCCTTGCCTGACTACATTTATGGGTGCCAGACTTAATTTACGCTTGCCTGACTACATTTACGCTTTCCTGACTACATTTATGCTTGTCTGGCTACATTTACGTTTGCCTGACTACATTTACGCTCGCCTGACTATTTTCACGCTTGCCTGTCTACATTTACTTTTTGCTCTACATTTACGCTTGCCTGACTAAATTTACGCATGCCTGAATATATTTCCGCTTGCCTGACTACATTTTCGCTTGCCTGATTTCATTTTCTCTCCCCTGAGTATATTTACGATATCCTGACTAAATTTACACCGGGATGACTATATTTGCGCTTGGCTGACTACATTTACTCTTGGCTAGCAAAATTTTCCTATGCCTGACTACTTTTACTCTTGCCTGACTATATTTATGGTGGCCTAACTACATTTACGCTTGCTTGACTACATTTATGCTTGCTTGACTACATTTACGCTTTCCTGACAACATCTACGAGTGCTTGACTACATTGAAGCTTGCCTGACTACATTTACTCTTGCCTGACAACATTTTCCCAAGCCTGACTACATTCACGCTTGCCTGACTATATTTACGGTAGCCTGACAACATTTACACTTGCTAGACTTCATTTATGCTCGCCTGACTATATTTACGCTTGTCCGGCTACATTTACGCTTGCCTGACTACAATTACATTGGCCTGACTATAATTACATTGGCTTGATTACTTTTACTCTTGCCTGAAAACATTTCCTCTTGCCTGACTACATTTGCGTTATCCTGACTGTATTTACAATTGACCGACTACATTTACGTTTCCCTGATTTCATTTATGCTCTCCTAACTACTTGTAACCCAGAGAATATTTACGAAAGCTTGACTACATTTACGCTTGCCTGACTACATTTATGCTTGCCTGACTTCATTTACGCTTGCCTGAATTCATTTACGCTCCCCTGAGTATATTTACGATATCCTGACTACATTTACACTTCTTTGACTGCATTTACGCTTGATTGACTACATTTACGCTTGCCTGACTACATTTAAACTTGCCTGACTACATTTAGTCCGGTCTGACTACATTTGCGCTTGCCTGACTACATATACTCTTGCCTGAAAAAATTTACCGATGCCTGACTATATTTAGGGTGGCCTGACAATATTTAGGGTGGCCTGACAATATTTACGCTTTCTTGACTACTTTTATGCTTGCTTGACTACATTTATGCTTTCCTGACTACATCTACGCCTGCTTGACTACATTTACGCTTGCCTGACTACATTTACTCTTGCCTGACAACCATTTCCCTTGCCTGACTACATTCACTCTTGCCTGACGATATTTACGGTTGCCTGAAAACATTTCACTTGCCTGACTTCATTTATGCTTGCCTGACTACATTTTACCCAGATAATATTTACGATAGCTTGCTACATTTACGCTTGCCTGACTACATTTATGCTTGCCTGTCTTCATTTATACTGGCCTGACTAAATTTACCCTTGCCTGACGATATGTACGCTTGCTTGACTAAATTTACGCTTGCCTGACTACATTTACGCTGGCCTGAATATATTTACGATGGCCTGACTACATTTACGCTCTCTTGACTACATTTACGGTTTCCGGACAACACTTTCGTTTGTCTGACTACATTTACCCTTGCCTGACTACATATACTCTTGCCTGACAACATTTACCCATTGCTGACTGTATTTACGCTTGCCTGAATACATTTACTCCTGCTTGACTACATTTACGTCTCCTGACTATATTTAAGGTGGCCTGACTTCGCTTTCCCTTGCTTGACTACATTTACGCTTGCCAAAATACATTTACGCTTCCTTGACTAAATACACTCTTGTTTGACTACATTTAATCCTGCCTGACAACATTTACATATGCGTGATTATATTTACGATTCCTAAACTACTCTTACGCTTGCCTGACTATATATAAGTTTGCCTGACTTCTTTTACCCTTGCCTGACTACATTTACGCTTCCCTGACTACATTTACGGTTTCCTGACTACATTTACGCTTGTATGGCAACATTTACGCTTGCCTGACTACATTTACTCTTGCCTGACAACATTTACAAATTCCTGACTATATCTAAACTTGCCTGATTATATTTATAGTGGCCTGACTACATTTACCCTTGCCTGAGTACAATTATGCTATCCTCACTATACTTATGCTTCCTTGACTAAAATTACGTTTTCCTGACAACATTTTCTCTTGCCTGACATCATTTTCCCATGCGTGACTACATTTACGCCTGCCTGACTACATTTACGTTCTCTTGACAACATTTACGCTGGCCTGACTACATTTACACTTGCCTGACTACATTTACTCCTGTCAGAATACATTTACGCTTGCCTGACTACATTTATTCTTGACTGACAACATTTTCCCATGCCTGACTACATTTACGCGTGCCTGACTACATTTACGCCTGCTTGACTTCATTTACGCTTGCTTGACAACATTTATACCTGCCTGACATCATTCTCCCATGCCTGACTACATTTACGCTTGCCTGATTACATTTACAGTTGCCTGGAAACATTTACACTTGCTTTACTACATTTATGCTTGCTTCACTACATTAACGCTTGCTTGACTTCATACACGATTGCCTAACTATATTTACGCTTGCCTGACAACATTTACGCTTGCCTGTCTACATTTACACTTGCTTGACTACATTTACTCTTGCCTGACAAAATTTACCCTTGCCTGACTACATTAACGCTAGTCAGACTATATTTACGGTTGCCCGACTACATTTACGCTTTCCTGACTACATTTACGCTTTCCTGACTACATTTACGCTTGACTGACTAAATTTACGCATGCCTGAATATATTTACGCTTGCCTGACTTCATTTTCGCTTCCCTGAGTATATTTACGATATCCTGACTACATTTACACTTGTTTGACTACATTTTCGCGTGCTTGAATACATTTACGCTTGCCTGATTACATTTTCACTTGCCTGACAACATTTACTTTGATCTGACTATATTTGCGCTTGCCTGACTAAATTTACTTTTGGCTGACAAAATTTACTCATGCCTGACTACGTTTACTCTTGCCTGACTATATTTAGTGTGGCCAAACTACATTTACGCTTGCTTGACTATATTTATGGTAGCCTGACAACATTTACACTTGCTTGACTACATTTATGCTTGCTTGGCTATATTTACGCTTGCCTGACTACATTTACACTTGCCTGACTACAATTACATTGGCTAGACTACATTTACTCTTGCCTGACAACATTTCCCCTTGCCTGACTACATTTACGTTAGCCTGACTATATTTACAATTGACCGACTACATTTACGTTTGCCTGACTTCATTTATGCTTACCTAACTACTTTTAACCCAAAGAATATTCACGATTGCTTGACTACATTTACACTTGCTTGACTACATTTATGCTTGCCTGACTTCATTTATACTGGCCTGACTAAATTTACCCTTGCCTGACGATATATACGCTTGCCTGACTAAATTTACGCTTGCCTGACTTCATTTACTCTTGCCTGAGTATATTTGCTCTTCGCTCTACATTTACGCTTGTCTGACTAAATTTACGCATGCCTGACTATATATACGCTTGTCTGACTACATTTACTCTTGCCTGACTTCATTTACGCTCCCCTGAGTATATTTACGATATCCTGACTACATTTACACTTGTTTGACTGCATTTATGCTTGATTGACTACATTTACGCTTGCCTGACTACATTTACACTTGCCTGACTACATTTACTCCAGTCTGACTACATTTGCGCTTGCTTCACTACATTTACTCTTGCCTGACAAAATTTACCGATGCCTGACTATATTTAGGGTGGCCTGACAAAATTTTGGGTGGCCTGACAATATTTACGCTTTCTTGAATACTTTTAAGCTTGCTTGACTACATTTATGCTTTCCTGACTACATCTACGCCTGCTTGACTACATTCACTCTTGCCTGACTATATTTACGGTTGCCTGAAAACATTACACTTCCTTCACTACATTTATGCTTGCCTGACGATATTTACGCTTGACTGACTACGTTTACGCTTGCCTGACTACATTTACATTTGCTTGACTACATTTACTTTTGCCTGACAACATTTCCCCTTGCCTTACCACATTACGTTAGCCTGACCATATTTACGGTTGAACGACTACATTTACGTTTGCCTGACTTCATTTATGCTTGCCTGACTACATTTTACCCAGAGAATATTTACGATAGCTTGACTACAGTTACGCTTGCCTGACTACATTTATGCTCGCCTGTCTTCATTTATACTGGCCTGACTAAATTTACCCTTGCCTGACGATATGTACGCTTGCCTGATTAAATTTATGCTTGCCTGACTTCATTTACGCTTGCCAAAATACATTTACGCTTGCTTGACTAAATACACGCTTGTTTGTACTAAATTCACGCTTGTTTGACTACATTTAATCCTGCCTGACAACATTTACTCATGCATGATTATATTTACGATTCCTAAACTTCTTTTACGCTTTCCTGACTACATATAAGTTTGTCTGACTACATTTACTCTACCTGACTATATTTACGCTTGCCTGACTACTTTTATCCTTGCCTGACTACATTTACGGTTGCCAAACTACATTTAAGCTTGCTTGACTAAATTTACTATTGCCTGACTACATTTACGCTTTCCTGACTACATTTACGCTTGTCTGGCTACATTTACGCTTGCCTGACTACATTTACGCTTGCCTGATTACATTTACAGTTGCCTGACAACATTTACTCTTGCTTTACTACATTTGTGCTTGCTTGACTACATTTACGCTTGCCTGACTACATATACGATTGCCTGACTAAATTTACGCTTGCATGACAACATTTACACTTGCCTGACTACATTTACACTTGCTTGACTACATTTACTCTTGCCTGACAAAATTTACCCTTGCCTGACTACATTTACACTAGTCAGACTATATTTACGGTTCCCGACTACATTTACGCTTGCCTGACTATATTTACGCTTTCCTGACTACATTTACGCTTGCCTAACTAAATTTATGCATGCCTGAATATATTTACGCTTGCCTGACTACATTAATGCTTGCCTGACTTTATTTTCGCTCCAATGAGTATATTTACGATATCCTGACTACATTTACACTTGTTTGACTACATTTACGCTTGCTTGACTACATTTACGCTTGCCTGACTACATTTACACTTGCCTGACTACATTTACTCCTGTCGGACTACATTTACGCTTGTCTGACTACATTTACTCTTGCTTGACAACATTTTCCCATGCCTGACTACATTTACGCTTGCCTGACTATATTTACGGTATCCTATCTACATTTACGCGTGCCTGACTTGTTTACGCCTGCTTGACTACCATTTCACTTACCTGACTACATTTTCTCTTGCCTGACATCATTTTCCTAAGCCTGACAACATTTACCCTTGCCTGACTACATTTACGCTAGCCAGACTATATTTACGGATGCCTGTCTAAATTTACGCTTGCCTGACTTCATTTACGCTTGCCAGAGAATATTTACGATGGCCTGACAACATTTACGCTCTCTTGACTACACTCTCGCTTGCCTGACAACATTTACCCATGTCTGACTGTATTTACGGTTGACTGCCTTTATTTACGGTGGCCTGACCACATTTACGCTTGCCTGACTTATTTTCGCTTTCCTGACTACATTTACGCTTACCTGACTACATTTACGTTTGCCTGACTACATTTATGCTTGCCTGAGTATATTTACGAGGGTCTGATTACATTTACGCTTGCCCGAGTGTATTTACGATGGCCTCACTACATTTACACTTGCCTGACTAAATTTACTCTTGCCTGACTTTATTTACGATTACCTGACTACATTTACGCTTGTTTCCCTAAATTTATGGTGGCCTGACTACATTTTCCCTTGCATGACTACATTTACACTTTCCTGACTACATTTACGCTTGCCTGACTACATTGGCGCTTACCTGACTACAATTACTCCTCGTTCTACATTTACGCTGGCCTGACTTCATTTAAGCTTGGCTGACGTCGTTTACGCTTGCCTGAGAACATTTACGATATTCTGACTACATTTCCACTTGTTTGACAACATTTACGTTTGCTGGACCACATTTACGCTAGCCTGACTACATTTCCACTTGCCTGATTACATTTTCACTTGTCTGACTACATTTACGCTTGCCTAACAACATTTACCCATGTTTGACTATATTTAAGCTTTCCTGACTACATTTACTCTTGCCTGACTACATTTTCCCATACCTGACTTCATTTACACTTGCCAGACTGCAGATACCCTTGCCTAACTACATTTACGCTTGCCTGACTACATTTACGCTTGCCTGACTACATTTACACTTGCTTGACAACATTTACTCTTGCCTGACAACATCTATACTACATTCACGCATGCATCACTATATTTACAGTTGCTCGACTGCATTTACGTGTGCCGGACTACATTTATGCTTGCCTGACTACATTTAATCCTCAGTGTATTTAAGATGGCTTGACTACATTTACGCTTGCCTGACTAAATTTACGCTTGCCTGACTACATTTAATCCTTAGTATATATACACTATCTTGACTACATTTTCGCTTACCTGACTTCATTTACGCATGCCTGACTACATTTACCCATGCCTGACTATATTTACGCTTGCCTGACTATACTTACGCTTGCCTAATTATATTTAAGGTTGCCTGACTACCCTTACTCTAGCTTGACTACATTTACGCTTGTTAGAATACATTTACGCTTGCATGAATAAATTTACGCTTGTTTGACTACATTTAATCCTGCCTGGCAACATTTACACTTGCAAGATTATATTTAAGATTGCTTGACTACTTTTACGCTTGCTTGACTACATATACCCTTGCTTGACTACATTTACTCTGTCTGACTATATTTACGCTTGCCTGACTACTTTTACCCTTGCCTGGCTAATTTACCGTTGCCTGCCTTAATTTACGCTTGGCTGACTACGTTTACGCTTGCCTGACTACATTTACATTTGCTTGACTACATTTACTTTTGCCTGACAACATTTCCCCTTGCCTTACCACATTACGTTAGCCTGACCATATTTACGGTTGAACGACTACATTTACGTTTGCCTGACTTCATTTATGCTTGCCTGACTACATTTTACCCAGAGAATATTTACGATAGCTTGACTACAGTTACGCTTGCCTGAGTATATTTACGAGAGCCTGACTACATTTACGCTTGCCAAAGTATATGTACGATGGCCTGACTACATTTACGCTTGCCTGACTACATTTACGCTTGCCTGATTGTATTTTGGCTTGCCTGACTACATTTACGCTTGCCTGGCTACATTTACGCTTGCCTGATTGTATTTACGCTTGCCTGACTACTTATTTACTTGCCTGACTACATTTTCGCTATCCTGGCTACATTTACGCTTGTCGGGCTACATTTACGCTTGCCTGACTACATTTACTCTTGCCTGGCAACATTTACCCATCCATGACTACATTTAAACTTGCCTGACTATATTTACAGTGGCCTGACTACATTTACGCTTACCTGAGTACATTTATGCTATCATCACTTTATTTATGCTTGCCTGACTAAAGTTACGCTTGCCTGACAACATTTACGCTTGCTTGACGAAATTTACGCTTGCCTGAGTATATTTAAGATATCCTGACTACATTTACACATGTTTGACTACATTTACGCTTGCTTGACTACATTTACGCTTGCCTGACTACATTTACACTTGCCTGACTACATTCACTCCTGTCTAACTACATTCAAGCTTGCCTGAATACATTTACTCTTGCCTGGCAACATCTACCCATGCCTGATTACGTTTACGCTTGCCTGACAATATTTACGGTGGTCTAACTACATTTACGCGTTCCTGACTACATTTACGCCTACTTGACTTTATTTACGCTTGCCTGACTACATTTACTCTTGCCTGACAACATTTTCGCATGCCTGACTACATTTACGCTTGCCTGACTATATTTACAGTGCGTCACTACAATTACACTTTTCTTGACTACATTTATGCTTGCCTGACTACATTTACGATAACTTCACTACATTTACGCTTGCCTGACTTCATTTACGCTTACCTGAGTTCATTTCTGCTATCCACACTATATTTATGCTTGCCTGACAACATTTTCGCGTGCATGACTACATTTACCCTTGCCTGACTATATTTACAGTGGCCTCACTACATTTACACATCCTTGACTACATTTATGCTTGCCTGACTATATTTACGCTTGCCTGAATACATTTAAGCTGGCCTGACTACATTTACACTTGCTTGACTACATTTACTATGGTCTGACAGCATTTACCCTTGCCTGACTTCATTTACGCTAGCCTTACTATATTTACGGTTGCCCGAATACATTTACGATTGCCTGACTTCGTTTATTCTTGCCTGACTACATTTAATCCAGAGAATATTTACGATATCTTGACTACATTTATTCTGGAATGACTAAATTTACCCTTGCCTGACGATATGTATGCTTGCCTGACTAAATTTACGCTTGCCTGACTTCATTTACGCTTGCCTGGGTATATTTACGATTTCCTGACAACATTTACGCTCTCTTGACTACACTTTCGCTCTTCTGACTACATTTACGTTTGTCTGAATACATTTACGCTTGCCTGATCACATATACTCTTTCCTGACAACATATCTGACTGTATTTACGCTTACCTGACTACATATACTCTTGCCTGACAACATATCTGACTGTATTTACGCTTGCCTGACTATATTTTCGGTAGCCTGACCAAATTAACGCTTGCCTGACTAAATTATTACTTGCTTGGCAAAATTTTTACTGGTGTGACTAAAAAATTACTTGCGTGACTAAATTATTATTTGCCTGACTAAATTATTACTTGCCTGACTAAATTAAATCTTGCAAGAATAAATTAACTCTTACCTAACTAAATTTACGCTTGCCTGAATAAATTTACAAGTGCCAGAATAATTTTAGTTTGCCTGACTAAACTATTACTTGTTTGTCTAAATTATTAGCTGCATGACTAAATTATTACTTGCCTGAATAAATATTTAACTGCCCTGATTAATCTAACTCATGACTGACTAAATAAACGCTAGACTGAATAAATGTTATCGTGCATGACTAAATTTACGCTTGCCAGACTAAATTTACGCGTGTTTGACTAAATTTGCGGGTGTTTGACTAAATTTACGCGTTCCTGACTAAATTTTCGTTTGCCTTAATAAATTTTCGTTTGCCTTAATAAATTTTCGCGTGCCTGAATAAATTTTCGCGTGCCTGAATAAATTATTGCATGCCTGGCTATATTTACGCTTGCCGTGCTAGTTTTACGCTTGTCTGACTAAATTAGGTTGCCTCTATGTATGACTTCATTTACGCTTGCCTGACTACATATATGATAACCTCACTACATTTACGCTTGCTTGACTAAATTTACACGTGTTTGACTAAAATTACGGATGTTTGACTAAATTTACGCGTTCCTGACTAAATTTACGTTTGCCTTAATAAATTTTTGCGTGCCTGAATAAATTTTCGCATGCCTGAATAAATTATTGGAGGCCTGGCTATATTTACGCTAGCTGGGCTAAAGTTACGTATGCCTGAACAAATTAACGCTTGTATGACTAAATTAAAGGTTGCCTTCATGTCTGACTTCATTTACGCTTGCGTGACTACATTTACGCTTGCCTGACTACATTTTTTTTTTGTTTTTTTTGAGATATATACAGGAGTTGTTACATTCTTGTACAGCCACTAGTACGCGTAGCGTTTCGGGCAGGTCCCTGGAATATGATTCCCTGGCGCGAAGAATCGTTTTTTCATCCAAGTACACATTTTACTGTTGCGTTAAACAGAGGCTACAGTTAAGGAATTGCGCCCAGTAAATCCTCCCCGGCCAGGATACGAACCCATGACAGTGCTCGCGGAACGCCAGGCGAGTGTCTTACCACTACACCACGGAGACTGTAAAACCTTTTCATATTCATTTTTCATATTTATGAAAACCTCATTATATTTACGCTTGCCTGACTACATTTACGCTTGCCTGACTACATTCACGCTTACCTTACTAAATTTACGCCTGCCTGATTATATTTACGCTTGCCTGACTACATTTATGCATGCTTGACTACATTTACCCATGCCTGACTACATTTAAACTTCCCTGATTATAATTCCAATTTTCTGACTTCATTTACGCTTGCCTGAGTACATTTATGCTATCCTCACTATATTTATTCTTGCCTCACTAAAATTACGCTTGCCTGACAACATTTACACTTGCCTGACTACATTTATGAATTACATTTGCGCTTGCCTGACTACATTTATGAATTACATTTGCGCTTGCCTGACTACATTTATGAATTACATTTGCGCTTGCCTGACTACATTTAATCCTGAGTGGATTTAAGATGGCGTCACTACATTTACACTTGCCTGACTACATTTACGCTGGGCTGACTACATTTACGCTTGCCTGACTACATTTACACTTGCCTGACTACATTTACGCATGCCTGACAACATATACGCTTGCCTGACTACATTTGCGCTTGACTGACTACATTTACTCCTCGCTCTACATTTACGCTTGCCTGACAAATTTACGTATGCCTGACTATATTTACGCTTGCCTGACTACATTTACGCTTGCCTGACTTCATTTACGCTCCCTTGAGTATATTTACGTTATCTTGACTACATTTACACTTGGTTGACTACATTTACTCTTGCCTAACTACATTTACACTTGCCTGAAACAATTACTCCGGTATGACTACATTTGCCCTTGCCTGACTACATTTACTCTTGCCTGACAAAATTTACCCATGCCTGACTACGTTTACGCTTGCCTGACTATATTTAGGGTGGCCTAACAATATTTGCGCTTGCTTGACTACATTTATGCTTGCTTGACTACATTTACGCTTTCCTGACTACATCTACGCCTGCTTGACTACATTTACGCTTGCCTGAAAACATTTACACTTGCCTGACAACATTTTCCGTTGCCTGACTACATTCACTCTTGCATGACTATATTTACGGTAGCCTGACAACATTTAACCTTGCTTGACTACATTTATGCTTGCCTGAGCACATTTATGCTATCCTCACTATATTTATGCTCGCCTGACTAAAATTACGCTTGCCTGATAACATTTCCCCTTGCCTGACAACATTTACGTTAGCCTGACTATATTTACGGTTGACCGACTACATTTACGTTTGCCTGACTTCATTTACGCTTGCCTGACTACATTTATGCTTATCTGACTTCATTTTTACTGGCCTGACTAAATTTACCCTTGCCTGACGATATGTACGCTAGCCTGACTCCATTTACGCTTTCCTGACTACATTTACGCTTCACTGACTACATTCACGCTTGCCTGACTACATTTACGCTTGCCTGATTATATTTACTCCTGCCTGACTATATTTCTGCTTGCTTGACTACATTTACCCTTGCCGGACTACATTTAAACTTGCCTGACTATATTTACAGTTTTCTGACTACATTTACTCCTGCCTGAGTACATTTATGCTATCCTCACTATATTTATCCTCGCCTGACTAAAATTACGCTTGCCTGATAACATTTACGCTTGCCTGACTACATTTATGAATTACATTTGCGATTGCCTGACTACATTTAATCCTGAGTGTATTTAGGATTGCGTCACTACATTTACACTTGCCTGACTACATTTACGCTGGGCTGACTACATTTATGCTTGCTTGACTACATTTACACTTGCCTGACTACATTTACGCTGGGCTGACTACATTTATGCTTGCCTGACTACATTTACACTTGCCTGACTACATTTACGCTTGCCTGACAACATTTACGCTTGCCTGACTACATTTACATTTGTCTGACTACATTTACGCTCCCCTGAGTATATTTACGATATCCTGACTATATTTACAATTCTTTGACTACATTTACGCTTGTTTGACTACATTTTCGCTTTCCTGACTACATTTACACTCTCCTGACTACATTTACGCTTGCCTGACAACATCTACGCTTGCCTGACTACATTTACGTCTTCTTAGTACATTTACTCTTCGCCCTACATTTACGCTTGCCTGACTAAATTTCCACATGCCTGGCTATATTTACGCTTGTCTGACTACATTTTCGCTCATCTGAGTGTATTTACGATATCCTGACTACATTTACACTTGTTTGACTACATTTACGCTTGCATTACATTTACACTTGACTGACTACATTTATTCTTGCCTGACAAACTTTACCCATGCCTGACTACGTACATGCTTGCTTGACTATATTTTGGGTGGCCTAACTACATTTACGCTTGCTTGAGTACATTTATGCTTGCTTGACTACATTTACGCTTTCCTGACTTCATCGACGCATACTTGACTACATTTACGATTGCCTGACTGCATTTACTCTTGCCTGACATCATTTTCCCATACCTGACTACATTCACGCTTGCCTGACTATATTTACGGTAGCCTGACAACATTTACCCTTGCTTGATTACATTTATGCTTGCCTGACTATATTTACGCTTGCCTGACTACATTTAAGTTAGCCTGACTATATTTACGGTTGACCGACAACACTTACGTTGCCTGACTTCATTTATGTTTGCCTGACTACATTTAACCCATTGAATATTTACGATGGCTTGACTACATTTACGCTTGCCTGACTACATTTATGCTTGCCTGACTTCATTTATACTGGCCTGACTAAATTTACCCTTGCCTGACGATATGTATGCTTGCCTCACTAAGTTTACGCTTGCCTGACTTCATTTACGCTTGCCTGAGTATATTTACGATGGCCTGACTACATTTACGCTCTCTTGACTACACTTCCGTTTTCCTGTCAACACTTCCGTTTGTCTGACTACATTCACCCTTGCCTCACTACATATACTCTTGCCTGACAACATTTACCCATGGCTGACTGTATTTAGGCTTGCCTGAATACATTTACTCCTGACTGACAACATTTACGCTTGCCTGACTACATTTACTCTTCGCTCTACATTTACGCTTGCCAGACTTAATATACGCATGCTAGACTATATTTACGCTTGTCTGACTACATTTACGCTCATCTGAGTGTATTTACGATATCCTGACTACATTTACACTTGTTTGACTACATTTACGCTTGCCTGACTACATTTACTCTTGCCTGACAAACTTTACCCATGCCTGACTACGTATATGCTTGCTTGACTATATTTTGGGTGGCCTAACTACATTTACACCTGCTTGACTACATTTATGCTTGCTTGACTACATTTACGCTTTCCTGACTTCATCGACGCATGCTTGACTACATTTACGCTTGCCTGACTACATTTACTCTTGCCTGACATCATTTTCCCATACCTGACTACATTCACGCATACCTGACTATATTTACGGTAGCCTGACAACATTTACACTCGCTTGATTACATTTATGCTTGCCTGACTATATTTACGCTTGCCTGACTACATTTAAGTTTGCCTGACTACATTTAAGTTTGCCTGACTACATTTACACTGCCTTGACTACATTTACTCTCTGACAACATTTTCCCTTGCCTGACTACATTTACGTTAGCCTGACTATATTTACGGTTGACCGACAACACTTACGTTTGCCTGACTTCATTTATGTTTGCCTGACTACATTTAACCCAGAGAATATTTACGACGGCTTGACTACATTTACGCTTGCCTGACTACATTTATGCTTGCCTGACTTCATTAATACTGGCCTGACTAAATTTACCCTTGCCTGACGATATGTACGCTTGCCTGACTAAGTTTACGCTTGCCTGACTTCATTTACGCTTGCCTGAGAATACTTACGATGGCCTGACTACATTTACGCTCTCTTGACTACACTTCCGTTTTCCTGTCAACACTTCCGTTTGTCTGACTACACTTCCGTTTTCCTGTCAACACTTCCGTTTGTCTGACTACATTCACCCTTGCCTGACTACATATACTCTTGCCTGACAACGTTTACCCATGGCTGACTGTATTTACGCCTGCCTGAATACATTTACTCCTGCCTGACAACATTTACGCTTGCCTGACTACATTTACTCTTCGCTCTACATTTACGCTTGCCAGACTTAATTTACGCATGCTAGACTATATTTGCGCTTTCCTGAATACATTTACGCTTGCCTGACTTCATTTAAGCTCACCTTAGAATATTTACGATATCTTGATTACATTTACACTTGTTTAGCTACATTTACGCTTGCTTGACTACATTTACGCATGCCTGACTACATTTACTCTTCCCTCACTACATTTACTCCGGTCTGACTACATTTGCGCTTGCATGACTACATTTACTCTTGCCTGACAAAATTTTCTAATGCCTGACTACGTTTACGCTTGCCTGACTATATTTAGGGTGGCCTAACTACATTTACTTCGGTCTGACTACATTTGCGCTTGCCTGACTACATTTACTCTTGCCTGACAAAATTTTCTAATGCCTGACTACGTTTACGCTTGCCTGACTATATTTAGGGTGGCTTAACTACATTTACTCCGGTCTGACTACATTTGCGCTTTCCTGACTACATTTACTCTTGCCTGACAAAATTTTCTAATGCCTGACTACGTTTACGCTTGCCTGACTATATTTAGGGTGGCCTAATTACATTTACGCTTTTTTGACTACATTTATGCTTGCTTGACTACTTGTGAGTAAATTACCGCTTGCCTGCCTAAATTAACGCTTGCCTGACCAAATTATCGCATGCTTTACGCTTTCCTGACTACATCTACGCCTGCTTGGCTAAATTTACGCTTGCCTGACTACATTTACTCTTGCCTGACAACATTTTCCTTTGCCTGACTACATTCACGCTTGCCTGACTATATTTACGGTAGCCTAACACCATTTACACTTGCTTGACTACATTTATGCTTGCCTGACTATATTTACGCTTGCCTGACTACATTTACGTTAGCCTAACTATATTTACGGTTGACAGACTACACATACGTGTGCCTGACTTCATTTATGCTTGCCTGACTTCATATAAACCAGAGAATATTTACGATAGCTTGACTACATTTACGCTTGCCTGACTACATTTAAGCTTGCCTGACTTCATTTATACTTGCCTGACTAAATTTACCGTTGCCTGATGATATGTACGCTTGCCTGACTGAATTTACGCTTGCCTGACTTCATTTACGCTTGCCTGAGTATATTTTCGATGGCCTGAGTATATTTACGATGGCCTGACTACATTTACGCTCTCTTGACTACACTTACGCTTTCCTGTCAACGCTTACGTTTGTCTGACTACATTTACCCTTGCCTGACTACATACACTCTTGCCTGACAACATTTACCCATGTCTGACTGTATTTACGCTTGCCTGATACATTTACTAGTGCCTGACTACATTTATGCTTGCCTGACTATATATAAGGTGGCCTGACTACGGCCCTTGCTTGACTACATATACGCTTGACAAAATACATTTACGCTTGCTTGACTAAATTAACGCTTGTTTGACTACATTTACTCTGCCTGACTATATTTACGCTTGCCTGACTACTTTTATCCTTGCCTGACTACATTTACGGTTGCTTGACTACATTTACTCTTGCCTGACAACATTTACAAATGCCTGACAATATTTAATCTTAGACTATAAACTTAAGACTAAATTTACAGTGGCCTGACTACATTTACCCTTGCCTGAGTACATTTATGCTATCCTCACTATATTTATTCAAGCCTGACTAAAATTACGTTTGCCTGACAAAATTTACTCTTACCTGACAACATTTTCCCATGCCTGACTACATTTACGCTTGCCTGACTATATTTATGCTTGCTTGACAACATTTACGTTTACTTGACTACATTTACGCTTGCCTGACTACATTTACACTTGCATTGTCTACATTTAATCCTGTCAGACTACATTTACGCTTGCCTGACTACATTTACTCTTGCCTGACAAATTTTTCCCATGCCTGACTACATTTACGCTTGCATGACTATATTTACTCTTGCCTGACATCATTCTCCCATGCCTGACTACATTTACGCTTGCCAGACTACATTTATAGTTGCCTGACAATATTTACACTTGCTTGACTACATTTATGCTTGCTTGACTACATTTAAGCCTGCCTGACTACATATACGCTTGCCTGATTACATTTACGCTTCCCTTACTACATTTACGCTTGCCTGACAACATATACTCTTACCTGACTACATATACTCTTACCTGACAACATTTACCAAAGCCTGACTACGTTTATGATTGCCTGACTATATTTACAGTGGCCTGACACCATTTACGCTTGCCTGACCTATTTACTTTTGCCTGACTACATTTACGTTTGCCTGACTACGTTTACGCTTGCCTGACTACATATACGCTTGCCTTAGTATATTTACGAGGGCCTGACTACATTTACGTTTGCCCAAATATACTTTACGATGGCCTGACTACATTTACGCTTGCCTGACTACATTTATTCTTGCCTGACTATATTTAATCTTACTTGACTTTACTGACGATTACCTGACTACATTTTGGCTTGCTTGCCTATATTTATGGTGGCCTGGCTACATTAATCATGCATTAAATTGCATTATCACGCACTGACTACATGCATGATAATGCACTGACCACATGCGCTAAAATTCAAGTCTTGCATGAATATATTTTCGCTTACCAGACAGCATTAACTCTTGTCAGGATAAAATTTAGGCTTGCCTGGCTAGAGTAACGATTGCCTGACTAAATTACGCTTGCCTAATTAAATTATCCCTTGCCTGACTAAATTAACGGTTGTGTGAGTAAATTACCGCTTGCCTGCCCAAATTAACGCTTGCCTGACCAAATTAACGCATGCCTGACACAACTATTACTTGCCTGGCTAAATTTTTACTGCTCTGAATAAATTATTACTTGCCTCACTAAATTATTATTTGCCTGAATAAATTATTACTTGCCTGACTAAATTAAATCTAACAAGAATAAATTAACTCTTGCCTGACTAAATTTACGCTTGCCTGACTAAATAAACGCTTGCCTTACTAAATTTACGCTTGCCTGACTAAATTTACGTGTGCTAAATATATTTGTAGGTGCCAGATTAATTTAAGCTTGCCTGACTAAATTAACGCTTGCCTGACTAAATTGTTACTTGCGTGACTAAATTATTACTTGCGTGACTAAATTATTACTTGCGTGACTAAATTGTTTCTGTCTGTATAAAAAATTACCTGCCTGACTAAACTAACTCTTGACTGACTAAATAAACGCTAGACTGAATAAATGTTCGACTAAACTATTACTTGCGTGACTAAATTATTACTTGCCTTACTAAGTTATTCGTGGCCTGACTAAATAATTACCTGCCTGACTAAAGTAACTCTTGACTGACAAAATCATCGCTAGACTGAATAAATATTCGAGTGCTTGAATAAAATGACGCTTGCCTAACTAAATTTACGCGTATTTGTCTAAATTTACGGTTGCTTGACTAAATTTACGCGTTCCTGACTAAATTACGTTTGCCTTCAAAATTTTTCGCGTACCTGAAAAAATTATTGCATGCCTGTTTATATTTATGCATGCCGGGCTAAATTTACGCTTACCTGACTTCATTTACGCTTGCCTGACTACATTTATGCATGCTTGACTACATTTACGCTTGCCTGACTACATACATGCTTGCTTGACTACATTTACGCGTGCCTGACTACATTTACGCCTGCTTGATTTTATTTACGCTTGCCTGACTACATTTACTCTTGCCTGACAACATTTTCGCGTGCCTGACCTCATTTACCCTTGCCTGACTATATTTACAGTGGCCTCACTACATTTACACATCCTTGACTACATTTATGCTTGCCTGACTACATTTATGCTTGCCTGACTATATTTACGCTTGCCTGAATACATTTACGCTGGCCTGACTACATTTACACTTGCTTGACTACATTTACAATTGCCTGACAACATTTACCCTTGCCTGACTTCATTTACGCTAGCCATACTGTATTTACGGTTGCTCGACTACATTTACGTTTCCTGACTTGGTTTATGCTTGCCTGACTACATTTAATCCAGAGAATATTTACGATATCTTGACTACATTTATTCTGGAATACCCTTGCCTGATGATATGAATGCTTGCCTGACTAAATTTACGCTTTCCTGACTTCATTTACGCTTGCCTGGGTATATTTACGATTTCCTGACTATATTTACGCTCTCTTGACTACACTTACGCTTTCCTGACTACATTTACGTTTGTCTGAATACATTTACGCTTGCCTGACTACATATACTCTTGCCTGACAAAATATCTAACTGTATTTACGCTTGCCTGACTATATTTTCGGTAGCCTGACAACATTTACGCTTGCCTGACTTATTTTCGCTCGCCTGACTGCATTTACGCTTGACTGACTACATTTTCGTTTACCTGGCTACATTTAAGCTTGCCTGACTAAATTAACGCTTGCCTGACCAAATTAACGCTTGTATGACTAAATTATTTCTTGCGTGACTAAATTATTTCTTGCCTGTCTACATAATTACCTGCCTGACTAAACTAACTTTTGCCTTCTAAATAAACGCTAGATTGAATAAATGTTCTACTAAATTATTACTTACGTGACTTAAATATTACTTGCCTGAATAAATTATTAGTTGCCTGACTAAATAATTACCTGCCTAACAAAAGTAACTCTTGACTGACAAAATCAACGCTAGACTGAATAAATATTCGCATGCTTGACTAAATTTACGCGTATTTGTCTAAATTTACGGTTGTTTGACTAAATTTACGCATGCCTGACTAAATTTACATTTGCCTTTATAATTTTTCGCGTGCCTGTATAAATTATTGCATGCCTGGCTATATTTATGCTAGCCGGGCTAATTTTACGCATGCCTGACTAAATTAACGCTTGCCGACTAAATTAACTTTTGCCTAACTAAATTAAAGGTTGCCGCACTAAATTAACGTTTATCTGACTTCATTTACTCTTGCGTTGCTACATTTACGCTTGCCTGACTGCATTTACGATGATCTCACTACATTTACGCGTGCCTGACTAAATATACGCTTGCCTGACTACATTTACGCTTTCCAGACTATATTTACGCTTGCCTGACTACATTTACGCTTGCCTGACTACATTTACGCTTGCCTGATTGTATTTACGCTTGCCTGACTATATTATGCATGCTTGACTACATTTACACTTGCCTGACTACATGCATACTTGCCTGACTAAATTTTCGCTATCCTGACTACATTTACGCTTGTCTGGATACATTTACGCTTGCCTGACTACATTTGCTCTTGCCTGGCAACATTTACCCATGCTTGACTTCATTTAAACTTGCTTGACTATATTTACAGTGGCCTGACTTTATTTGCGCTTATATGAGTACATTTATGCTATCCTCACTATAATTATGCTTGCCTAACTAAAGTTACGCTTGCCTGACAAAATTTACGCTTGCCTTACTACATTTACAGTTGCCTGACTATATTTACGCTTTCCTGACTACATCCACTCTTGTTTGACTACATTTACGCATGCTTGACTACATTTACGGTTTCCTGACTACATTTACACTTGTCTGACTACATTTACTCCTGTCTGACTACATTTTACGCTTACCTGAATACATTTACTCTTGCCTGACAACATTTTCCCATGCCTGATTACGTTTACGCTTGCCTGACTATATTTACGGTGGCCTAACTACATTTACGGGTGCCTGACAACATTTACGCCTGCTTGAATTTATTTACGTTTGCCTGACTACATTTACTCTAGCCTGACAACATTTTTGCATGCGTGACTACATTTACGCTTGCCTGATTATATTTACAGTGGCCTTACTACATTTACACTTCCTTGACTACATTTATGCTTGCCTGACTATTTTTACGCTTGCCTGATTGTATTTACGCTTCTCTGACTACATTTATGCATGCTTGACTACATTTACGCTTGCCTGACTACATATATACTTGCCTAACTACATTTTCGCTATCCTGACTACATTTGCGCTTGTCTGGATTCCTTTTGCGCTTGCCTGACTACATTTACGCTTGTCTGGCAACATTTACCTATGCATGACTACATTTAAACTTGCCTGACTATATTTACAGTGGTTTGACTTCATTTGCACTTACATGAGTACATTTATGCTATCCTCACTATATTTATGCTTGTCTGACTAAAGTTACCCTTGCCTGACTTCATTTACGCTAGCCTTACTATATTTACGGTTGCCTGACTACATTTACGTTTGCCTGACTTCTTTCATGCGCCTGACTACATTTAATCCAGAGAATATTTACGATATCTTCACTACATTTATTCTGGAATGACTAAATTTACACTTTCCTGACCATATGTATGCTTGCAAGACTAAATTTACGCTTGCCTGACTTCATTTACGCTTGCCTGCGTATATTTATGATGGCCTGACTACATTTTCGCTCTATTGACTACACTTACGCTTTCCTGACTACATTTACGTTTGTCTGACTACATTTACACTTGCTTGGCTGACTACATATACTCTTGCTTGACAACATATCTGACTGTATTTACGCTTGCTTGACTATATTTTCGGTAGCTTCACAACATTTACGCTTGCCTGATCAAATTAACGCTTGCCTGACTAAATTATTGCGTGCCTGGCAAAATTTTTACTGGTCTGACTAAAATATTACTGCGTGACTAAACTATTATTTGCCTGACTAAATTATTACTTGCCTGACTAAATTAAATTTTGCAAGAATAAATTAACTCTTGCCTAACTAAATTTACGCTTGCCTGAAAAAATTTACAAGTGCCAGATTAATTTAGGCTTGCCTGACTAAATTAACGCTTGCCTGACTATATTATTACTTGTGTGACTAAATTGTCAGTTGCATGACTAAATTACTAGTTGCATGACTAAATTATTATTTGCCTGAATAAATATTTAACTGCCCTGACTAATCTAACTCATGACTGACTAAATAAACGCTAGACTGAGTAAATGTTAGCGTGCATGACTAAATTTACGCTTGCCAGACTAAATTTACGCGTGTTTGACTAAATTTACGGGTGTTTGACTAAATTTACGGGTGTTTGACTAAATTTACGGGTTCCTGACTAAATTTACGTTTGCCTTAATAAATTTTCGCGTGCCTGAATAAATTGTTGCATACCTGGCTATATTTACGCTTGCTGTGCTAAATTTACGCTTGTCTGATTAAATTAAAGGTTGCCTTTATGTCTGACTTCATTTACGCTTGCCTGACTACATTTATGATAACCTCACTACATTTACGCTTGCTTGACTATATTTACGCTAGACTGACTACATTTACGCTTGCCTGACTACATTCACACTTGCCTGACTACATTTACGCTTGCCTGATTATATTTACGCTTGCCTGATTACATTTATGCTTGCTTTACCACATTTACCCATGCTTGACTACATTTAAACTTGCCTGACTATATTTACAGTTTCCTAATTATATTTAAGCTTGCCTGAATACATTTATGCTATCCGCACTATATTTATGATTGCCTGACTAAAATTACGCTTGCCTGACAACATTTACGCTTGCCTGACTACATTTAATCCTGAGTGTATTTAAAATGGCGTCACTACATATACGCTTACCTGACTACATTTACGCTTGCCTGACTACACTTACGCTTGCCTGACTACATTTACTCTGCCTGACAATATTTATGCTTGCCTGACTACACTTCCACGTGCCTCACTACATTTATGTTTGCCGGACTACATTCACGCTTGCCTGATTATATTTACGATGGCCTGACTACATTTACGACTGCTAGACTACATATACGCTTATATATACATATTCATATATACGTATTTATGCATGCTTGAATACAGATAATCCTAGGTATATTTACGATGGCTTGACTACATTTTCGCTGGCCTGACTAAATTTACCCTTTCCGGACGATATGTAAGCTTGCCTGACTAAATTTACGTTTGCCTGACCTTATTCACGTTTGCCTGAGTATATATACGATGGCCTGACTACATTGACGCTCTCTTGACTACATATAAGCTTGCTGATTACATTTACGCTTCCCTGACTACATTTACGCTTGCTTGAATACATATACTCTTGCCTGACAACATTTATCCCAGCTTGACTACGTTTATGCTTGCCTGACTACATTTACAGGCCTAACATCATTTACGTTTGCCTGAATTATTTATTCTTGCCTGACGACATTTACGCTTGCCTGAGTATATTCACGATATCCTGACTACATCTTACACTTGTTTGACTACATTTATGCTTGCTTGACTACATTTACGCTTGTCTGACTACATTTACACTTGCCTGACTACATTTACGCATGTTTTACTTTATTTACGCTTGTCTGACTACATTTACTTCTGCCTGACAACATTTTCCCATGCCTGACTACATTTACGCTTGCCTGAATAAATTTACGCTGGCCTGACCACATTTACACTTGCTTGACTACATTTACTATTGTCTGAGAACATTTACCCTTGCCTGACTTCATTTACGCTAGCCTGACTATATTTACGGTTGCCCGAATACATATACGTTTGCCTGACTTCGTTTATGCTTGCCTGACTACATTTAATCCAGAGAATATTTACGATATCTTGACTACATTTATTCTGGCCTGACTAAATTTACCCTTGTGTGACGATATGTATGCTTGCCTGACTAAATTTACGTTTGCCTGACTTCATTTACGCTTGCCTGGGTATATTTACGATGGCCTGACTACATTTAAGCTTGCCTGACTTCTTTTACGAGTGCCTGACTACATTTACTCTTCGCTCTACATTTACGCTTGGCTGACTAAATTTACGCATGCCTGACTATATTTACGCTTGCCTGAATTATTTATTCTTGCCTGACTTCATTTACGCTCCCCTGAGTATATTTACGATATCCTTACTATATTTACACTTGTTTGACTGCATTTACGCTTGCTTGACTACATTTACGCTTGCCTGACTACATTTACATTTGCCTGACTACATTTACTCCGGTCTGACTACATTTGCGCTTGCCTGACTACATTTGCTCTTGTATGACAAAATTTGCCGATGCCTCACTATATTTAGGGTGACCTGACTATATTTACTCTTGCTTGACTACATTTATGCTGGCTTGACTACATTTACGCTTTCCTGACTACATCTACGCCTGCTTGACTTAATTAACGCTTGCCTGACTACGTTTACTCTTGCCTGACAACATTTTCCCATGCCTGACTACATTCACGCTTGCCTGACTATATTTACGGTAGCCTGTCAAAATTACACTTGCTTGACTACATTTATGCTTAGTTGACTGTATTAACGCTTGCCTGACTACATTTACGCTTGCCTGACTACATTTACACTTGCTTGACTACATTTACTCTTGCCTGACAACATTTCCCCTTGCCTGATTACATTACGTTAGCCTGACTACATTACGTTAGCCTGACTATATTTACGGTTGAACGACTACATTTATGTTTGACTGACTTCATTTATGCTTGCCTGACTACATTTTACCCAGAGAATATTTACGATAGCTTGACTACATTTACGCTTGCCTGACTACATTTATGCTCGCCTGTCTTCATTTATACTGTCCTGACTAAATTTACCCTTGCCTGAGTATATTTACGATGGCCTGACTGCATTTACGCTCTCTTGACTACACTTACGCTTTCCTGACAACACTTACGTTTGTCTGACTACATTTGCCCTTGCCTGACTACATATACTCTTGTCTGACTACTTTTTCCCATATCTGACGACATTTACGCTTGCCTGACTACATTTACGCTTGCCTGACTACATTTACGCTTGCCTGACTACATTTACGCTTGCCCTGACTACATTAATACTTGCTTGACAACATTTTCTCTTGGATGACAACATTTAACCTTGCCTGACTACATTTACCCATGCATGACTACATTTTCAGTTGCCCGACTACATTTACGTTTGCCTGACTATATTTATGCTTGCCTGACTACATTTAATCCTCAGTGTATTTTCGACGGTTTGACTTCGTTTACGCTTGCCTGACAACATTTATGCTTGCCGGACTACATTTAATCCTTAGTATATATACGATAGATTGACTACATTTACGCTTACCTGACCACATTTACGCATGCCCGACTACATTTACGCTTGCCTGACTATATTCACGCTTGCCTGACTATATTTACGCTTGCCTGACCTCATTTACGCTTGCCTGACTATAATTACGCTGGCCGGAATACATTTACTCCTGCCTGACTATATTTACGCTTGGATAACTATGTTTAAGGTAACCTAACTAAGCTTACTCTAGCCTGACTACACTTACGCTTGTCAGAATACATTTACGCTTGCATGACTAAATTTACGCTTGTTTGACTACATTTAACCCTGACTGACAACATTTACAAATGCCTGATTATATTTACGATTCTTTGACTACTTTTTCACTTGCCTGACTACATTTTCGCTTGCCTGACTACACTTACGCTTGCTTGACTACATTTACTCTGCCTGCCAATATTAACGCTTGCCTGACTTCTTTTACCCTTGCCTGACTAAATTTACTGTTGCCTGACTTAATTTACGCTTGCCTGACTTAATTTACGCTTGCCTGACTACACTTACACTCGCCTCACTTCATTTACGTTTGCCGGACTACATTCACACTTGCCTGATTATATTTACGATGTCCTTGACTAC
Organism: Procambarus clarkii; assembly: GCF_040958095.1. Taxonomy (NCBI): domain Eukaryota; kingdom Metazoa; phylum Arthropoda; class Malacostraca; order Decapoda; family Cambaridae; genus Procambarus; species Procambarus clarkii. The sequence continues at coordinate 18,177,605 of NC_091183.1, forward strand.
ATTTACACTTGCCTAACTAGATTTACGCTTGTCTGACTACATTTACTCTAGCCTGACTATATTTACGACTGCTAGACTACATTTACGCTTTCCTGACAAAATTTAACCTTGCTTGAGTACATTTACCCATGCATGACTATATTTACAGTTGCCCGACTACATTTACGTTTGCCTGACTACATTTATGCTTGCTGAACTACATTTAATCCTCAGTGTATTTACGATTGCTTGACTACGTTTACGCTTGCCTGACTACATTTATGCTTGCCGGACTACATTTACTCCTTAGTATATATACGATAGCTTGACTACATTTACGCTTACCTGACCACATTTACGCATGCCTGACTACATTTACGCTTGCCTGACTATATTTACACTTGCCTGACTATATTTACGCTTGCCGGACTACATTTAAGCTTGCCTGACTATAATTACGCTGGCCTGAATACATTTACTCCTGCCTGACTATATTTATGCTTGCCTAACTATATTTAAGGTTTCCTGACTAAGCTTACTCCAGCTTGACTACATTTACGCTTGTCAGAATACATTTAAGCTTGCATGACTAAATTTACGCTTGTTTGACTACATTTAATCCTGCCTGACAACATTTACACTTGCATTATTAAATTTACGATTGCTTGACTATTTTACGCTTGCCTGACTACATTTACGCTTGCCTGACTATAATTACGCTGGCCTGAATATATTTACTCCTGCCTGACTATATTTACGCTTGCCTAACTATATTTAAGGTGGTCTGACTACGCTTACTCTAGTTTGACTACATTTACGCTTGTCAGAATAAATTTCCGCTTGCATGACTAAATTTACGCTTGTTTGACTACATTTAATCCTGCCTGACAACATTTTAACTTGCGTAATTAAATTTACGATTGCTTGACTATTTTAAGCTTGCCTGACTACATATACTCTTGCCTGACTACATTTACGCTTGCCTGACTACACTTACGCTTGCTTGACTACATTTACACTGCCTGACTATATTCACTCTTGCCTGACTACTTTTACCCTTGTCTGACTAAATTTACGGTTGCCTGACTTAATTTACGCTTGCCTGAGTACACTTACACTTGCCTCACTACATTTACGTTTGCCTGGCTACATTCACACTGACCTGATTATATTTACGATGGCCTGACTACATTTACGCTTGCCTAACTAGATTTACGCTTGCCTGACTACATTTACTATTGCCTGACTATATTTACGACTTCTAGACTACATTTACGCTTACCTGACAATATTTATGCTTGCCTGGCTACAGTTAATCCTAGGTATATTTACGATGGCTTGACTACATTTACGCTGGCCTGACAAAATTTACCCATTTCTGATGATATGTAAGCTTCCCTGACTAAATTTATGCTTGCCTTACTTCATTCACGCTTGCCTAAGTAATATTTTACGATAGCATGACTACATTGACGCTCTCTTGACTACAGTTAAGCTTGCTGGTTACATTTACTCTTCCCTGACTACATTTACGATTGCCTGACTACATATACTCTTACCTGACAACATTTACCCAAGCCTGACTACGTTTATGCTTGCCTGACTATATTTACAGTGGCCTAACAACATTTACGCTTGCCTGACCTATTTACTCTTGCCTGACCTATTTACTCTTGCCTGACTACATTTACGTTTGTCTGACTACGTTTACGCTTGCCTGACAACATATACGCTTGCCTGAGTATATTTACGAGGGCCTGACTACATTTACGCTTGCCCAAATATATTTACGATGGCCTGACTACATTTACGCTTGCCTGACTATATTTACAGTGGCCTGACAACATTTACGCTTGCCTGACCTATTTACTCTTGCCTGACCTATTTACTCTTGCCTGACTACATTTACGCTTGCCTGACTACATTTACGTTTGTCTGACTACGTTTACGCTTGCCTGACAACATATACGCTTGCCTGAGTATATTTACGAGGGCCTGACTACATTTACGCTTGCCCAAATATATTTACGATGGCCTGACTACATTTACGCTTGCCTGACTATATTTATTCTTGCCTGACTATATTTAATCTTGCCAGACTTTATTGACGATTACCTAACTACATTTACGCTTGCTTGCCTATATTTATGGTGGCCTGGCTACATTAATCATGTATTAAATTGCATTATCATGCACTGACTACAAGCATGATAATGCACTGACTACATGCATGATAATGCACTGACCACATGCGCTAAAATGCAAGACTTGCATGAATACGTTTTCGCTTACCAGACAACATTAACGCTTGTCAAAATATATTTACGCTTGCCTGACTAGAATAACGCTTGCCTGACTAGATTAACGCTTGCCTGACCAAATTACGCCTTCCTCACTAAATTATCGCTTGCCTGACTAAATTAACGGTTGCGTGAGTAAATTACCGCTTGCCTGCCTAAATTAACGCTTGCCTGTCCAAATTAACGCATGCCTGACAAAATTATTACTTGCCTGGCTAAATTTTTACTGCCCTGAATAAATTATTACATGCCTCACTAAATTATTATTTGCCTGACTAAATTATTACTTGTCTGACTAAATTAAATCTTGCAAGAATAAATTAACTCTTGCCTGACTAAATTTACGCTTGCCTGACTAAATAAACGCTTGCCTTACTAAATTTACGCTTGCTTGACTAACTTTACGTTTGCTAAATATATTTATAGGTGCCAGAATAATTTAAGCTTGCCTGACTAAATTAACGCCTGCCTACCTAAATTAACGCTTGCTTGAGTAAATTACTACTTGCGTGACTATATTATTACTTGCGTAACTAAATTAGTTTTTGCCTGTATAAATAATTACCTGCCTGACTAAACTAAATCTTGCCTTCTAAATAAACGCTAGACTAACTAATGTTCGACTAAATGATTACTTGCGTGACTAAATTATTACTTGAGTTACTAAATTATTAGTTGCCTGACTAAATAATTACCTGCCTGACTAAAGTAACTCCTGACTGACAAAATCAGCGCGAGACTGAATAAATATTGGCATGCTTGACTAAATTTACGCTTGCCTAACTAAATTTACGTGTATTTGACTAAATTTATGGTTGTTTGACTAAATTTACGCATGCCTGACTAAATTTACGTTTGCCTTTATAATTTTTCGCGTGCCTGTATAAATTATTGCATGCCTGGCTATATTTATGCTTGCCGGGCTAAATTTACGCATGCCTGACTAAATTAACGCTTTCCGACTAAATTAAATATTGCCTAACTAAATTAAAGGTTGCCGTACTAAATTAACGTTTGTCTGACTTCATTTACGCTTGAGTGGATACATTTACGCTTGCCTGACTGCATTTACGATAATCTCACTCCATTAACGCGTGCCTGACTATATATAGGCTTGCCTGAATACATTTACGCTTCCCTGACTATATTTACGCTTGCCTGATTGTATTTACGCTTGCCTGACAACATTTATGCATGCTTGACTACATTTATGCAGGCTTGACTACATTTTCGCTTGCCTGACTACATTTACGCTTGCCTGACTACATTTACGCTTCCCTGACTACATTTATGCATGCTTGACTACATTTACGCTTGCCTGACTACTTATATACATTTTCTGACTACATTTTCGCTATCCTGACTACATTTACGCTTGTCTGGCTACATTTACGCTTGCCTGACTACATTTTCTCCTGCCTGGCAACATTTACCCATCCATGACTACATTTAAACTTGCCTGACTATATTTACAGTGGACTGACTACATTTACGCTTACCTAAATACATTTATGTTATCCTCACTTTATTTATGCTTGCCTGACTAAAGTTACGCTTGCCTGACAACATTTACGCTTGCCTGGCAACATTTACACTTGCCTGACTATATTTACGCTTGCCTGACTACATTTACGCTTTCCTGACTTCCTTTACGCTTGCCTGAGTATATTTAAGAGATCCTGACTACATTTACACTTGTTTGACTACATTTACGCTTGCTTGACTACATTTACGCTTGCCTGACTACATTTACACTTGCCTGACTACATTTACTCCTGTCTGACTATATTTACGCTTGCTTGAATACATTTTCGCTGGCCTGACTACATTTACACTTGCTTGACTACATTTACTAATGTCTGACAACATTTACCCTTGCCTGACTTCATTTACGCTAGCCTGACTATATTTATGGTTGCCCGACTACATTTGCGTTTGCCTGCCTTCGTTTATGCTTGCCTGACTACATTTAATACAGAGAATATTTACGATATCTTGACAACATTTATTCTGAGCTGACTAAATTTGCCCTTGCCTTACGATATGTATGCTTGCCTGACTAAATTTACGCTTGCCTGACTTCATTTTCGCTTGCCTGGGTATATTTACGCTCCCCTGAGTATATTTACGATATCCTGACTACATTTACACTTGTTTGACTGCATTTACGCTTGCTTGACAACATTTACGCTTGCCTGACTACATTTACACTTGCCTGACTACATTTACTCTTGCCTGACAAAATTTACCGATGCTTGACTATATTTAGGGTGGCCTGACACTATTTACGCTTGCTTTACTACATTTATGCTAGCTTGACTACATTTACGCTTTCCTGACTACATCTACGCCTGCTTGACTACATTTACGCTTGCCTGACAACATTTTCCAATGCCTGACTACATTCTCGCTTGCCTGACTATATTTACAGTTGAACGACTACATTTACGTTTGCCTAACTTCATTTATGCTTGCCTGACTACATTTTACCCAGAGAATATTTACGATAGCTTGACTACATTTACGCTTGCCTGACTACATTTATGCTCGCCTGTCTTCATTTATACTGGCCTGACTAAATTTACCCTTGCCTGACGATATGTACGCTTGCCTTACTTAATTTACGCTTGCCTGACTTCATTTACGCTTGCCTGAGTATATTTACGATGGCCTGACTACATTTACGCTCTCTTGACTACACTTAAGCTTTCCCGACAACACTTACGTTTGTCTGACTACATTTACCACTGCCTGACTATATATACTCTTGCCTGACAAAATTTACACAAGGCTGACTGTATTTATGCTTGCCTGAATACATTTACTCCTGCATGACTACGTTTACGCTTGCCTGACTATATTTAAAGTGGCCTGACTACGCTTACCCTTGCCTGACTACATTTACGCTTGCCAAAATACATTTACGCTGGCTTGACTAAATTCACGCTTGTTTGACTAAATTCACGCTTGTTTGACTACATTTAATCCTGACTACATTTACGCTTTCCTGACTACATCTACGAATGCTTGACGACTTTTACGCTTGCTTGACTACATTTACTCTTGCCTGACAACATTTTCTCATGCCTGACTACATTCACACTTGCCTGACTATATTTACGGTAGCCTGACAACATTTTCACTTGCTTAACTACATTTATGCTTACCTGACTATATTTACGGTTGTCTGACTACATTTACGCTTGCCTTACTACAATTACATTGGCTTGACTATATTTACTATTGCCTGACAACATTTCCCCTTGCCTGACTACATTTACGTTAGCCTGACTATATTTACAACTGACCGACTACATTTACGTTTGCCTGACTTCATTTATGCTTGCCTAACTACTTTTAACCAAGAGAATATTTACGATGGCTTGACTACATTAACGCTTGACTGACTACATTTATGCTTGCCTGAATTCATTTATACCGGCGTGACTAAATTTACTCTTGCCTGACGATATGTACGCTTGCCTGACTAAATTTACGCTTGCCTGACTTCATTTACTCTTGCCTTAGTATATTTACTCTTCGCTCTACATTTACGCTTGCCTGACTAAATTTACGCATGCCTGACTATATTTATGCTTACCTGACTACATTTACGCTTGCCTGACTTCATTTACGCTCCCCTGATTATATTTACGATATCCTTACTACATTTACACTTGTTTGACTGCATTTACGCTGGCTTGACTACATTTACGCTTGCCTGACTACATTTACACTTGTCTGACTACATTTACTCGGGTCTGACTACATTTGCCCTTGCCTGACTACATTTACACTTGCCTGACAAAATTTACCGATGCCTGACTATATTTAGGGTGGCCTTACAATATTTAGGGTGGCCTTTACAATATTTACGCTTTCTTGACTACATTTATGCTTGCTTGACTACATTTACGCTTTCCTGACTACATCTACGTCTGCTTGACTACATTTACGCTTGCCTGACTACATTTACTCTTGCCTGACAACATTTTCCCATGCCTGAATACATTCACGCTTGCCTAACTATATTTACGGTAACCTGACAACATTATACTTGCTTGACTACATTTATGCTTGGCTGACTATATTTACGCTTGCCTGACTACATTTACGTTTGCCTGACTAAATTTACGCTTGTCTGACTACATTTACACATGCCTGACTACATTTACTCTTCTCTGACTATATTTACGCTTGCCTGAATACATTTACTCTGGCCTGACAACATTTACCCATGCCTGATTACGTTTACACTTGCCTCACTATATTTACGATGGCCTAACTACATTTACGCTTGCCTGTCTACATTTACTCTTGCCTGACAACATTTTCCCACGGCTGACTACATTTCCGCTTGCCTGACTTTATTTACAGTTACCTCACTACATTTACATTTGTTTGACTACATTTATGCTTGCCTGACTACATTTACGTTTGTCTGACTACATTTACAGTTGCCTGACTACATATACTCTTGCCTGACAACATATCTGACTGTATTTATGCTTGCCTGACTATATTTTCGGTAGCCTGACAACATTTACACTTGCTTTACATTTTTTCGCTTGCCTGACTACATTTACGCTTGCCTGACTACATTTACGTTTGCTTGGCTTCATTTACGCTTGCCTGACTACATTTACGCTTGCCTGAGTGTATTTACGATGGCCTGACTATATTTACGCTAGCCTCACTACATTTACTCTTGCTTGACTACATTTACTCATGCCTGACTTTACTTACGATTACCTTATATTTACGCTTGCCGCGCTAAATTTGCGCTTGCCTGACTAAATTAACACTGGCCTAACTAAATTAACGCTTGCCTGACTAAATTAAAGGTTGCCTTTATGTCTGACTACATTTATGCTACCTGACTACATTTATGATAACCTCACTACATTTACGCTTGCCTGAAAACATATACGCTAGCCTCACTACCTTTAAGCTTGCCTGACTACATTCACGCTTGCCTGACTACATTTACGCTTGCCTGATTCTATTTACGCTTGCCTGAGTACATTTATGCAATCCTCACTATATTTATGCTTGCCTGACTAAATTTACGCTTGCCTGACAACATTTACGCTTGCTTGACTACATTTATGAATTACATTTACACTTGCCTAACTACATTTATGAATTACATTTACACTTGCCTGACTACTTTTACCCTGGCCTGACTAAATTTATGGTTGCCTGACTGAATTTACGCATGCCTGACTACACTTACACTTGCCTCACTACATTTACGTTTGCCTGACTACATTCACGCTTGCTTGATTATATTTACGATGGCCTGACTACATTTACGCTTGCCTAACTAGATTTACGCTTGCCTGACTACATTTACTCTTGCCTGACTACATTTACGACTGCTAGACTACATACACGCTTGCCTGACAATATTTATGCATGCCTCACTACAGTTAATATTAGATATATTTACGATTGCTTGACTACATTTACGCTGGCCTGACTAAATTTTCCCTTTCCTGACGATATGTAACCTTGCCTGACTAAATTTACGCTTGCCTGACTTCATTCACGCTTGCCTGAGTATATTTACGATGGCCTGAATACTTTGACGCTCTGTTGACTACATTTAAGCTTTCTAATTACATTTACGCTTCCCTGACTACATTTAAGTTTGACTGACTACATATACTCTTGCTTGACAACATTTACGCAAGCGTGACTACGTTTATGCTTGCCTGACTATATTTACGGTGGTCTTACAACATTTACGCTTGCCTGACTTATTTACTCTAGTTTGAATACATTTTCGCGTGCCTGACTACATTTGCGTTTGCCTGACTACAGTTACGCTTGCCTGACTACATATACGCTTGTCTGAGTATATTTACGAGGCCCTGACTACATTTTCGCTTGCCCAAGAATATTTTCGATGGCTTGACTACATTTACGCTTGCCTGACTACTTATATACATTTTCAGACTTCATTTTCGCTATCCTGACTACATTTACGCTTGTCTGGCTACATTTACGCTTGCCTGACTACATTTTCTCCTGCCTGGCAACATTTACCCATCCATGATTACATTTAAACTTGCCTGACTATATTTACAGTGGACTGACTACATTTACGCTTACCAAAATACATTTATTTTATCCTCACTACATTTATGCTTGCCTGACTAAAGTTACGCTTGCCTGACAACATTTACGCTTGCCTGGCAACATTTACACTTTCCTGACTTCCTTTACGCTTGCCTGAGTATATTTAAGAGATCCTGACTACATTTACACTTGTTTGACTACATTTACGCTTGCTTGACTACATTTACGCTTGCCTGACTACATTTACACTTGCCTGACTACATTTACTCCTGTCTGACTATATTTACGCTTGCCTGAATACATTTTCGCTGGCCTGACTACATTTACACTTGCTTGACTACATTTACTAATGTCTGACAACATTTACCCTTGCCTGACTTCATTTACGCTAGCCTGACTATATTTATGGTTGCCCGACTACATTTGCGTTTGCCTGCCTTCGTTTATGCTTGCCTGACTACATTTAATACAGAGAATATTTACGATATCTTGACTACATTTATTCTGAGCTAACTAAAATTGCCCTTGCCTTACGATATGTATGCTTGCCTGACTAAATTTACGCTTGCCTGACTTCATTTTCGCTTGCCTGGGTATATTTACGCTCCCCTGAGTATATTTACGATATCCTGACTACATTTACACTTGTTTGACTGCATTTACGCTTGCTTGACAACATTTACGCTTGCCTGACTACATTTACACTTGCCTGACTACATTTACTCCTGTCTGACTTCATTTGCGCTTGCCTGACTACATTTACTCTTGCCTGACAAAATTTACCGATGCTTGACTATATTTAGGGTGGCCTGACAATATTTACGCTTGCTTTACTACATTTATGCTTGCTTGACTACATTTACGCTTTCCTGACTACATCTACGCCTGCTTGACTACATTTACGCTTGCCTGACAACATTTTCCAATGCCTGACTACATTCTCGCTTGCCTGACTATATTTACGGTTGAACGACTACATTTACGTTTGCCTGACTTCATTTATGCTTGCCTGACTACATTTTACCCAGAGAATATTTACGATAGCTTGACTACATTTACGCTTGCTTGACTACATTTATGCTCGCCTGTCTTCATTTATACTGGCCTAACTAAATTTACCCTAGCCTGACGATATGTACGCTTGCCTGACTTAATTTACGCTTGCCTGACTTCATTTACGCTTGCCTGAGTATATTTACGATGGCCTGACTACATTTACGCTCTCTTGACTACACTTAAGCTTTCCCGACAACACTTACGTTTGTCTGACTACATTTACCACTGCCTGACTACATATACTCTTGCCTGACAAAATTTACACAAGGCTGACTGTATTTATGCTTGCCTGAATACATTTACTCCTGCATGACTACGTTCACGCTTGCCTGACTATATTTAAAGTGGCCTGACTACGCTTACCCTTGCTTGACTACATTTGCGCTTGCCAAAATACATTTACGCTGGCGTGACTAAATTCACGCTTGTTTGAATAAATTCACGCTTGTTTGACTACATTTAATCCTGCCTAACAACATTTAATCATGCCTGATTATATTTACGATTCCTAAAGTTCTTTTACGCTTTCCTTACTACATATAAGTTTGCCTGACTGCATATACTCTGTCTGACTACATTTACGCTTGCCTGACTACTTTTACCCTTGCCTGACTACATTTACGGTTACGAAATTACATTTACGCTTGCCTCACTAAATTTGCGATTGCATGACTACATTTATTGGTGCCTGATTTAATTTACGCTTGCCTGACTACATTTTCGCTTTCCTGACTACATTTACGCTTGTCTGGCTACATTTACGCTTGCCTGACTACATTTACGTTTGCCTGACTACATTTACGCTTGCCAGACTACATATACTCTTCGGTCTACATTAACGCTTGCCTGACTAAATTTACGCATGCCTGAATATATTTACGCTTGCCTGACTACATTTACGCTTGCCTGACTATATTTACACTTGCCTGACTACATTTACTTCGGGGTGACTATATTTGCGCTTGCTTGACTACATTTACTCTTGGCTGACAAAATTTACCCATGCCTGACTACGTTTACTCTTGCCTGACTTTATTTAGGGTGGCCTAACTACATTTACGCTTGCTTGAATACATTTATGCTTGCTTGACTACATTTACGCTTTCCTGACTACATCTACGAATGCTTGACGACTTTTACGCTTGCTTGACTACATTTACTCTTGCCTGACAACATTTTCCCATGCCTAACTACATTCACACTTGCCTGACTATATTTACGGTAGCCTGACAACATTTTCACTTGCTTAACTACATTTATGCTTACCTGACTATATTTACGGTTGTCTGACTACATTTTCGCTTGCCTTACTACAATTACATTGGCTTGACTATATTTACTATTGCCTGACAACATTTTCCCTTGCCTGACTACATTTACGTTTACCTGACTATATTTACAACTGACCGACTACATTTACGTTTGCCTGACTTCATTTATGCTTGCCTAACTACTTTAAACCAAGAGAATATTTACGATGGCTTGACTACATTAACGCTTGCCTGACTACATTTATGCTTGCCTGCATTCATTTATACCGGCGTGACTAAATTTACTCTTGCCTGACGATATGTACGCTTGCCTGACTAAATTTACGCTTGCCTGACTTCATTTACTCTTGCCTTAGTATATTTACTCTTCGCTCTACATTTACGCTTGCCTGACTACATTTACTACGGTCTGACTACATTTGCACTTGCCTGACTACATTTACGCTTGCCTGACAAAATTTACCGATGCCTGACTATATTTAGGGTGGCCTGACAATATTTAGGGTGGCCTTTACAATATTTACGCTTTCTTGACTACATTTATGCTTGCTTGACTACATTTACGCTTTCCTGACTACATCTACGTCTGCTTGACTACATTTACGTTTGCCTGACTACATTTACTCTTGCCTGACAAACTTTTCCCATGCCTGAATACATTCACGCTTGCCTGACTATATTTACGGTAACCTGACAACATTATACTTGCTTGACTACATTTATGCTTGGCTGACTATATTTACGCTTGCCTGAATACATTTACGCTTGCCTGACTAAATTTACGCTTGCCTGAATACATTTACTCTTGCCTGACAACATTTACCCATGCCTGATTACGTTTACACTTGCCTCACTATATTTAAGGTGGCCTAACTACATTTATGCGTGCCTGACATCATTTACGCCTGCTTGACTTTATTTATGCTTGCCTGTCTACATTTACTCTTGCCTGACAACATTTTCCCACGGCTGACTACATTTCCGCTTGCCTGACTATATTTACAGATACCTCACTACATTTACATTTGTTTGACTACGTTTATGCTTGCCTGACTACATTTACGTTTGTCCGACTACATTTACGGTGCCTGACTACATTTACGTTTGTCCGACTACATTTACGGTTGCCTGACTACATATACTCTTGCCTGACAACATATCTGACTGTATTTATGCTTGCCTGACTATATTTTCGGTAGCCTGACAACATTTACACTTGCTTGACATTTTTTCGCTTGCCTGACTACATTTACGCTTGCCTGACTACATTTACGTTTGCCTGGCTTCATTTACGCTTGCCTGACTATATTTACGCTTGCCTGAGTGTATTTACGATGGCCTGACTATATTTACGCTAACCTGACCACATTTACTCTTGCTTGACTACATTTACTCATGCCTGACTTTATTTACGATTACCTTATTACATTTACGCTTGCTTGCCTATATTTATGGAGGTCTTACTTCATTTACGCTTGCATGACTACATTTTCGCTTTCGTGACAACATTAACGCTTGTCAGGATAAATTTATGCTTGCTTGCCTAGGTTAACGCTTGCCTGACTAGATTACCGCTTGCCTAACAAAATTACGCTTGCCTGACAAAATTAACGCCTGCCTAACCAAATTAACGCTTGCCTGACTAAATTATTACTTGCCTGGCTAAATTTTTACTGGCCTGACTAAATTACTACTTGCGTGACTAAATTATTAGTTGAATGACTAAATTATTACTTGCCTTAATAAATAGTTAACTGCCCTGACTAATCTAACTCATGACTGATTAAATAAACGCTAGACTGAATAAATATTCGCGTGCATGACTAAATTTACGCTCGCCAGACTAAATTTACGCTTGCCAGAAAAAATTTACGGGTGTTTGACTAAATTTACGCGTTCCTGAATAAATTTACGTTTGCCTTCCTAAATTTTCGCGTGCCTAAATAAATTTTCGCGTGCCTGAATAAACTATTGTATGTCTGCCTATATTTACGCTTGCCGCGCTAAATTTGCGCTTGCCTGACTAAATTAACACTGGCCTAACTAAATTAACGCTTGCCTGACTAAATTAAAGGTTGCCTTTATGTCTGACTTCATTTACGCTACCTGACTACATTTATGATAACCTCACTACATTTACGCTTGCCTGAAAACATTTACGCTAGCCTGACTACATTTAAGCTTGCCTGACTACATTCACGCTTGCCTGACTACATTCACGCTTGCCTGATTCTATTTACGCTTGCCTGAGTACATTTATGCTATCCTCACTATATTTATGCTTGCCTGACTAAATTTACGCTTGCCTGACAACATTTGCGCTTGCCTGACTACATTTATGAATTACATTTACACTTGCCTAACTACATTTATGAATTACATTTACGCTTGCCTGACTACTTTTACCCTTGCCTGACTAAATTTATGGTTGCCTGACTGAATTTACGCATGCCTGACTACACTTACACTTGCCTCACTACATTTACGTTTGCCAGACTACATTCACGCTTGCTTGATTATATTTACGATGGCCTAACTACATTTACGCTTGCCTAACTAGATTTACGCTTGCCTGACTACATTTACTCTTGCCTGACTACATTTACGACTGCTAGACTACATATACGCTTGCCTGACAATATTTATGCTTGCCTCACTACAGTTAATCCTAGATATATTTACGATTGCTTGACTACATTTACGCTGGCCTGACTAAATTTTCCCTTTCCTGACGATATGTAACCTTGTCTGACTAAATTTACGCTTGCCTGATTTCATTCACGCTTGCCTGAGTATATTTACGATGGCCTGAATACTTTGACGCTCTGTTGACTACATTTAAGCTTGCTGATTACATTTACGCTTCCCTGACTACATTTAAGCTTGCCTGACTACATATACTCTTGCTTGACAACATTTACGCAAGCGTGACTACGTTTATGCTTGCCTGACTATATTTACGGTGGTCTTACAACATTTACGCTTGCCTGACTTATTTACTCTTGTTTGAATACATTTACGCGTGCCTGACTACATTTGCGTTTCCCTGACTACAGTTACGCTTGCCAGACTACATATACGCTTGTTTAATTATATTTACGAAGCCCTGACTACATTTAAGCTTTCCCAAGAATATTTACGATGGCGTGACTACATTTACGCTTGCCTGACTACATTTATTCTTGCCTGATTATATTTATTCTTGCCTGACTATATTTATGTATGCTTGACTACATTTACGCTTGCCTGACTACATATATACTTGTCGGACTACATTTCCGCTTGTCTGGATTCCTTTACGCTTGCCTGACTACATTTACTCTTGCCTGGCAACATTTACCCATGCATGACTACATTTAAACTTGCCTGATTATATTTACAGTGGCTTGACTACATTTACGCTTACCTGAGCACATGTATGCTATCTTCACTATATTTATGCATGCCTGACTAAAGTTACGCTTTCCTGACAACATTTACGCTTCCCTAGCTACATTTATGCTTGCCTGACATAATTTTAACTTACCTGACTTTATTTACGTTTGCCTGACTACATTTACGTTTGCCTAGCTACAGTTACGCTTGACTCACTACATTTACCCTTGCCTGAGTGTATTAACAATGACCTGACATTATTTACGCTTGCCTGATTACATTTACTCTTGCTTGACTACATTTACTCATGCCTAACTTTATTTACGATTACCTTACTACATTTACGCTTGCTTGCCTATATTTATTGTGGCCTGACAGCATTTATGGTTGCATGACTACATTTTGGCTTTCCTGACAACATTAACGCTTGTCAGAATAAATTTACGCTTGCTTGACTAGATTAACGCTTGCCTGAGTAGATTAACGCTTGCCTAACAAAATTACGCTTGCTGACTAAATTAACGCTTGCCTGACCAAATTAACGCTTGCCTGACAAAATTATTACTTGCCTGGCTAAATTTTTGCCCTGAATAAATTTTTACTTGCATGACTAAATTTGTATTTGCATGACTAAATTATTACTTGCTTGACTAAATTAAATCTTGCAAGAATAAATGAACTCTTGTCTAACTAAATTTACGCTTGCTTGAATAAATTTACAAGTGCCAGATTAATTTAAGCTTGCCTGACTAAATTAACGCTTGCCTGACTAAATTAACGCTTGCCTGACTAAATTATTACTGGCGTGACTAAATTATTAGTTGCATGACTAAATTATTACTTGCCTGAATAAATAATTAACTGCCCTGACTAATCTAACTCATGATTGACTATATAAACGCTAGACTGAATAAATGTTCGCGTGCATGACTAAATATAAGCTTGCCAGACTAAATTTACGCGTGTTTGACTAAATGTAGGGGTGTTTGACTAAATTTACGCGTTCCTGACTATTTTTACGTTTGCCTTAATAAACTTTCGCGTGCCTGAATAAATTTTCGCGTGCCTGAATAAAATATTGCATGCCTGGCTATATTTACGCTTGCCGGGCTAAATTTACGCATGCTTGACTTAATTAAGGCTTGCCTAACTAAATTACCGCTTGCCTGTCTAAATTAAAGCTTGCCTTTATGTCTGACTTCATTTACGCTTGCCTGACTACATTTATGATAACCTCACTACATTTACGCTTGCTTGACTACATTCACGCTTGCCTGACTACATTTACGCTTGCCTGATTATATTTACGCTTGCCTGACTACATTTATGCTTGCTTTACTACATTTACCCATGCCTGACTACACTTAAACTTGCCTGACTATATTTACAGTTTCATGAATATGTTTACACTTCCTGAGTTCATTTATGCTCTCCTCCCTATATTTATGCTTGCCTGACTAAAATTACGCTTGCCTGACAACATTTACGCTAGCCTGACTTCATTTATTAATTACATTTACGCTTGCCTGACTACATTTAATTCTGAGTGTATTTAAGATGGCGTCACTACATTTACGCTTGCCTGACTACATTTACGCTGATATGACTACATTTACGCTGGGATGACTACATTTGCGTTTGCCTGACTACAGTTGCGCTTGCCTGACAACATATACGCTTGTCTGAGTATATTTACGAGGCCCTGACTACATTTACGCTTGCCCAATTATATTTACGATGGCTTGACTACATTTACGCTTGCCTGACTACATTTATTCTTGCCTGACTATATTTAATCTTGCCTGATTTTATTTACGATTACCTGACTACATTTACGCTTGCCTTACTACATTTACGCTTGCCTGATTATATTTACGCTTGCCTGACTATATTTATGCATGCTTGACTACATTTACGCTTGCCTGACTACATATATACTTGTCTGACAACATTTTCGCTATCCTGACTACATTTCCGCTTGTCTGGCTACATTTACACTTGCCTGACTACATTTACTCCTGCCTGGCAACATTTACCCATGCATGACTACATTTAACCTTGCCTCATTATATTTACAGTGGCTTGACTACATTTACGCTTACCTGAGTACATGTATGCTATCTTCACTATATTTATGCATGCCTGACTAAAGTTACGCTTTCCTGACAATGTTTACGCTTCTCTAGCTTTATTTATGCCTGCCTGACAACATTTTCGCATACCTGACTTTATTTACGTTTGCATGACTACATTTACGTTTGCCTAGCTACAGTTGCGCTTGACTCACTACATTTACGCTTGCCTGAGTGTATTTACAATGACCTGACTTTATTTACGCTTGCCTGATTACATATACTCTTGCTTGACTACATTTACTCATGCCTGACTTTATTTACGATTACCTTACTACATTTACGCTTGCTTGCCTATATTTATTGTAGCCTGACAGCATTTATGGTTGCATGACTACATTTTTGCTTTCCTGACAACATTAACGCTTGTCAGAATAAATTTACGCTTGCTTGACTAGATTAACGCTTGTCTGACTAGATTAACGCTTGCCTAACAAAATTACGCTTGCTGACTAAATTAACGCTTGCCTGACCAAATTAACGCTTGCCTGACAAAATTATTACTTGCCTGGCTAAATTTTTACTGCCCTGAATAAATTATTACTTGCGTGACTAAATTTGTATTTGCCTGACTAAATTATTACTTGCTTGACTAAATTAAATCTTGCAAGAATAAATGAACTCTTGTCTAACTAAATTTACGCTTGCCTGAATAAATTTACAAGTGCCAGATTAATTTAAGCTTGCCTGACTAAATTAACGCTTGCCTGACTAAATTATTACTGTCGTGACTAAATTAATAATTGTATGACTAAATTATTACTTGCCTGAATAAATAATTTACTGCCCTGACTAATCTAACTCATGATTGACTAAAAAAACGCTAGACTGAATAAATGTTCGCGTGCATGACTAAATATACGCTTGGCAGACAAAATTTACGCGTGATTGACTAAATGTAGGGGTGTTTGACTGAATTTACGCGTTCCTGACTATTTTTACGTTTGCCTTAATAAACTTTCGCGTACCTGAATAAATTTTCGCGTGCCTGAATAAAATATTGCATGCCTGGCTATATTTACGATTGTCGGGCTAAATTTACGCATGCTTGACTTAATTAACGCTTGCCTAACTAAATTATCGCTTGCCAGACTAAATTAAAGCTTGCCATTATGTCTGACTTCATTTACGCTTGCCTGACTACATTTATGATAACCTAACTACATTTACGCTTGCCTAACTAAATTTACGCATGCCTGACTATATTTACGCTTACCTGACTACATTTACGCTTGCCTGACTTCATTTACGCTCCCCTGAGTATATTTACGATATCCTGACTACATTTACATTTGTTTGACTGCATTTCCCTTCCCTTGCACCAACACATATCTGTTACCTGAATGACTGTGGTGTAAATCAATCAGATCGGCCCCCACACGATCTAACGGTTCACGAATTTCAGGGAATTCCTGAAGTGGGGCTTGTACCTTAAGGGTACCTTTCCTCCTCTGGCAACGAGGGCACGACTTCACGAAATTGATTACCTCAGAAAGTAATCCTGGAAAATAAAATAGAGACTTTGCTTTTAAGTGGGTTTTAAAGATCCCCGGATGCCCTGCAATTTTTGAAGCATGTGCGAGCTTTAACGCTGATGACCGCAACGCGTCCGGAATAACTAGCTGAAATACTGCCCTATCATTCTGGCTATTAACATAATACAGGACGCCCTGTTTCATCTCAAAATCATGTATAGGTAAATTCTTTTTCTTTTTGGGGTATTTTCCTCCCTCTAAATACTCAATAATCTCTTTCCATCTAGGCTCGTTCATCTGGTATTCTCTCATTTTATCCGATGGAATGGTTTCAATATTTTCACTAATCTGCATTGCCGCTATATTTCTACTTAGCGTATCTGGCACAACATGTGCTGGACCAGGCTTGTACAAGATCTGGAATGAGTGGGCCGAAAGTTCGTGAGACCAGCGTGACATTCGTGGACATTTCGTTCGCTTTTTAAATATGTGTGTTAATGCTCGATGGTCTGTGTAGATTACAAAATGCCGCTGAAATAGGTAAGGCTCGAAATACCTAACTGATTCTACTACTGCCAGTGCCTCCCGATCCGTAGCTGAATAGCGAACTTCAGGTCCTTTGACCTTCCTACTGAAATAGGCTACTGGATGGGGTAAATTATCTGCGTCTCGCTGAATTAAGCACCCGCCAATAGCAATACCGCTGGCGTCAGTGTGCACTTCCCACTCTTTCTCAAAATCAGGAATAGCCAATACCGGTGTCGTGATTAGTTGGTCTTTCAGTTTGCGATAGGCCTCGTCATGTTCAGATTTCCACACAAACTTCGCATTTTTCTTTGTCAGATCAGTCAGGGGTGCTGAAAGGCCAGCGAAACCTTCAATATGACGACGAAAATATCCGGCCGCCCCCAAAAACCTACGCACGTCCTTTGCTGTCCTTGGAGTAGGCATGTCAGCAATGGCGCGGCAAGAATCTGGGTCAGGTCGGATACCGTCTGGGCACACCTGGAACCCCAGAAATTTGAATTTCTGAGCCGCCAGGGTGCACTTCTGAACATTCAGCCTGAAACCTGCCTGATCTAACAACTTCAAAGTCTCAGTCAAGTCCTGTAGGTGTTCCTCAAACGTCCTGGAATATATCACAACATCATCCAGGTACGCTAAAGAATGCCTACCCAGTACCGGACTAAGGATAAAGTTGATGGCCCTCTGAAACGACGAAGGCGCTGTCTTCAAACCAAACGGCATCCTACGGAATTGATAAGTGTGCCTACCATCCGAGAATGCTGTTTTTTCCCTATCTTGTTCTGCCACCGGAATCGCCCAATACGCCGATTTTGCGTCAAGAGTTGAGAAATATTTAGCAGCACCAAATTGATCTATTATCTCCTGTATTCGGGGCAACGGATACACATCACCCTTAGTTAATTCGTTCACCTTCCGGTAGTCAACACAGAAACGATAACTACCGTCCGGTTTCCGAACTAGCACAACAGGAGAGAGCCATGGTGACGTACTAGGCTCTATCACGCCCTGTCTCAACATTTTCTGGCACTCCTCCCTGATAATGTTCTTTGCCTGTTCCGGCAACCTCCACTGTCTTGTGTACACAGGCAAATGATCACCAGTTGGAATGGTGTGCTCGATCTTATCAAGGAGACCAATCTGGTCATCCTCTGTCGCAAACAATTTCGGGAATTTTCGTAAAACTCCTCTCAGTGCCTTCCTATCCGCCTGTGCAACATGTTGCAAATCAAGTGCTGAAATTAATTTTTCCACTTCCTCTACATTCTGTGCAACATTTCTCGTCTGGTATTGTACTTTGGATGGTGTTTTAGTGTTCAACATATTTAGTGCACTACATTGTGCAGTGACGGCTGGCGTCTCAGCTGATTCATGGTGAAAGATTTCTGTGTCCTCCACCATGGTTCCCTGAGATACCCTATCACCTGCCCTGAAGCGAAAAGTCTTATGTGAAAGATTGACAACTGGAATGAGTGCACCTTTATCGAGCACTACAACTAAGTGATGAGGAATTAATAAACTATCACATCTCCCAGCCACCTGAAGGGTGGTACCTGGTTGTATGTGACGTCCCACGGCTACTTTAATAAATTTAACAGAATGTGGTGGGCAACTCTGTTTGGTCAATGCATGCAATGCGCATGACCTCTTAACTGTGTCTGGAAGAGACTTAAAAATCAATTTTGGAAAGTGCGCATTATATTTCAGCTTCCGTTTAATTGAAGCTACAACTGGGGGATGGTCGATCATCTCCACTGGGTAGGAAGTCTGTCCCAACTGCAACCTACAGTTCCTAGCCCCTTTTTGAGCAGACAAGGAATAATTAAATCGCGACAGAAAATCAGTTCCCATTAAGATGTGACCAGGAAAATCAAGGTTCTCTACGATCGTACATGTGTGAGGCTGCAATGCCCCATCAATCTCAAAATTAACTGTACCTTGACCTACGATCTCAATCTTTTCCCCATTGACTGCTGTTAATGTCTTTGCGCAACGTTGAAGACGTGCATACTTAAAATTGCTGAAGGCTGACTTTTTAATTACCGTTGCCTGGCTTCCTGTATCAACAAAAGCTGTCAATCTCACACCTTCCACTTTCACCTCAAAAGTAGGCCTACCATCACTAGGAGCCTGCTTTCATGCTTTCGTAGGAGTGACTTCGCAATCCCTCTGTATATGCCAGCGCTTCCAGCAGGAGTAACACCTCCGCGGATCTCTGTTGGTACCCCGCGCAGGGTGGCTCGAACTTGCAGCTGAGGGCTGCTTCCCGCCTGATGAACCCGCGCCACAGTTCCTCGGCTTGGCTCCCTCGCCTTTACTTAACGCATCTACGTATGGCGACAACTGAGTGCCCGGCGTCTCCGTGCGCATCTGCCTGTCTAAGGCTGTGGCGGCCTGGGGTTGGGGTTGAGGTATGGTGTGGGTGGCCTGGGGTTGGGGTGTGGATTGAGGTTGGGGTTGAGGTATGGTGTGGGTGACCTCAGGCTGGGGTGTGGATTGAGGTTGGGGTGGGTATGGGGTGGCCTGGGGCTGGAATGGGTATGGGTATGGGTATGGGGTGGCCTGGGGTTGGAATGGGTATGGGTATGGGGTGGCCTGGGGTTGGTATGGGTATGGGGTGGCCTGGGGTTGGTATGGGTATGGGGTGGCCTGGGGTTGGAATGGGTATGGAGTGGCCTGGGGTTGGGGGAAGGGTTGGTATGGGAACTGAGGATGGGGTTGGTATGGGAATTGAGGATGGGGTTGGTATGGGAATTGAGGATGGGGTTGGGGTTGTTGTAGTGACGGATGAGGTGTACCTAGGTGGTCCCCAGTGGTGTCGGAAGAGGTGCTGTCCTCTACACTTCCACTTCCACTCCCACTGGTCCCCACTGACTGGTCATTATCTGGGTTAAACATTTTCTGTGATTCCTGGTGTGCCACGTCTTCTAAACTACCCTTTAGTACACCCTCGACCCGGACTCACTACAACCGTGATCTTATACAAATAAAAAAAATCACAACTCTATTCTAAGAGAAAACTACTAAATTCCCAAAATAGGAAATACAACGATTTATCGAGAGAATCGCTGAAGTGAATCCAATGAATGAGTGTCTGCCCCGCACTCGTGTCTGACCGTGAAATATCCCGCAGTTCTATTGCTGAAACCTAAGTCCTTTACGTTAAAAAAAATTAAAGAATCTAATTTATATAAAACAATTTAAATGATAACGCAACTAACGCGCAGCACTCGTGATGGATTAATAAAGAATATTTACTGTACTTGAATACTAAACACGCTTGAAGTGAGCAGCGTGGCCACTGATGACTGATGGAGCGGGACCAGCTGCGCTGAAAAAACTTAAGTCCCGCGCTTTTTCGCTTAAACGCTGAAAAATCAAAATTTTTGTTCTGAAGGAAAATAACTAGTTTTACGTTAATAAACCGCTCTAGCGATTAATATAGACACCCAGGACCTATAAATGCTTACTAAAAATTGAATTTTTATCAAAAACTGCGTTTTTACTCAATTGCTGGACTCTGCCAATTTTCCTGACTCCGAGGGAAAAATATTCTATCACCCCAAATATCACAAAACTCCTTTAATTCACAAAAAATTGGGTTTCTCGTTCCCAGATATAAATACGTTATTATTTACTACTGACGTTGTATACAGAACAATACTGACACTTCGGGCGGTTTCAACACTCACTAATTCGAATTTTCGTCAAAATCCGAGATTTTCACCTCCAATGGACTCTGACAAAATTACAACACGATTTTCTCGAAAAATAACTAAATTCGGCAAAAATGTAATTATCACTGTTTAATGCTTACGGACAGAATTACGTCCCTTGCGCGCACTAGAGAGTAATACTGACCCCAGAATATACACAAAACATGAAAATTCGAATTTTCGCCAAAAAGTCAGATTCTAGCCCAAGCTGGACTTAGAAAATTTTCCACCTACGTTTCTACTGAAAACAGAGTTCTAAGTCTAAAACACAATTCTACCGTCTTACTGGTAAAAACTAGAAAATATCACGCGCATCGACTGGGGAATCCTAATGACGCCCAGATCATACACGTGACCCACGAATACAAATTAATTACAGTTAACGAGTTTCCGACATCGACTTAGCCGAAAACTTATCCCAAAATACTTAGAAATATTCCACGGACAAATAACATTTACACGCAACTTACTATCCCTTAAACTCCTTCACTTACTATCGTGACCGACCAATAGCCCTAAGTCCAGAGGATTAACTACACTCTAGCAACAACGCCTCTGACTTAGACTAATACAACAGGGAATAACAAACTTAATGTACGCACTTAGCCTAATATGCAAGAAAATGCTAAACACTTGGGAAAAATTTTTAACCGGGGATTGAATTTAGGGGAAAAATTAATCTAGAACAACGCAAATAAACGGAAATTACTTTATAAATTTAAGTATACTTAATTAAAAAAAATGCACTCGACTTAACCCGTGTTACAAGAAGTTGCTGAGAACTTCGAAGCCAGCAGATGAAGTAGCTGATGAGACTCCAAGGTAGTGGAGGCAAGGACCTCGAGCTGTGAGGAGAAGCAGTGAAGAGGAGTGTCACATGCTTCTGTAGAGGTGGAGAACCACCATAGTTGCTCGAGGAAACTTCATGGTGTAGCAGCCAAGAGAGCTGTGGAGGAACCTAGCAGAAGGGTGAAGTGAAGCACCGTAGTTGCTCAAGGAAACATCATGATAGCAGCCTGGAGGAGCTGCAGAAGATCCTGGTAGTGAAGCCCAGAAGAACCTGAAGATCAGGGTAGTAAATTTCCAGAGGTGGAAGGGAAGTTCTGGTGGATCACTTATAGGGAGTTGATAGTGTTTGGTTGTCATTAGCGTGCAAGACGCAGTGAGAGGTGAGTGACTGTTTGCATTCTTATGTCAAGAAGTGATTTATTCTGAAGTTTAGAGTTGCAGTCGTAGGCTTGATTACCTACAGATGTATGTGTTCGAGGACTGATAGAGTGATCGATTGATCATCGTTGTGTATCAATGAACATTTATACTGATATGTGTTATTGCATTTAAATGCTGATTTTCTTTGTACACATTTATAGATATATATATATTTCTCATGTTGATAGTGCAACAGTGTATGTAGACTTGATCAACTTGAGGAGGTTGATAGTATCAGGTGGTGAACCAGGAGATAGGATACCACTTGATAAGCTGATGGTAGAGTTCTGGTTGTGTTGGAGAGCAACCTGATTGTAATAGTATAGAGTATAGGATTCATTATTATTATATGTGTGTATGTATCGCGTATGTGTTTTGTCCAGTAAATGTATCCCAATTTGCTGGTGTTTGCCCTTGTCCTAGTGAGGCTTCCCAGGAGGTAGTAAAGAAGGAGAGAGAGAGAGAGAGAAAGAACCAAGAACCACTGCCGTGGACAGGGTAAAAGGTAATACTAATAAGTCAAAAGGGGATCGAGGAGATCATATCACCTAAGGAGAGAGTGGGGAGTCACAGCGGCTCGAGTGGGTGTGTGCACATGACAACGAGGCTAAGTGTGGGAGCCGCATCCCCTAAATGTGTGACGTTGAGCCCCTCTCCAAGGGCCAGAAGCGCCTAGTGTGATCTCCTAGCGAGGTATAAGCACTCTACCGAGTTGTGGGTTGGGTTGTCCGTAAAGGAGGAACAACACGACAACACCACCAACCCACAGTCTATAATATGCCTGACTAAATATACTCTTGCCTGACAACATATCTGACTGTATTTATGCTTGCCTGACTATATTTTCGGTAGCCTGACAACATTTACACTTCCTTGACATTTTTTCGCTTGCCTGACTACATTTACGCTTGCCTGACTACATTTACGCTTGCCTGACTACATTTACACTTGCCTGACTACATTTACTTCGGGGTGACTATATTTGCGCTTGCTTGACTACATTTACTCTTGGCTGACAAAATTTACCCATGCCTGACTACGTTTACTCTTGCCTGACTATATTTAGGGTGGCCTAACTACATTTACGCTTGCTTGAATACATTTATGCTTGCTTGACTACATTTACGCTTTCCTGACTACATCTACGAATGCTTGACGAATTTTACGCTTGCTTGACTACATTTACTATTGCCTGACAACATTTTCCCATGCCTGACTACATTCACACTTGCCTGACTATATTTACGGTACCCTGACAACATTTTCACTTCCTAAACTACATTTATGCTTACCTGACTATATTTACGGTTCTCTGACTACATTTACTCTTGCCTTACTACAATTACATTGGCTTGACTATATTTACTATTGCCTGACAACATTTCCCCTTGCCTGACTACATTTACGTTTGCCTGGCTATATTTACAACTGACCGACTACATTTACGTTTGCCTGACTTCATTTATGCTTGCCTAACTACTTTTAACCAAGAGAATATTTACGATGGCTTGACTACATTAACGCTTGCCTGACTACAATTATGCTTGCCTGAATTCATTTATACCGGCGTGACTAAATTTACTCTTGCCTGACGATATGTACGCTTGCCTGACTAAATTTACGCTTGCCTGACTTCATTTACTCTTGCCTTAGAATATTTACTCTTCGCTCTGTATTTACGCTTGCCTGACTAAATTTACGCATGCCTGACTATATTTACGCTTACCTGACTTCATTTACGCTCCCCTGAGTATATTTACGATATCCTGACTATATTTACACTTGTTTGACTGCATTTACGCTGGCTTGACTACATTTACGCTAGCCTTTACATTTACGCTAGCCTCTACATTTACTCTTGTCTGACTACATTTACTCCGGTCTGACTACATTTGCGCTTGCCTGACTACATTTACACTTGCCTGACAAAATTTACCGATGCCTGACTATATTTAGAGTGGCCTGACAATATTTAGGGTGGCCTTTACAATATTTACGCTTTCTTGACTACATTTATGCTTGCTTGACTACATTTACGCTTTCCTGACTACATCTACGTCTGTTTGACTACATTTACGCTTGCGTGACTACATTTACTCTTGCCTGACAACATTTTCCCATACCTGAATACATTCACGCTTGCCTGACTATATTTTCGGTAACCTGACAACATTATACTTGCTTGACTATATTTATGCTTGCCTGACTATATTTATGCTTGCCTGACTACATTTACGCTTGCCTGACTAAATTTACGCTTGCCTAACTACATTTACACTTGCCTGACTACATTTACTTCGGGGTGACTATATTTGCGCTTGCTTGACTACATTTACTCTTGGCTGACAAAATTTACCCATGCCAGACTACGTTTACTCTTGCCTGACTATATTTAGTGTGGCCTAACTACATTTACGCTTGCTTGAATACATTTATGCTTGCTTGACTACATTTACGCTTTCCTGACTACATCTACGAATGCTTGACGAATTTTACGCTTGCTTGACTACATTTACTATTGCCTGACAACATTTTCCCATGCCTGACTACATTCACACTTGCCTGACTATATTTACGGTGCCCTGACAACATTTTCACTTGCTTAACTACATTTATGCTTACCTGACTATATTTACGGTTCTCTGACTACATTTACTCTTGCCTTACTACAATTACATTGGCTTGACTATATTTACTATTGCCTGACAACATTTCCCCTTGCCTGACTACATTTACGTTTGCCTGGCTATATTTACAACTGACCGACTACATTTACGTTTGCCTGACTTCATTTATGCTTGCCTAACTACTTTTAACCAAGAGAATATTTACGATGGCTTGACTACATTAACGCTTGCCTGACTACAATTATGCTTGCCTGAATTCATTTATACCGGCGTGACTAAATTTACTCTTGCCTGACGATATGTACGCTTGCCTGACTAAATTTACGCTTGCCTGACTTCATTTACTCTTGCCTTAGAATATTTACTCTTCGCTCTGTATTTACACTTGCCTGACTATATTTACGGTGCCCTGACAACATTATACTTGCTTGACTACATTTTTGCTTGCCTGAGTATATTTATGCTTGCCTGACTACATTTACGCTTGCCTGACTACATTTACGCTTGTCTGACTACATTTACACATGCCTGACTACATTTACTCCTCTCTGACTATATTTACGCTTGCCTGAATACATTTACTCTTGCCTGACAACATTTACCCATGCCTGATTACGTTTACACTTGCCTCACTATATTTACGGTGGCCTAACTACATTTACGCGTGCCTGAAAACCTTTACGCCTGCTTGACTTTATTTACGCTTGCCTGTCTACATTTAGTCTTGCCTGACAACATTTTCCCACGGCTGACTACATTTCCGCTTGCCTGACTATATTTACAGTTACCTCACTACATTTACACTTGCTTGACTACATTTATGCTGGCCTGACTACATTTACGTTTGTCTGACTACATTTACGCTTGCCTAACTACATATACTCTTGCCTGACAACATATCTGACTGTATTTATGCTTGCCTGACTATATTTTCGGTAGCCTGACAACATTTACACTTGCTTGACATTTTTTCACTTGCCTGACTACATTTACGCTTGTCTGACTACATTTACGTTTGCCTGGCTTCATTTACGCTTGCCTGACTACATTTACGCTTGCCTGAGTGTATTTAAGATGACCTGACTACATTTACGCTAGCCTGACTACATTTACTCTTGCTTGACTACATTTACTCATGCTTGACTTTATTTACGATTACCTTTTTACATTTACGCTTGCTTGACTATATATATGGAGGCCTTACTACATTTACGCTTTCATGACTACCTTTTCGCTTTCGTGACAACATTAACGCTTGTCAGGATAAATTTACGCTTGCTTGCCTAGATTAACGCTTGCCTGACTAGATTAACGCTTGCCTAACAAAATTACGCTTGCCTGACAAAATTAACGCCTGCCTAACCAAATTAACGCTTGCCTGACTAAATTATTAGTTGCCTGGCTAAATTTTTACTAGCCTGACTAAATTACTACTTGCGTGACTAAATTATTAGTTGAATGACTAAATTATTACTTTCCTTAATAAATAGTTAACTGCCCTGACTAATCTAACTCATGACTGATTAAATAAACTGACTGAATAAATATTCGCGTGCATGACTAAATTTAGGCTTGCCAGACTAAATTTACGCTTGCCAGACTAAATTTACGGGTGTTTTACTAAATTTACGCGTTCCTGATTAAATTTACGTTTGCCTTAATAAATTTTCGCGTGCCTAAATAAATTTTCGCGTGCCTGAATAAACTATTGCATGCCTGCCTATATTTACACTTGCCGCGCTATATTTACGCTTGCCTGTCTAAATTAACACTTGCCTACCTAAATTAACGCTTGCCTGACTAAATTAAATGTTGCCTTTATGTCTGACTTCATTTACGCTACCTGACTACATTTATGATAGCCTCACTACATTTACGCTTGAATGAAAATATTTACGCTAGCCTGACTACATTTAAGCTTGCCTGACTACATTCACGCTTGCCTGACTACATTTACGCTTGCCTGATTCTATTTACGCTTGCCTGAGTACATTTATACTATCCTCACTATATTTATGCTTGCCTGACTAAATTTACGCTTGCCTGACAACATTTACGCTTGCCTGACTACATTTATGAATTACATTTACACTTGCCTGACTACATTTATGAATTACATTTACGCTTGCCTGACTACTTTTACCCTTGCCTGACTAAATTTATGGTTGCCTGACTGAATTTACGCATGCCTGACTACACTTACACTTGCCTCAATACATTTACGTTTGCCGGAATACATTCACGATTGCTTGATAATATTTACGATGGCCTGACTACGTTTACGCTTGCCTAACTAGATTTACGCTTGCCTGACAACATTTACTCTTGCCTGACTACATTTACGACTGCTAGACTACATATACGTTTGCCTGACAATATTTATGCTTGCCTGACTACAGTTAATCCTAGATATATTTACGAATGCTTGACTACATTTACGCTGGCCTGACTAAATTTTCTCTTTCCTGACAATATGTAACCTTGCCTGACTAAATTCACGCTTGCCTGACTTCATTCACGCTTGCCTGAGTATATTTACGATGGCCTGAATACATTGACGCTCTGTTGACTACATTTAAGCTTGCAGATTACATTTACGCTTCCCTGACTACATTCAACCTTGAATGACTACATATACTCTTGCATGACAACATTTACGCAAGCGTGACTACGTTTATCCTTGCCTGACTATATTTACGGTGGTCTTACAACATTTACGCTTGCCTGACTTATTTCCTCTTGTTTGAATACATTTACGCGTGCCTGACTACATTTGCGTTTGCTTGACTACAGTTACGCTTGCCTGACTACATATAAATAAATAAATAAATAAATAAATAAATGTTTATTTAGGAAAGGTACATACATAAAGAGATTTTACAAAGTTTGTTGGATTAATAGATAGAGCTAGTACATACAATGCCTAAAGCCACTATTACGCAAAGCGTAATATATTTACGAGGCCCTGACTACATTTACGCTTGCCCAAGTATATTTACGATTACCTGACTACATTTACGCTTGCCTGACTACATTTACGCTTGCCTGATTATATTTCCGCTTGCCTGACTTATTTACTCTTGTTTGAATACATTTACGCGTGCCTGACTACATTTGCGTTTGCCTGACTACAGTTACGCTTGCCTGAATACATATACGCTTGTATGAGTATATTAACGAGGCCCTGACTACATTTAATCTAGCCCAAGTATATTTACGATGGCTTGACTACATTTACGCTTGCCTGACTACATTTATTCTTGCCTGACTATATTTAATCTTGACTGACTTTATTTACGATTACCTGACTACATTTACGCTTGCCTGACTACATTTACGCTTGATTGACAACATTTACGCTTGCCTGATTATATTTACGCTTGCCTGACTATATTTATGCGTGCTTGATTACATTTACGCTTGCCTGACTACATATAAATAAATAAATGAATAAATAAATAAATCTTTATTTAGGAAAGGTACATACATAAAGAGATTTTACAAAGTTTGTTGGATTAATAGATAGAGCTAGTACATACAATGCCTAAAGCCACTATTACGCAAAGCGTAATATATTTACGAGGCCCTGACTACATTTATGCTTGCCCAAGTATATTTACGATTACCTGACTACATTTACGCTTGCCTGACTACATTTACGCTTGCCTGATTATATTTACGCTTGCCTGACTTATTTACTCTTGTTTGAATACATTTACGCGTGCCTGACTACATTTGCGTTTGCCTGACTACAGTTACGCTTGCCTGAATACATATACGCTTGTATGAGTATATTTACGAGGCCCTGACTACATTTAATCTAGCCCAAGTATATTTACGATGGCTTGACTACATTTACGCTTGCCTGACTACATTTATTCTTGCCTGACTATATTTAATCTTGACTGACTTTATTTACGATTACCTGACTACATTTACGCTTGCCTGACTACATTTACGCTTGATTGACTACATTTACGCTTGCCTGATTATATTTACGCTTGCCTGACTATATTTATGCGTGCTTGATTACATTTACGCTTGCCTGACTACATATATACTTGTCTGAATACATTTTCGCTATCCTGACTACATTTCTGCTGGTCTGGCTACATTTACGCTTTCCTGACTACATTTACTCCTGCCAGGCAACATTTACCCATGCATGACTACATTTAAACTAGCCTGATTATATTTACAGTGGCTTGAGTACATTTACGCTTACCTGAGTACATGTATGCTATCTTCACTATATTTATGCATGCCTGACTAAAGTTACGCTTTCCTGACAACATTTACGCTTCCCTAGCTACATTTATGCTTGCCTGACAACATTTTCGAGTACCTGACTTTATTTACGTTTGCCTGACTACATTTACGTTTGCCTAGCTACAGATACGCTTGACTCACTACATATACGCTTGCCTGAGTGTATTTACAATGACCTGACTTTATTTACGCTTGCCTGATTACATTTACTCTTGCTTGACTACATTTACTCATGCCTGACTTTATTTACGATTACCTTACTACATT
The DNA here is from genome assembly GCF_040958095.1 of Procambarus clarkii. Lineage (NCBI taxonomy): Eukaryota > Metazoa > Arthropoda > Malacostraca > Decapoda > Cambaridae > Procambarus > Procambarus clarkii. Next base: position 18,207,890 of record NC_091183.1, read on the forward strand.
TACGCTTGCTTGCCTATATTTATTGTGGCCTGACAGCATTTACGGTTGCATGACTACATTTTTGCTTTCCTGACAACATTAACGCTTGTCAGAATAAATTTACGCTTGCTTGACTAGATTATCGCTTGACTGACTAAATTAACGCTTGCCTGACCAAATTAACGCTTGCCTGACAAAATTATTACTTGCCTGGCTAAATTTTTACTGCCCTGAATAAATTATTACTTGCGTGACTAAATTTGTATTTGCCTGACTAAATTATTACTTGCTTGACTAAAATAAATCTTGCAAGAATAAATGAACTATTGTCTAACTAAATTCACGCTTGCCTGAATAAATTTACAAGTGCCAGAATAATTTAAGCTTGCCTGACTAAATTAACGCTTGCCTGACTAAATTATTACTGTCGTGACTAAATTATTAATTGCATGACTAAATTATTACTTGCCTGAATAAATAATTAACTGCCCTGACTAATCTAACTCATTATTGACTAAATAAACGCTAGACTGAATAAATGTTCCCGTGTATGACTAAATATACGCTTGCCAGACTAAATTTACGCGTGTTTGACTAAATGTAGGGGTGTTTGACTAAATTTACGCGTTCCTGACTATTTTTACGTTTGCCTTAATAAACTTTCGCGTGCCTGAATAAATTTTCGCGTGCCTGAATAAAATATTGCATGCCTGGCTATATTTCCGCTTGCCGGGCTAAATTTACGCACGCTTGACTTAATTAACGCTTGCCTAACTAAATTACCGCTTGCCTGACTAAATTAAAGCTTGCCTTTATGTCTGACTTCATTTATGCTTGCCTGACTACATTTATGATAACCTCACTACATTTACGCTTGACTGACTACATTTACGCTAGCCTGACTACATTTACGCTTGCCTGACTACATTCACGCTTGCCTGACTACATTTACGCTTGCCTGATTATATTTACGCTTGCCTGACTACATTTATGCTTGCTTTACTACATTTACCCATGCCTGACTACACTTAAACTTGCCTGACTATATTTACAGTTTCATGATTATGTTTACACTTCCTGAGTTTATTTATGCTCTCCTCACTATATTTATGCTTGCCTGACTAAAATTACGCTTGCCTGACAACATTTACGCTTGCCTGACTTCATTTATAATTTCATTTACGCTTGCCTGACTACATTTAATCCTGAGTGTATTTAAGATGGCGTCACTACATTTACGCTTGCCTGACTACATTTACGCTCAGATGACTACATTTACACTTGCCTGAATACATTTACGCTTGCCTGACGACATTTACGCTTGCCTGACTATATTTACGCTTGCCTGACTACATTTACCCTTCGCTCTACATTTACAATTGCCTGACTAAATTTACGCCTGCCTGACTATATTTACTCTTGCCTGACTACATTTACGCTTGCCCGACTTCATTTACTCTCCCCTGAGTATTTACGATATCTAGACTACATTTACACTTGTTTGACTACATTTACGCTTGCTTGACTACATTTACGCTTGCCTGACTACATTTACACTTGCCTGACTAAATTTACTCACGTCTGACTTCATTTGCGCTTGCCTGACTTCATTTACTCTTGCCTGACAAAATTTACCCATGCCTCACTACGTTTAAGCTTGCCTGACTATATTTAAGGTAGTCTGACAACATTTGCACCTGCTTGACTACATTTACGCTTGTCTGGCTACATTTACGCTTGCCTGACTACATTTACTCTTGCCTGACAACATTTACCCCTGCGTGAATATATATAAACTTGCCTGACTATATTTACAGTGGCCTAACTACATTTATTCCTGCCTGAGTACATTTATGCTATCCTCACTATATTTATGCTTGCGTATTTATGCTATACTAAAATTACGTTGGCCTGACAACATTTACTCTTGCCTGACAACATTTTCCCATGCCTGACTACATTTACGCTTGCCTGACTATATTTATGCCTGCTTGACTACATTTACGCTTGCCTGACTTCATATATGCTTGCCTGACTATATTTACGCTTGTCTGACTACATTTACTCTTGCCTGACTATATTTACGACTGTTAGACTACATATACGCTTGCCTGACAATATTTATGCTTGCCTGACTACAGTTAATCCTAGATATATTTACGATTGCTTGACTACATTTTCGCTGGCCTGACTAAATTTTCCCTTTCCTGACGATATGTAACCTTGCCTGACTAAATTTACGTTTGCCTGACTTCATTCACGCTTGCCTGAGTATATTTACGAGGGCCTGAATACATTGACGCTCTGTTGACTACATTTAAGCTTGCCGATAACATTTACGCTTCCCTGACTACATTTAAGCTTGCCTGACTACATATACTCTTTCTTGACAACATTTACGCAAGCGTGACTACGTTTATGCTTGCCTGACTATAATTACGGTAGTCTTACAACATTTATGTTTGCCTGACTTATTTACTCTTGTTTGAATACATTTACGCGTGCCTGACTACATTTGCGTTTGCCTGACTACAGTTACGCTTGCCTGACTACAGTTACGCTTCCCTGACTACATATACGCTTGTCTGAGTATATTTACGAGGCCCCGACTACATTTACGCTTGCCCAAGTATATTTACGATGGCTTCACTACATTTACGCTTGCCTGACTACATTTATTCTTGCCTGACTATATTTAATCTTGCCTGACTTTATTTACGATTACCTGACTACATTTACGCTTGCCTGACTACATTTACGCTTGCCTGATTATATTTACGCTTGCCTGACTATATTTATGCATGCTTGACTACATTTACACTCTCCTGACTACATATATACTTGTCTGACTACATTTTTTCTATCCTGACTACATTTCCGCTTGTCTGGCTACATTTACGCTTGCCTGACTACATTTACTCCTGCCTGGCAACATTTACCCATGCATGACTACATTTTAACTTGTCTGATTATATTTACAGTGGCTTGACTACATTTACGCTTACCTGAGTACATGTATGCTATCTTCACTATATTTATGCATGCCTGACTAAAGTTACGCTTTCCTGACAACATTTACGCTTCCCTAGCTACATTTATGCTTGCCTGATAACATTTTCGCTTATCTGACTTTATTTACGTCTGCCTGACTACATCTACGTTTGCCTAGCTACAGTTACGCTTGCCTGAGTGTATTTACAATGACCTGACTTTATTTACGCTTGCCTGATTACATTTGCTCATGCTTGACTACATTTACTCATGCCTGACTTTATTTACGATTACCTTACTACATTTACGCTTGCTTGCCTATATTTATTGTGGCCTGACAGCATTTACGGTTGCATGACTACATTTTTGCTTTCCTGACAACATTAACGCTTGTCAGAATAAATTTACGCTTGCTTGACTAGATTAACGCTTGCCTGACTAGATTAACGCTTGCCTAACAAAATTACGCTTGCTGACTAAATTAACGCTTGCCTGACCAAATTAACGCTTGCCTGACAAAATTATTACTTGCCAGGCTAAATTTTTACTGCCCTGAATAAATTATTACTTGCGTGACTAAATTTGTATTTCCCTGACTAAATTATTACTTGCTTGACTAAATTAAATCTTGCAAGAATAAATGAACTCTTGTCTAACTAAATTTACGCTTGCCTGAATAAATTTACAAGTGCCAGATAAATTTAAGCTTGCCTGACTAAATTAACGCTTGCCTGACTAAATTATTACTGGCATGACTAAATTATTAGTTGCATGACTAAATTATTAATTGCCTGAATAAATAATTAACTGCCCTCACTAATCTATCTCATGATTGACTAAATAAACGCTAGACTGAATAAATGTTCGCGTGCATGACTAAATATACGTTTGCCAGTCTAAATTTACGCGTGTTTGACTAAATGTAGGGGTGTTTGACTAAATTTACGCGTTCCTGACTATTTTTACGTTTGCCTTAATAAACTTTCGCGTGCCTGAATAAATTTTCGCGTGCCTGAATAAAATATTGCATGCCTGGCTTTATTTACGCTTGCTGGGCTAAATTTACGAATGCTTGACTTAATTAACGCTTGCCTAACTAAATTACCGCTTGCCTGACTAAATTAAAGCTTGCCTTTATGTCTGACTTCATTTATGCTTGCCTGACTACATTTATGATAACCTCACTACATTTACGCTTGTCTGACTACATTTACGCTAGCCTGACTTCATTTACTCTTGCCTGACTACATTCACGCTTGCCTGACTACATTTATGCTTGCCTGATTATATTTACGCTTGCCTGAGTACATTTATGCTTGCTTTACTACATTTACCCATGCCTGACTACACTTAAACTTGCCTGACTATATTTACAGTTTCATGATTATGTTTACACTTCCTGAGTTTATTTATGCTCTCCTCACTATATTTATGCTTGCCTGACTAAAATTACGCTTACCTGACAACATTTACGCTTGCCTGACTTCATTTAGTAATTACATTTACGCTTGCCTGACTACATTTAATCCTCAGTGTATTTAAGATGACGTCACTACATTTACGCTTGCCTGACTACATTTACACTTGCCTGAATACATTTACGTTTGCCTGACGACATTTACGTTTGCCTGACTATATTTCCGCTTGCCTGACTACATTTACTCTTCGCTCTACATTTACAATTGCCTGACTAAATTTACGCCTGCCTGACTATATTTACTCCTGCCTGACTACATTTACGCTTGCCCGACTTAATTTACTCTCATCTGAGTATATTTACGATATCTAGACTACATTTACACTTGTTTGACTACATTTACGCTTGCTTGACTACATTTACGCTTGCCTCTCTACTTTTACACTTGCCTGACTAAATTTACTCCAGTCTGACTTCATTTGCGCTTGCCTGACTTCATTTACTCTTGCCTGACAAAATTTATCCATGCCTCACTACATTTAAGCTTGCCTGACTAAATTTAAGGTAGTCTGACAACATTTGCACCTGCTTGACTACATTTACGCTTGTCTGGCTACATTTACGCTTGCCTGACTACATTTACTCTTGCCTGACAACATTTACCCCTGCATGAATATATATAAACTTGCCTGACTATATTTACAGTGGCCTAACTACATTTATGCCTGCCTGAGTACATTTATGCTATCCTCACTATATTTAAGCTTGCGTATTTATGCTTTACTAAAATTACGTTGGCCTGACAACATTTACTCTTGCCTGACCACATTTTCCCATGCCTGACTACATTTACGCTTGCCTGACTATATATATGCCTGCTTGACTACATTTACGCTTGCCTGACTTCATATATGCTTGCCTGACTATATTTACGCTTGTCTGACTACATTTACTCTTGCCTGACTATATTTACGACTGCTAGACTACATATACGCTTGCCTGACAATATTTATGCTTGCCTGACTACAGTTAATCCTAGATATATTTACGATTGCTTGACTACATTTACGCTGGCCTGACTAAATTTTCCCTTTCCTGACGATATGTAACCTTGCCTGACTAAATTTACGTTTGCCTGACTTCATTCACGCTTGCCTGAGTATATTTACGATGGCCTGAATACATTGACGCTCTGTTGACTACATTTAAGCTTGCCGATTACATTTACGCTTCCCTGACTACATTTAAGCTTGCCTGACTACATATACTCTTGCTTGACAACATTTACGCAAGCGTGACTACGTTTATGCTTGCATGACTATATTTACGATAGTCTTACAACATTTACGCTTGCCTGACTTATTTACTCTTGCTTGAATACATTTACGCATGCCTGACTACATTTGCGTTTGCCTGACTACAGTTACGCTTGCCTGACTACAGTTACGCTTCCCTGACTACATATACGCTTGTCTGAGTATATTTACGAGGCCCCGACTACATTTACGCTTGCCCAAGTATATTTACGATGGCTTGACTACATTTACGCTTGCCTGACTACATTTATTCTTGCCTGACTATATTTAATCTTGCCTGACTTTATTTACGATTACCTGACTACATTTACGCTTGCCTGACTACATTTACGCTTGCCTGATTATATTTACGCTTGCCTGACTATATTTATGCATGCTTGACTACATTTACGCTTGCCTGACTACATATATACTTGTCTGACTACATTTTCGCTATCCTGACTACATTTCCGCTGGTCTGGCTACATTTACGCTTGCCTGACTACATTTACTCCTGCCTGGCAACATTTACCCATGCATGACTACATTTAAACTTGCCTGATTATATTTACAGTGGCTTGACTACATTTACGCTTACCTGAGTACATGTATGCTATCTTCACTATATTTATGCATGCCTGACTAAAGTTACGCTTTCCTGACAACATTTACGCTTCCCTAGCTACATTTATGCTTGCCTGATAACATTTTCGCTTATCTGACATTATTTACGTCTGCCTGACTACATTTACGTTTGCCTAGCTACAGTTACGCTTGACTCACTACATTTACGCTTGCCTGAGTGTATTTACAATGACCTGACTTTATTTACGCTTGCCTGATTACATTTACTCCTGCTTGACTACATTTACTCATGCCTGACTTTATTTACGATTACCTTACTACATTTACGCTTGCTTGCCTATATTTATTGTGGCCTGACAGCATTTACGGTTGCATGACTACATTTTTGCTTTCCTGACAACATTAACGCTTGTCAGAATAAATTTACGCTTGCTTGACTAGATTAACGCTTGCCTGACTAGATTAACGCTTGCCTAACAAAATTACGCTTGCCTGACAAAATTATTTCTTGCCTGGCTAAATTTTTACTGCCCTGAATAAATTATTACTTCCGTGACTAAATTTGTATTTGCCTGACTAAATTATTACTTGCTTGACTAAATTAAATCTTGCAAGAATAAATAACCTCTTGTCTAACTAAATTTACGCTTGCCTGAATAAATTTACAAGTGCCAGATTAATTTAAGCTTGCCTGACTAAATTAACGCTTGCCTGACTAAATTATTACTGGCGTGACTAAATTATTAGTTGCATGACTAAATTATTAATTGCCTGAATAAATAATTAACTGCCCTCACTAATCTAACTCATGATTGACTAAATAAACGCTAGACTGAATAAATGTTCGCGTGCATGACTAAATATACGCTTGCCAGGCTAAATTTACGCGTGTTTGACTAAATGTAGGGGTGTTTGACTAAATTTACGCGTTCCTGACTATTTTTACGTTTGCCTTAAAAAACTTTCGCGTTCCAGAATAAATTTTCGCGTGCCTGAATAAAATATTGCATGCCTGGCTATATTTACGCTTGCCGGGCTAAATTTACGCATGCTTGACTTAATTAACGCTTGCCTAACTAAATTACCGCTTGCCTGACTAAATTAAAGCTTGCCTTTATGTCTGACTTCATTTACGCTTGCCTGACTACATTTATGATAACCTCACTACATTTACGCTTGCCTGACTACATTTACGCTTGCCTGACTACATATATGCTTGCCTGACTATATTTAAGCTTGCCTGACAACATTTACGCTTGCCTGACTACATTTACACTTGCTTGGCTACATTTACTCTTGCCTGACAACATTTACCCTTACCTGACAACATTTATCCTTGCCTGACTACATTTACGCTAGCCTGACTATATATACGGTTGACCGACTACATTTACGTTTGCCTGACAACTTTTATGCTTGCCTGACTACGTTTAATCCAGAGAATATTTACGATTGCTTGACTACATTTACGCTTGTCTGACTAAACTTACGCTTGCCTAACTAAATTATTACTGGTGTGACTAAATTTTTACTTGCCTTACTTAATAATTACTTGCCCGACAAAATTAGTACCTGCCTGACTCATCTAACTCTTGACTAACTAAATAAACGCTAAACTGAATAAATGTTCGGGTGCCTGACTAAATTAACTCTTGACTGACTAAATTAATGCTTGCCTGACTAAATTAAGGGTTGTCTGGCTAAATTACCGTTTGTCTGACTTCATTTACGCTTGCGTGACTTCATTTACGCTTGTCTGTCTACATTTATGATAACCTCACTACATTTACTCTTGCCTAACTAAATGTACGCTCGCCTGACAACATTTTCGCTTGCCTGATTATATTTACTCTTGCCTGACTACATTACGTTTGCCTGATTATATTTACGCTTGCCTGACTACATTTATGCTTGCTTGACTACATTTATGCTTGCTTGACTACATTTACGCTTGATTGAGTACATATACACTTGCCTGACTACATTTGCTCTATCCTGATTTCATTTACGCTTGTCTGACTGCATTTTCTCTTGCCTGACACCATTTACCCATGCCTGACTACATTTAAAATAGCCTGACTATGTTTACAGTTTCCTGACTACATTTTCGTTTACCTGAGTACATTTACGCTATGCTCACAATATTTGTGCTTGCCTGACTAAAATTACGCTTGCCTGACAACATTTACGCTTGCCTGACTACATTTATGCTTGCCTAACTACATTAAATCCTGAGGGTATTTATGATGACTTCACTACATTTACGGTTGCCTGACTACATATATGCTGGCCTGACTACATTTATGCTTGCCTGACTACATTTACACTTGCCTGGCTTCATTTACGCTTGCCTGACTACATTTAATCTTTTCTCTACATTTACGCTGGCCTGACTAAATTTAAGCATACCTGACTATATTTATGCTTGCGTCACTACATTTAAGCTTGCCTGACTACATCTTATCTTGAGTACATTTACGATGGCTTACCTACATTTACGTTAGCATGACTTCATTTATGCTTGCCTGACTACATTTAATCCTGAGTATATTTACGATTGCTTGACTACATATACGCTTGCCTGACTTCACTTACGCATGCCTGACTACATTTACGCTTGCCTGACTATATTTACGCTTGCCGGACTACATTTACGAATGCCTGAGTTTATTTACGAGGGGCTGACTACATTTACGCTTTCCTGAGTATATTTATGATGGCCTGACTACATTTACGCTAGCCTGACTACCTTTACTCTTTCCTGACTGTATTTACTCTTGCCTGACATTATTTACGATTACCTGACAACATTCACGCTTGGTTGTCTATGTTTATAGTGGCCGGACTACATTTTCGATTGCCGGACATCTTTATCACTGGCCAGAATAAATTTTCGCTTAGATTAGATTAATGCTTGCTTGAGAAATTTACGCTTGCCTCACTAAATTAACGCTTCCCTTACAAAATTAACGCTTGCCATACTAAATTATTACTTTCCTGGCTAAATTATTACTGGCCAAACAAAATTATTACTTGCCTGACAAAATTATTACTTGCCTGACAAAATTATTATTTGCCTGAGTAAATTATTACACACCTGAATAAATTAACTCTTGCAAGAATAAATTAACTCTTACCTGCTTAAATTTACGCTTCTCTGACTAAATTACCACGTGCCTGAACAAATTTTTGGGTGCCTGATGAAATTAAAGCTTGCCTGACTAAATTATTACTTTCCTGACTAAATAATTTCATGCCTGACAAAATTAACTCATGTCTGACTAAACTTATTCTTGCATGACTAAATTTACTAGTGTTTGACTAAATTTTCTGGTGTTTGACTAAATTTCCGCGTGCCTGACTAAATTTACGTTTGCCTGAATAAATTTTCTCGTGCCTGGGTAAAATATTGCATGCCTGGTTGAACTTACGCTTGACTGACTAATTAAACAGTTGCCTGACTAATTAAACACTTGCCTGACTAATTTAACGCTTTCCTGACTAGATTTACGCTTGCCTTCCTTCATTTGCGCTTACCTGAGTATACTTATGATTGCCTGAGAACGTTTATGATTGCTTGATTACATTTTCTCTTGCCTGACTTCATTTACGCTTGCAAGATTACATTTACGCTTGCCTGACTATATTTACGGTGGTCTGACTAATATTACGTATGCCTGATTACATTTTCGCTTGCCTGAGTAAATTTACGCTTGCCTAACTACATTTACGGTAGCCTGAGTATAATTACTATTGTCTGACTACATTTATGCTTTCCTGACTACATTTATGCTTGCCTAACTACAATTACGCTTGCCTGACAACATATACGCTTTCCTGTCTACATTTACGCAGGCCTGACTACATTTACGCTTGCTTGAAAATATTTACGCTTCCCTGACTATATTTGCTATTGCCTTACTATATTTACGCTGGCCTGACTAAATTTACCCTTTCCTTAAGCTATGTATGCTCGCCTGAATAAATTTACGCTTGCCTGACTTCATTTACGCTTGCCTGAGAATATTTACGATTGCCATGACTACATTTACGCTTTCTTGATTACATTTACACTTGCCTGACTACATTTACGCTTGCCTGACAACATTTACGCTTGCTTGACTACATTTACGCTTGCCTGCCTACATTTACTCTTCGCTCTACATTTACGCTTGCCTGACTTCATTTACGCTTGCCTGAGTATATTTACATTTGCCTGAATATATTTACGTTTGACTGACTACAGTTTCGTTTGCCTGATTACATTTACATTTGCCTGAATACATTTACGTTTGACTGACTACATTTACGTTTGCCTGATTACATTTACGCTTGCCTGACTACATTTTCGCTTTCCTGACTACATTTACTCCTGCCTGAAAACATTTATCCTTGCCTGACTACATTTACGTTTGCCTGACTTCATTTACGCATGCCTAAGCATATTTACGGTGGCCTGACAACATTTACGCTTGCCTGACTACACTTACGCTTGCCTGAATACATTTACATTTGCCTGACTATTTTTACGTTTGCCTCAGTATATTTACGATGGTCTGACTACATTTACGCTTGTCTATCTACATTTACTCCAGCCTTTCGACATTTACTCTTACCAGAATTTATTTACGATTGCCTGACTACATTTACGCTTTTCTTGCCTATATTAATGGTGGCCTGACTACATTTACGATTGCCTGACTACATTTACTCTTGCCTGACAACATTTACCAATGCCTGACTACTTTCACGCTTGCCTGGCTATGTTTACGGTGGCCTGCCTACATTTACACTTGCATGACAACATTTACACTTAATTGACTACATTTACGATTGCCTGACCACATATACGCTTGCCTGACTACATTTACGCTTGCCTGACTACATATACACTTGCCTGACTACATTTACGCTTGCCTGACTATATTTACGATTGCCCTACTACATTTAAGCCTGCTTGACTTCAATTATGCTTGCCTGACTACATTTTATCCTGAGTATATTTACGATTATTTGACTACATTTACGTTTGCCTAACTATATTTACGCATTCCTGACTACATTTACGCTTACCTGACTACATTTACGAATACCTGACTACATTTACGCTTGCCTGACTACATTTATGCTTGCCTGACTACATTTATTCCTGACTATATTTACGATGTCTTGACTACATTTATTCCTGACTATATTTACGATGTCTTGACTACATTTTCGCTTGCCTGACTACATTTACGCATGCCTGACTACATTTACGCTTGCCTTACTACATTTACGCTTGCCTGACTACGTTTACGCTTCTCTGACTGCAAAAAGCACTTTCTTGACTCCATTGACTCCTGCCTCACAATATTTACACATGCCTGACTACATTTACGCTTGCCTGAGATTATTTACGAGGGCCTGACTACATTTACGTTTGCCTGAGTATATTTACGATGGCCTGACTACATTTACACTTGCCTGACTACATTTACCCTTGCCTGACTATATTTACTCTTGCCTGACAATTTTTTACGGTTGCCTCACTACAGTTACGCTTGGTTGCTTATATTTATTGTAGCCTGAATACATTTACACTTGCCTGACTACATTTTCGCTTGCCTGACAACATTATCAATGGCCAGAATATATTTACGCTTTCCTGACTAGATTAACGCTTGCCTGAGAAAATTACGCTTGCCTGACTAAATTAACGCTTTCCTGAGTAAAAACCGCTTGCCTGCCTAAATAAACGCTAGCCTAACAAAATTGACGCTTGCCTGACTAAATTATTACTTGCCTGGCTAAATTTTTACTGGCCAAACTAAATTATTACTTTGATAAAATTATTATTTGCCTGAGTAAATTATTACATACCTGACTAAATTTACTCTTGCAAGAATGAATTAACACTTGCCTAATTAAATTTACGCCTCTCTGACTAAATTACCGCGTGCCTGTATGAATTTACGGGTGCCTAAATAAATTAATGCTTGCCTAACTAAATTATTACTTGCCTGACTAAATAATTTCCTGCCTGACAAAATTAACTCTTGTCTTTTAAACTTATGATAGCCTGACAAAATTTATGCGTGTTTCACTAAATTTACTGGTTTTAGACTAAATTTACGCGTGCCTGACTAAATTTACGTTTGCCTGAATAAATTTTCGCGTGCCTGAACAAATTATTGCATGCTTGGCTAAATTTACGCTTGAAGGGGTAATTTTACGTTTGCCTGGCTAAATTAACACTTGCCTGACTAAATTAACGCTTACCTGACTAAATTAATGCTTGCCTGACTAAATTAACGCTTTCCTGGCTAAATTTACGCTTGCCTTACTTCATTTACGCTTGCCTCAGTATACTTATGATTGTCTGTGTACATTTATGATGGCTTGATTACATATACGCTGGCTTGACTACATTTAAGCTTGCCTGACTCCATTTCCGCTTAACTGACTACATTTACGCATGTCTGACTATATTTATACTTTTTTGACTGCATTTACTCTTGCCTGACAACATTTACCCATGCCTAACTACATTTACGCTTGCCTGACTATATTTACTCTACCCTGAAAACATTTACTAATGCCTGACTACATTCATGCTTGCCTGACTTCATTTAATCCTGAGTATAATTACGATTGCTTGACCGCATTTACGCTCGCCTGACTAATTATATGCTTGCCTGACTAGCTTTAAACCTGAGTATATTTACGATAACTTGACTAAATTTTAGCTTGTCTGACTATATTTCCGGAAGCCTGACTACATTTACACTTGCCTGACTATTTTTTTGGTGGCCCGACAACATTTACGCTTGCTTGACTTTATTTACGCTTGCTTGACTTTATTTAGGCTTGCTAAACTACATTTACGCTTGCCTGACTATATTTACGGTGCCCTGACAACATTTACGCTTGCACGACTACATTTACGCTTGCCTGACTACATTTACGCTTGCCTGACTACATTTACGCTTGCCTGACTTCATTTACGCTTTCCTGACTACATTTACGCTTGCTTGACTTCATTTACGCTTGCCAGACTACATTTACGCTTGCCTGACTATATTTACGATGGCTTGACTACATTTACGCTTGCCTGACTAAATTTACGCTTGCCTGACTACATCAACGGTTAACTGAGTACATTTACGATTGCCTGACTATATTTATGCTTTCCTAACTACATTTACACTTGCCAGACTACATTTACACTTGCCTGACAACATTTACGCTTGCCTGACTTCATTTACGCTTGCCTGATTTTATTTACGCTAGCTTGACTACATTAACGCTTTCCAGACTACATTTACTCTTGCCTGACTACATTTACGCTGGCCTGACTACATTTACGCATGTCTGACTACATTTACTCTTGCCTGACTATATTCACGGTGGTTTGACTACCTTTTCGGTTGCATGAGTATATTTACGTTGACCTGTTTACATTTACGCTTACCTGACTATATTTTCGCTTGCCTGACAACATTTACTCTTGCCTGACTATATTTACGATTGCATGACTTCATTTACGCTTGCTTGACCATATTTATGCTTGCCTGAGTACATATAATCCTGAGTATATTTTCGATAGCTCGACTACATTTACGCTTGCCTAACTACATTTGCGCTTGCCTGAGTTACGATGGCCAGACTACATTAACGCTGGCCTGACTACATTTACGCTTGCCTCACTACACTTACGCTTGTCTGACTCCATTTAGGCTTGATTGACTTCATTTACTCTTGCCTGATAACATTTATCCATGCCTGACTACATTTACGCTTGTCTGACTTCATTTATGCTTGCTTGACTATATTTACGCTTGCCTGATTACATTTACGCCTGCCTGACTTCATTTACGCTTGCCTGATTTTATTTACGCTTGCTTGACTACATTAACGCTAGCCAGACTACATTTACTCTTGCTTGACTATATTTACTATGGCCTGACTAGGTTTACGCTTGCCTGAGTATATTTACGATAGCCTGACTACATTTACGCTTACCTGACTAGATTTTCGCCTGCCTGACAACATTTACTGTTGCCTGACTATTTGTACAATTTCATGAGTACATTTACGCTTGCTTAGGCATATTTATGCTTGCCTGAGTACATTTAATCCTGAGTATATTTTCGATACCTTGATTACATTTACGCTTGCCTGACTTCATTTACGCGTGCGTGAGTATATTTACAATGGCCTGACTACATTTACGCTCTCTTGACTACATTTATGCTTGCTGACTGCATTTACGCTTGCTTCACAACATTTACGGTTGTCTGACTCCATTTACGCTTGACTGACTACATTTACTTTTGCCTGACAACATTTTTCCATGCCTGACTACATTTACGCTTGCCTGAGTATATTTACGATGACCTGACTACATTTACGCTTGTCTATCTGCATTTACTCCTGTATGACGAAATTTACTCTTGCCTGAATTTATTTGCGATTGCCTGACTAGATTTACGCTTGCTTGCCTATATTTATGGTGGCCTGACTACATTTACGCTTGCATAACTTCATTTTCGGTTGCCTGACAACATCCCTGGAAACACAAACCGAAACTGTCTCTATTTTCCGCTTGTTACAACATATAATAAAGTTGTTACATCTTGGCTTAACGTGTATATGACGTATTAGAACGTTCTTAAAACTTGCTATATTGGTTGTTATAAGTGGTTAGGAGGTGTTAAAACTTGTTCGAACGTTGTACCAACATCGAGGTTTTGGTGTGTGCTTGGCGGGATTAACGCATGCCAGAATAAATTTACGCTTGCCGGACTTCATTGACGCTTGCTTGACTAGATTAACGCTGTCCTGACTAGATTACTGCTTGCCTAACAAAATTACGCTTGTCTGACTAAATTAACACTTGCTTGACTTTTTAAAGCTTGCCTGAGTAAATTACTGCTTGCCAGTGTACATTAACGCTAGCCTGACCAAATTAACGCTTGCCTGATTAAATTAATACTTGCCTGGCTAAATTATTACTGGCTTGCCTAAATTATTAATTGCCTGACTAAATTATTATTTGCCTGACTAAATTAACTCATGCAAAAATAAATTAAATCTTGCAAAAATAAATTAACTCTTGCAAAAATAAATTAACTCTTGCAAAAATAAATTAACTCTTGCCTGATTAAATGTACTCTTGCCTGATTAAATGTACTCTTGCCTGAATTACTGCGTGACTGAATAAATTAAAAGGTACCTGAATAAATTTACAGGTGCCTGAATAAATAAAAGCTTGCCTGAATAAATTATTACTTGCCTGACTAAATTATAACTTGCCTGACTAAATTATTACCTGTCTGACAAAACTAACTCTTGCCCGAATAAATAAACGCTTGCCTGACTTCCATTTACGGTTGCCCTACTACATTCGCGATTGCCTGACAACATTTATACTTACATGATTACATTTAATCCGGGGTATATTTACGATGGCTTGACTAAATTTACGCTTGCTTGACTATATTTATGCTCCCCTGACCACGTTTAATCCTGAGTATATTTACTATGGATTGACTACATTTACGCTTGCCAGACTACATTTAAGCTTGCCTGACTACATTTTACTCTTGCCTGACAACATTCACCCATGCCTGGTTACATTTACTCTTGCCTAACTATATTTACGGTGGCCCGACTACATTTACGCTAGCCTGACAACATTTATGCTTGCCTGACTATATTTACGGTGGCCTGACTACATTTACGCTTGCTTGACTATATTTACGCTTGCCAGACTACATTTATATCTCCCGGAATACATTTACGCTTGTCTGACTACATTTACGCTTGCCTGACTACATTTACTCCTGGCTGACAACATTTACACATGCTTGATTACATTTACGCTTGCCTACCTATATTTACGGTGGCTCGACTACATTTACGCTTGCCTGACTACATTTATGAGTGACTCTCTACATTTATGCTTGCATGTTAAAAATTACGCTAGCCTGACTACATTTATTCCTGTCTGACTACATTTATTCCTGCCTGACAACATTTAATCGAGAGTATATTTACGAATTTACGATGGCATGAATACATTTATTCTTGCTTGACTACATTTACGCTTGCCTGAATACATATAGGCTTGCCTGACTACATTTACGCTAGTCTGACTACATTTACGGTTGTCTGACTACATTTACGGTGGCCCGACTACATTTACGCTTGCCTGACAACATTTATGCTTGCCTGACTACATTTACGCTGGCCTGACTACATTTAACCTTGCCTGACTACATTTCCGCTTGCTTGACTACATTTATACTTGCCTCACTACATTTCCGTTGGCCTGAATAAATTTACGCATACCAGACTATATTTTCGCTTGCCTGACTATATTTACGCTTGCATGACTTCATTTACGCTTGGTTGAAGTATATTTACGATAGAATGACAACATTTACACATGTTTGACTACATTTACGCTTACCTGACTTCATTTACGCTTGCCTGATTATATTTACGCTTGCTTGACTACATTAACGCTTGCCAGACTACATTTACGCTTGCCTGTCTACATTTACGCATGTCTGACAACATTTACTCTTGCCTGACTATGTTCACGGTGGGCTGCCTACATTTACGCTTGCCTGAGTATATTTCCGATGGCCTGATTACATTTACGCTTGCCTGACTAGGTTTTCGCTTGCCTGACAACATTTACTCTTGCCTAACTATAATTTCCATTGAATGACTACATTTACGCTTGCTTGGCTGAGTACATTTAATGCTGAGTATATTTACTATGGCTTGACTACATATACGCTTGCCTTACTACATTTCCGCATGACTGACTACATTTACGAATGCCTGACTATATTTATGCTTGCCTGACTATATTTACGCTTGCCTGACTACGTTTACGCTTCTCTTACTACATATACGCTTGCCTGATATATTTCATATATTTCCTCTTACCTAAAATCATTTACCCATGCCTGACTACATTCATGCTTTTCTGACTACATTTAATCCTGAGTATAACTACGATTGCTTGACTACATTTACGCTTGCCTGACTACTTATATGCTTCCGTGACTACCTTACCTACCTTGAGGTTAGGGTAGGACTGAGGACTACCTTTTAACCTGAGTATATTCACGATAACTTGACTACATTTTCGCTTGCCAGACTATATTTTCGGAGGCCTGACTACATTTAAGCTTGCTAGACTACATTTACGCTTGTCAGACTACAAAAACGCTTGCCAGTCTATATTAACGCTTGCCTGACTACATTTGCGCCAGCCTGATTACATTTACGCTTGCCTGATTACATTTACGCTTGCCTGACTATTTTTTCGGTGGCCTGACTACATTTACGCTTGCTTGACTTCATTTACGCTTCCAGACTACATTTACGCTTGCCTGACTATATTTACGATGGCTTGGTTACATTTACGCTTGCCTGACTAAATTTACGCTTGCCTGACTACATCCAAGGTTAACTGAGTACATTTACGATGGCCTGACTATATTTATGCTTTCCTGACCACATTTACTCTTACCAGACTACATTTACGCTAGCTTGACTATATTTACGCTTGCCTGACTTCATTTACGCTTGCCTGACTTCATTTACGCTTGCCTGATTATATTTACGCTTGCTTGACTACATTAACGCGTGCCAGACTACATTTACGTTTGGTGACTACATTTACGTTTGGTGACTACATTTACGCTTTTCTGACTACATTTACGCTTGCCTGACTACATTTACTCTTGCCTGACAACATTTATCCATGTCTGACTACATTTACTCCTGCCTGTTTTCATTTACGCTTGCTTGAGTATATTTAAAATTGCCTAACAACATTTACGCTTGCCTGACTACATTTACATTTGCCTGACTACATTTACGCGTGCTTACTACATGTTCGTTAGCCTGACTACATTTGCGCTTGCTTGACAACATTAACGGTTTTTTGAATAAATTTACGCTTGACTGACTAGATAAACGCTTGAATGACTATATTAACGCTGTCTTGACTAGATTACCGCTTGCCTGACTAAATTACGCTTGTCTGACTAAATTACTGCTTGCCTGACTTTTTAACGCTTGCCTGAGTAAATTTCCGCTACCAGTGTAAATTAACGCTAGCCTGACCAAATTAACTCCTGCCTGACTAAATTGGTAATTGCCTGACTAAATTTCCTCTTGCAAAAATAAATTAACTCTTGCCTGATTAAATTTACTCTTGCCTGACTAAATTACCGCGTGCTTGAATAAATTTTCGGGTGCCTGACTAAATAAAAGCTTGCCTGACTAAATTATTACTTGCCTGAATAAATTATTACCTGCCTGACAAAACAAACTCATGCCTGAGTAAATAAACGCTGGCCGGACTTACATTTACGGTTGCCCGACTACATTTACGATTGCCTGACTACATTTATACTTCCATGACTTCATTTAATCCTGAGTATATATACGATGGTTTGACTACATTTATGCTTGCCTGACTACATTTATGCTCCCCTGACTACATCCAATTCTGAGTATATTTACAATAGCTTGACTTCATTTATGCTTGCCTCACTACATTTATGCTTGCCTGTTTACATTTACGCTTGCTTGTCTACATTTACACTTGCCAGACTACATTTACGCTTGCCTGACTACATTAACGCTTGTCTGACTACATTTACGATTGCCTGAGTATATTTACTCCTGCCTGACAACTTTTACACATGCTTGATTACATTTACGCTTGCCTGACTATATTTACGGTGGCCTGACAACATTTACGCTTGCTTGTCTACATTTATGCATGCATGACTACATTTACGCTGGCCTCACTACATTTGTTCTTGAATTATTACAATTACGTTAACCTGACTTCATTTAAGCTTGCCTGACTATATTTACGATTAATAGACTAAATTTACCCTTGCCTGACGATATATACGCTTGCCTGACTAAATTTACGCTTGCCTTACTACATTTATTCTTGCCTGACTACTTATTATCTTGCTTGACTATATTTACAGAGGCCAGACAACATTGGCGCTTGTCTAACTAAACTTTAACTTGCATGAGTATATTTACGAGAGCCTGACTACATTTACTCTTGCCTGTCTTCATTTACGCTTGCTTGAGTATATTTAATGTTGCCTAACAACATTTACGCTTGACTAACTACATTTACGCTTGCCTGACTACATTTACATTTGCCTGACTACATTTACGCGTGCCTGACTACATTTTCGTTAGCCTGACTACATTTGCGCTTGCTTGACAACATTAACGGTTTCCAGAATAAATTTACGCTTGCCTGACTAGATTATCGCTTGACTGACTAGATTAACGCTGTCTTGACTAGATTACTGTTTGCCTGATTAAACTACGCTTGTCTGACTAAATTACCGCTTGTCTGACTTTTTAACGCTTGCCTGAGTAAATTACCGCTTGCCAGTGTAAATTAACGCTAGCCTGACCAAATTAACTCTTGCCCGAATGAATTAGTCCTTGTCTAGCTTAATTATTATTAGCCTGACTAAATAATTAATTGCCTTACTAAATTATTGTTTGCCTGACTAAATTAACTCTTGCCAAAAATAAATTAACTCTTACCTGATTAAATTTACTCTAGCCTGACTAAATTACCGCGTGCTTGAATAAATTTTCGGGTGACTGATTAAATTATTACTTGCCTGACAAAATTATTACCTGCCTGCCAAAACTAACTCATTCCTGAGTAAATAAACGCTTGTCTGACTTACATTTACGGTTGCCCGACTATATTTACAATTGCCTGCCTACATTTATACTTGCATGACTAAATTTAATCCTGAGTATATTTACGATGGTTTGACTACATTTGTGCTTGCCAGACTACAATTACGCTGGCCTCACTATATTTGTTCATGACTTATTACAATTACGCTAGCCTGACTTCATTTACGCTTGCCTGATTATACTTACGATTGCTAGACTACATTTACCCTTGCCTGACGATTTATACGCTTGCCTGACTAAATTTACGCTTGCCTGACTTTATTTACGCTTCCTTGAGTATATTTACGATGACCTGACTACATTTATGCTCACTTGACTACATTTACGCTTGCTGACTACATTTACGCTTGCCTGACTACATTTATGCTTGCCTGACTACATATTATCTTGCTTACTATATTTACAGTGGCCAGTCAACATTGGCGCTTGCCTGACTAAATTTTAGCTTGCATGAGTATATTTACGAGGGCCTGACTACATATACGCTTGCCTGAGAATATTTACGGTAGCCTGACTACATTTACGCTTGCCTGACTACGTTTAGGTATTCTTGCCTATATTTATGTTGGCCTGACTACATTTACGCTTGTCTGACTACATTCCCGCTTGCCTGACAACATTAACGCTTGCCAGAATAAATTTACGCTTACCTGACTAGATTAACGCTTGCCTGACAAAATTACGCTTGCCTGACTAAATTAAGGCTTGCCTAAATAAATTAACGCCTGCCTGAGTAAATTTCCGTTTTCCTGCCTAAATTAACGCTTGCCTGAAGAAATTATAGCTTGCGTGACTAAGTTATTACTTGCCTGGCTACATTATTATTTGCCTGACTAAATTGTTACTTGCCTGACTAAAATTTTATTTCCCTGACTAAATTATCAGTTGTCTGACTAAATTATTCGTTGCCTCACTAATTTAATTATAGCAAAAATAAATTAACTCTTGCCTGACTAAATTTACGGGTGCCTGATTAATTAAAGCTTGTTTGACTAAATTATTACTTGCCTAACTATATTATTACCTTCCTGACTAAACCAAGTGTTTCCTGTCTAATTAAACGCTAGCCTGAATAAATGTTTGCATGCCTGACTAAATTTACGCTTGCCTGACTAAATTTACGCGTACTTGACTAAATTTACGGGTGTTTGAATAAATTTTCGCGTGCCTGAATAAATTATTGTTGGCCTGGCTAAATTTACGCTTTCCGGGCTAAATTTAACCTTGCCTGACTAAATTTACGCGTGCTTAACTAATTTTACGCGTGCCTGACTAAATTTACGTTCGCATGAATAAATTTTCGCGTGTCTGAATAAATTATTGTTGGCCTGCCCAATTTTACGCTTGCCTGGCTAAATTTTCGCTTGCCTGACTAAATTTACGTATACCTGAATAAATTTTTACGTGCCTGAATAAATTATTTCGTGCCTGGCTAAATTTACGCTGGCCGGGCTAAATTTACGCTTGCCTGAGTAAATTATAGCTTGCCTGAATAAATTAACGCTTGCCAGACTAAACTAACACCCTTCCGACTAGATAAATGCTTGCTTGTCTAAACTAAAGCTTGCCTGATTAATTTCTGTCTTCATTTACGCTTCTCTGACAACATTTACGCTTGCCTGACTACATTTACGCTTTCCTGACTACATTCACTCTTGCATGACTAAATTTACGATTGCCTGACTACATTTACGCCTTCCTGTCTACATTCAAACTTGTCTGATTATATTTACGTTTGCCTGACTACATTTACGTTTGCCTGACTACATTTACGCTAGCCTGATTAAATGTACGCTTGCCTGACAGTATTTACGCTTGCCTGACTACATTTACGCTTGCCTGACTTCATTTACGTTTGCCTGAGTATATTTACGATGGTCTGACTACATTTACGCTTGCCTGACTATATTTACGTTTGCCTGACTTCATTTACTCTTCCTTGACTAAATTTAAGCTGGCGGGAATACATTTATCCTTGCCTGACTACTTTTATGCTAGCCTGACTACATTTACGCTTCTCTGACTACATTTACGGTTGCCTGACTACACTTACGCTTGCTTAACTACATTTTCTCTGCCTGACTATATTTACGCTTGCCTGACTACATTTACCCTTGCCTGACTAAATTTTCACTTGCCTGACTACATTTACTCATGCCTGATTAAATTTATATTTGCTTGACTACATTTATGCCTGCATGACTAAATTTACAATTGCCTGACTACATTTACGCTTGTCTGACTACATTTACGATTGCCTGAGTATATTTACGATTGCCTGACAACATTTACAATGGCCTGAAAACATTTACGCTTGCCTAAGTATATTTACGATAGCCTGACAATATTTTCTCTTGCCTGACTACATTTACGCTTTCCTGACTACATTTTTTCATGCCTGGCTTTATTTATAATTGCTTGACTACATTTACGCTTGCCTGACTATATTTACGATGACGTGACTACATTTACGGTTACCTGGCTACATTTGCGCTTGCCTGACTACATTTTCGCTAGCTTGACAACACTAACGCTTGCCAGAATAAATTTACGCTTGCCTGACTAGATTAACGCTTGCCTGACAAAATTGCGCTTGCCTGACTAAATTAACGTTTGACTGAATAAATTAACGCTTGCCTTAGTAAATTACCGCTTGCCTGCCTAAATTTTACACTTGCCTAATAAAACTGTAGCTTGCCTGACTAAATTTTTACTTTCCTGGTTAAATTATTATTTGCCTGACTAAATTGCTACTTGCCTAACTAAATTATTATTTGCCTGACTAAATTATTACTTGCTTGACTAAATTATTACTTGCCTGGCTAAATTTATTCTTTCAAGAATAAATTAAATCTTGCACGACTAACTTTACGCTTGCCTGACTAAATTACCTGATGCCTTAATAAATTTACGGGTGCCTGACTAAATTATTACCTGCCTGATTTAACTAAGTCTTGCCTGTCTAAATAAGCACTTGCTTGAATGAATGTTCGCGTGCCTGACTAAATTTACGCCTGCCTGACTACACCTACGCAAAACCAAACGCCTACCAAACAATATAGCTACAATATTGAACATAAATCCAAGTTAATTAGGCGAGTGGTATTTACACGTGCTTGAAAAATTTACAGGTGTTTGACAAAATTTACGCGTGCCTGACTCAATTTACGTGTGCCTAAATAATTTTTCGCGTGACGGAATAAATTATTGCATGTCTGACTAAATTTACATTTGCCGGGCTAAATTTACGCTTGCCTGACTAAATTAACGCCTGATTGACTAAATTAACGCTTGCCTGACTAAATTACAACTTTCCTGGGTAGATTAATGCTTGCCTGGCTAAACTAAAACTTGCCTGAATAATTAGCGTTTGTCTAACTTCATTTAAGCTTGCCTTACTACATGTAAGCTTGCCTTACTACATGTAAGCTTGCCTGACTACAATTAAGCTTGCCTGACTACATTTACGCTTCCCTGATTCAACTTACGATTGCCTGACTACATATATGCTTGCCTGACTAAATTTACGATTGACTGACTACATATATACTTGCCTGACTAAATTTACGTTTGCATGAATACATTTTCGCGTGCCTGAATAAATTGTTTCATGCCTAGCTAAATTTAAGCCTGCTGGGCTAAATTTACGTTTGCCTGACTCAATTTACGCGTGCCTGAATAAATTTATGGGTGCCTGACTAAATTAAAGCTTGCCTGACTACATTTACATTTGCCTGACTGCATTTACGTTTGCCTGACTACATTTACGCTTGCCTGACTAAATGTACGCTTGCCTGACTATATTTAAGCTTGTCTAACTACATATACGCTTGCCTGACTTCATTTACGTTTGCCTGAGTATATATACGATGGCCTGACTAAATTATGTCTTAGCTGGCTAAATTATTACTGGCCTGACTAAATTATTACTTCCCTGACTAAATTATTGCTTGCCTGAATAAATTATTATTTGCCTGACTAAATTATTGGATGCCTGGCTAAATTTAAGCTTGGCGGGCTAAATTTACGCTTGCCTGACTAAATTAACGCTTTCCAGATTATGTTTAAGCTAGTCTGACTAAACTAATGCTTGCCTGATTAATTACCGTTTGTCTGACTTCATTCACGCTTGCCTGACTAAATTTACGCCTCCTTACTACATTTATGCTTGCCTCACTACATATACTCTTGCCTGATTAAATTTAGGCTTGCATGGCTACATTTACGTTTGCCTAAGTACATATAGGCTTGCCTGAGTATATTTACTATGGCCTGACAACATTTACGTTTGCCTGTCTACATTTAAGCCTGCCTGACTACATTTACCTTTACCTGACTACATTTACGCTGGCCTGACTAAATGTACCCTTACCTGACTATACTTACGCTTCCCTGACTACATTCACGCTTGCCCGACTTCATTTACTCTTCCTTGACTATATTTACGCTTGCGAGACAACATTTACCCTTGCCTGACTACTTCTATGCTTGCCTGATTACAGTTACGCTTGCCTGACTACATTTACAGTTGCCAGACTTCACTTACGTTTGCCTGACTACATTTACGCTTGCCTGACAACATTTACGCTTGCCTGACTAAATTTACGCTTGCCTGACTACATCTACGCTTGCTTGACTACATATACTCTGCCTGACTATATTTACGCTTGCCTGACTACTTTTACCCTTGCGTGACTAAATTTTCGCTTGCCTGACTACATTTACGCTTGCCTGACTAAATTTACGATTGCTTGACTACATTTAGGCTTGCTTAACTAAATTTACGCTTGCCTGACTACATTTTCGCTTGCCTGACTACATTGACGCTTCCCTGACTAAATTTACGAGTGCTTGACTACATTTATGCTTGCCTGACTAAATTTACGCTTGCTTGACAACATTTACGCTAGCCTTTGCAACATTTACGCTTGCCTAAGAAACATTTACACTTGCCTGACTACATTTGCGCTTGCCTGACTACGTTTACGCTTGTCTGACAACATTTACGCTTGCCTGAGTATATTTACAATTGCCTGACAACATTTTCGCTGGCCTGAGTATATTTACGATGGCCTGACTAAATTTACGCTTGATTGAAAAATTATTACTTGTCTGACTAAATTATTACTTGCCTGACTAAATTAACTATTGCAAGAATAAATTAATATTTGCCTGACTAAATTTACGCCTACTTGACTAAATTACCGCGTGCCTGAATCAATTTACGGGTGCCTAACTAAATTAAAGCTTGCCTGACTAAATTATTACTTGTCTGACTAAATTATTACTTGTTTGACTAAATTATTACCTACCTGACTAAACTACTTCTTGCCTAAATAAATAAACGCTTGCCTGAATAAATGTTCGCGTGCCTGACTAAATTTACGTTTGCCTGACGAAATTTACGTGTGGTAAACTTAATTAACGGGTGTTCGACTAAATTTACGCGTGCCTGACTAAATTTACGTTTGCCTGAATAATTTTTTGCGTGCCTGAATAAGTTATTGCATTCCTGGCTAAATTAAAGCTTGACGGTCTAAATTACCCCTGCATGACTAAATTAACGCTTGCCTGACTAAATTACCGCTTGCCTGACAAAATTAACGCTCTCCTGACTATATTTACGATAGCTTGACTAAACTAATGCTTGCCTGATGAATTAACGTTTGTCTGACTTCATTCACACTTGCCTGACTAAATTTACGCTTGTCTGACTACATTTACGCATGCCTGAGTATTTTTACGATTGCCTAACAACATTTTCGTTTGCCTGACTACATTTACGCTTGCCTGACTCGACTCACGATTGCCTAACTACATATATGTTTGCCTGACTAAAATTACGATTGCCTACATATACTACATACACTACATACTATACTACATATATATACTACATACATATTCTACATACACTACATATACTATATACTACTACATTACATATATACTTGCCTGACTAAATTTACGTTTGCCAGACTTCATTTACGCTTGCCTGACTACATTTACGCTTGCCTGAAACATTAATGCTTGCCTGTATTGTGGTTGGGAGTGTTGTTGTTGATCCCACTTTATGGACAACCCAACCCAAAACTCGGTAGAGTGCTCATACTTTACCTGGAGGTCACCCTGGGCGCTTCTGGCTCTTGGAGAGGGGCTCAACGTCACACGTTTAGGGGATGCGGCTCCAATACTTAGCCTCGTTGTCACGTGCACACACCCACTCGAGCCACTGTGACTCCCCACTCTCTCCTTATGTGATATGATCTCCTCAATCCCCTTTGACTTATTAATATTCCATTCTACCTTGTCAACAGCTGTGGTTCTTGGTACTTTCTCTCTCCTTCTTTCCCTACTTCTTGGAAAGCCTCACGAGGACAAGGGCAAACACCAGCCAATTTGAATACATTTACTGGACAAAGCACATGCACAATACATACACACATATAATAATAATAATAATAATGAATCCTACACTCTATACTATTTCAGTCAGGTTGCACTCCAATACCATCAGAACTCTATCATCTGCTTATCAAGTGGTATCCTATCTCCTGATTCACCACCTTATACTACCAACCTCCTCAAGTAGGTTAAGTCTTATAACACAATGTTGCACTATCAGCAAGAGAATATATATCTATAAACATGTGCAAGGAAAACCAGCGTATGAATGCAATATCATAAATATTAGTGTAAATGTTCCTAGATATACAACAATGATCAATCGATCACCCTATCAGTCCTTAAAGACATATGTATGTCTCTGCAGGTAATCCAGCCTACGACTGTAACTCTATACTTCAATATACGTTCTCCTTGGCACAAAAATGGCAAACAATCACTCACCTTTCACTGCGTCTTGCACGCTAATGACAACCAAACACTCTACCAACTCCATACAAGTAATCAACCTGAACTTCCCTTCCACATCTGGAAGTTCGCTTCCCTGTCATCTTTAGGTTCTTCCGGGTTTAACTACCAGGATCCTCCGCAGCTCTTCCCGGCTGCTACACCATGAAGTTTTCCTTGAGCAACAATGGTGCTTCACCACTGACATTACAGAAGCACGTGACACTCCTCTTCACTGCTTCTCCTCACAGCTCGAGGTCCTACTCTTCACTGTGGGGCTACTCTTCCTCAGAGTACACTACTCCTTCAACAGTCTTGGAGTCTCTTCCACTAACTCACTCTACTGGCTCGAAGTTCTCAGCAACTTCTTCCAAAGACAAACGACAGATTGTCTAGTCGAGGGCGCTCTCCCTCTGACGGAGTCTGATCAGGGCGCTTCCACGGCCCACGATAATGTCGCTGGGCGGCTTAACAAACTTTCCTTGCCGTCCAGGACTAGATACCTCACGTTCCCAGCTCGATTCCACAGCTGGAACGTCTGCACACTTCCTTTCTCTTGAAGGTATATCCAACAGGGGATCCTCTCCAACGGGAGCTCAAATGGAGCGCAGCTTCCCCTCACGATGTCTGGTACTCAAGTGACTTAAGCTGCTCTCGAAGCGAGCCTCACGCCTCCAGCAAATTATCTACATCTCGTAACCAGTCATTTATCTATTTTCTTATTCACTGCCCACATTCTTAACCTCTCTGTAAAATATACCCGAAAACTTTTACATATGAATCTTCTTGTCTGTATATCTCCGACCTCCTAGTCAGGTCAGGCTTGATAGAAGAATTCTCAAAGGCGAGACTCGTTTTTTCGGCTGCCTGAGATCATAACACCTGACTATATTTACGATGGCCTGAACATATTTTCGCTAGCCTGAGTAAATTACCCCTTTCCTGCCTAAATTAACACTTGCCTGACCAAATTAACTCTCACCTGTCTAAATTATTACTTGCCTGGCTAAATTATTGCTGGCCTGACTAAATTATTACTTGCCAGAATAAACTATTATTTGTCTGACTAAATTATTACTTACCTGACTAAATTATTACATGTCTGACTAAATTACCTCTTGCAAGAATAAATTAACTCTTTCCTGACTAAATTTACGCTTGCCTGACTAAATTAACGCGTGCCTGAATAAATTTACGGGTGCCTGACTAATTAAAACTTGCCTGACTAAATTATTACTTGCGTGACTAAATTATTACCTGCCTGATTAAACCAACTTTTGCCTGACTAAATAAACGCTTGCCTGAATAAATGTTCGCGTGCCTGAATAAATTATTGCGTGCCTGGCTAAATTAACGCTTGCAGGGCTAAACTTACGCTTGTCTGACTAAATTGACGCGTGCCTAAACAAATTTATAGGTGCCTGACTAAATTAAAGCCTCACTGACTAAATTATTTCTTGCGTGACTAAATTATTACTTGCCTTACAAAATTATTACTTGCCTGACAAAATTATTACCTGCCTGACTAAACTACCTCTTGCATTACTAAATTTACGCGTGCCTGATTAAATCTACGCCTGCCTGACTAAATTAACGCTTGACTGACTAAATTATCGCCTGCCTGGATAAGTTTATGCTTGCTTGGCTACATTTACGCTTACGTGGCTAAATTTACATATGCCTGACTAAATTTACGCTTGCCTGATGAAATTTACGCTTGCCTGAATGAATTTACGCATGCCTTTTATATTTACGCTTGCCTGACTAAATTTTCACGTGTCTGCCTAAATTTACGCGTGCTGTACTTAATTAATTTGCGTTTGCCTGGCAAAAATGTACGCTTGCTAGGCTAATATTACGCTTGCCTGGATAAATTTACGATCGCCTGTCTAAATTTTTGCTTGTTTGATTAGATTAACTTTTTCCTGACTAGATTAATGTTTGCCTGACTAGACTAACGCTTGCCTGAACAAATTACGCTTGCCTGACTACATTAACGCTTTCCTGGCTAAATTAACGCTTGCCTGACTAAATTATTACTTGCCTGACTAAATTATTACTTCCCTGACTAAATTATTACTTGCCTGACTAAATTATTATTTGCCTGACTAAATTATTATTTGCATGATTAATTATTACTTGCCTGACTAAATTATTACTTGTCTGACTAAATTATTACTTACCTGACTAAATTAACTCTTGCCTGATTAAATTTAAGCGTTTCATACTAAATTTAGGCATGCCTGACTTAATTTGTGTTTGCCTGGCTAATTTTACGCTGGCCTGGATAAAATTACACTTGCGTGACTTAATTTAATCTTGCCTGACTAAATTTAGGTTAGCCTGACAGTATTAACGCTTGCCTGAATAAATAAACGCTTGCCTAAATAAATTAACGCTTGTCTGTTTAAATTTCCACTTTTCTGAATAAACTAACGTGTCCTTGACAAAACTAACGCGTCCCTTAATAAATTAATGGTTGCCAGAATAAATTAATGCTTGCGTGACTAAACTAACACTTCCCTAAAAAAATTAATACTTGCCTGACTAAATTAATTCTTGCTTGAATTGATTAATGCTTCCCTGACAAAATGAACTTTTTCCTAACTAAATTAACACTTGCTTGAATAAACGAAAGCTTGTCTGACTGATTTACCGCCTGCTTGACTAAATGAAGCTTGCCTGAATAAATTAACGCTTTCCATGCTAAATTAACGCTTGCCTGGCTAAATGAACGCTTGTCTGGATAAATTAACGCTTGCCCGAATAAACTAACGATTAAGTAACTAAACTAATGCTTGACTGACTAAACTAACGCTTGCCAGAATAAATTAACACTTGCCAGTACTAATTAGCTTTTGACTGACTTAATTAGCGTTTGTCTGTCTAAATTTACACTTGCCTGGCTAAATTTAAGGTTGCCTGGCTAAATTTACCCTTGCCTGACAATATTTACACTCTCCTGACTACATTTTCCATTGCGTGAATACATTTACTCTTGCCAGACTACATTTACGCTTGCATAACTACATTTCCGCTTGCTGGACTAAATTAACGCTTGCCTTTCAAAATTTCAAAATTTATGGTAGCCTGAAATTTTTTTTTACTTGCCTAACAGAATTTACGCTTGTCTGACAAAATGTACGCTTGCCTGACTAGATACACGCTTGCCTGACTAGATACACGCTTGCCTGACTAGATTAATTCTTCATTGAACCGATTACCGCTTGCCTGACTAGATTACGCTTGCCTGACTTAATTTACGTTTGCCTCAATAAATTTTCGCGTGCCGGAATAAATTATTGCATGCCTGGCTAAATTTACGCTTGCCGGGCTAAATTTACGCTTGCGTGACTAAATTATCGCTTGCCTGAAATAATTATCTCCTGCGTGACTAAATTAGCGTTTGCCTGACTAAATTAATGCTTGTATGACTAAACCAATGTTTCCATGACTAAATTTATGCTTGCAGGAATCAATTACTGCTTGCCTGAATATATTAACGCTTCCCTGACTAAATTTATGCTTTATTGACTAAATTTATGTTTTACTGACTAAATTAACGCTTGCCTGGCTAAACTAACGCTTGTCTGGCTGAACTAATGCTTGCCTGGCTTAAGGCAAGCAAGCAAACGTTTGTCTGACTAAATTTAGGCTTGCCTAACTAAATTTACGATTGCCTGATTAAAATATACGATTCCTGAAAAATATACGATTGCTTGACTAAATATACGTTTGATTGTCTAAGTTAACGCTTGACTGAATTAAATTTACGCTTTACTGACTAAATTACCGTTTGACCGAATAAATTAATATAGATATAACATATTTTTATTAATATTAATATCCTTAATAGCGCTATATTAGCGCTTAACTGACTAAATTAACATTTACCTTACTAAATTAACGATTGCCTTTCCTAATTATGGATTGATTGACTAATTAACCTCTTCCCTGACTAAATTAACGCTTCTTTGACTAAATTAACGCTTGCCTGACTAAATTAACTCTTGGTTGACTAATATAAAGCTAGCCTGACTAAATTAACGCTTGCCTGATTAAATTACCGCTTGCCTGAATAAATTTGCGCTTGCCTGACTAGCTCTACTCTTACCTGACTAAATTAAAGCTTGCCTGACTGTTTACGCTTGCCTGACTACATTTACGCTTTCCTGACAATATTAACGCTTGCCTGACTACATCTACCCTTTCCTGACTATATTAACGCTTGCCTGACTATATTTACGCTTGCCTGTCTCCATTTACGCTTTCCTGATTACATATAGGCTTGTCTGAGTACATTTACGATTCACTGACTATATTCACTCTTGCTTGACAACATTTACGTTTCCCTGACTACATTTACACTTGTCTGACTATATTTACGCTTGCCTGGCAACATTTAAGCCAACCTGAAAACACTTATGCTCGCCTGTATACATTTACGCTGGCCTGATTACATATACGCTTCCCCTGACTACCTTAACGCTTGCCATACTACATTTACCCTTGCCTGACTACATTTACGTTTGCCTGACCACATTTACGGTTGCTTGAATAATTTAACGCTTGCTAGACTAAATTATTGTTTGCTTGACTAAATAACCTCTTGCCTGATTAAATTAACACGTGTCTAACTAAATTAACACGTGTCTGACTAAATTAACGCTTGCCTTACTACATTTACCATTGCCTGACTACATTTACGATTGCCAGACTAAATTAACGCTTGCCCGACTAAATTTACGCTTGCCAGAATAAATTTGTGCTTGCCTGACAAAATTTACGCTTTCCTGACTACTTTTAAGTTATCCTGACGCCATTTACGCTTGCAGGAAATACATTTACGCTCTCCTGACTACATTTACGCTTGCCTCATTACATTTACGATTGCCTGACTAAATTAACGCATACCTGACTAAATTAACTCTTGTCTGACTAAATTAACGACGGACTGACTAAATTTACACGTTCCTAAATCAATTTTCGAGTGTCTGACTGAATTTACGCTCGTCTAATTAAATTTTTGCATGTTTGATTAAATTTACTCTTGCCTTATTATATTTACATTTGCCTAAATAAATTAACCTTGCCTGACTAAATTTATGCGTGCTTCACTAAATTTTCGCGTAGCTGACTAAACTATTGCTAGCATTACTAAATTAACGCTTGCCTGACTAAATTAACTCTTGCGTGACTAAATAAAATCTTGCCAGAATAAATTAACGCTTGCTTTACTAAGAAATTTCTTGTCTGACTAAATTATTACTTGCCTGACTACATTATTACTTGGTGGACTAATTTAGTACTTGCCTGACTAAATTTACCCGTGCCTGACTGAATTTATGCGTGCCTGACTAAATTTACACGTGCCGGACAAAATTTACGCGTGCCTGATTAAATCTACGCCTGTCTGATGAAATTAACGCTTGCCTGACTACACAATAGCATGCCTGGATAAATTTCTGCTTACCCGGCTAAATTTACGCTTGCCTGGCTAAAATTACACATGACCGACTAATTTACGCTTGCCTGATTAAATTTACGCTTACCTGAATGAATTTATGCATGCACAAATATATTTACGCTAACCTTACTAAATTTACGCGGGTCTGACTAAATTTACGCGAGCCTGACTTAATTTGCGTTTGTCTTGCTAAATTTACCCTTGCCAGGCTAAAATTGCGAATGCCTTTAAAATTTACGCTTGCCTGACAAAATTTACGCTTGCCTGACTAAATTTACGCTTGCCTGAAAAAATATACGCTTGCCTGAAAAAAAATTACGCTCGCGTGATTTAATTTACGCTTGCCTGACTAAATTTACGCTGGCCTGACTAAACTTACGCTAGTCTGAATATATTAACGCATGCCTGACTTAGTTAACGCTTACCTAACTAAATTAACGCTTGTCTGACTAAATTAACTCATTCCTCAATAAACTAGCGCGTCCCTGACTAAACGAACGCGTCCCTTAATAAAATAATGCTTGCCAGAATAAATTCATGCTTGCCTTACTAAACTAACCCTTCTCTGAATTTATTACTACTTACCTAACTAAATTAGTTCTTGCCTGACTAGATTAATATTTTCCTAACTAAATTAACTTTTTCCTGACTAAATTAACGGTTGCTTGACTAATTTAACTTTTTCCTGACTATATAAACGCTTGCTTGACTGAATGACAGCTTGCCTGACAAATTTAATGCTTGCTTCAATTAATGAAAGCTTGCCTGACTAAATTAACGCTTGCCTGGCTAATTTTACGCATGCCATGCTAAATTAACGATTGTCATGCTAAATTAACGCTTGTCTGCCTAAATGAACGCTTGCCTCGTTAGGTTAATGCTTTCCTAAATAAACTAACACTTGCCTAATTATAATAATGCTTGTCAGACTGAATGTCTGGCAAGCAGACATTCTCATTTAACTCTTGCCAAAATTAATTAGTTCTTACTTGAATTAATTACCGCTTGCCTGGCTAAATTTAAGCTTGCATGGCTAAATTAACCCTTGCCTGACTTCATTTACCGTTGCCTGGCTATATTTACGCTTACCTTACTACATTTACAATTCCCTGACTACATTTACGCTTGCCTGAATATATTTACGCTTGCCTGAGTACATATAATCTTGCCTGACTAAATTTACCCTTCCTGACTACATTTACCCTTGCCAAATTATATTTTCCCTACCCAGACTTCATTAACACTTGCTTGACTACATTTACGAATGCATGAAAACATTTACTCTTGCATGACTACATTTACACTTGCCTGACTATATTTACACTTGCTGGACTAAATTTACGCTTGCCTGATTATATTTACACTTGCTGGACTAAATTTACGCTTGCAACACAAAATTTAAGCTTGCCTGAAAAAAATTATGCTTGCCCGATTTTTTTTTTTACACTTGCCAAACAGAATTTACGCTTGTCTGACAAAATTTACTTTAGCCTGATAAGATAAACGCTTGCCTGACTATATTAACGCTTGCCTTACTAAATTAACGCTTGCCTGAGTACATTTACGCTTGCCTGACTACATATACGCTTCTCTGACAACATTTACGTTTGACTGACTATATTTAAACTAGCCTAACTACATTTACGCTTGCCTGACTACATTTACGCTTGCCTGACTACATTTACGCTTGCCAGAATACATTATCTCTTGCCTCACTAAATGAACGGATGCCTGACTAAATTAATGCCTGCATGACAAAACTAATGTTTCTATGACTTAATTTATGCTTGTAGGAATCAATTAATGCTTGCCTGAATAAATTAACGCTTGCTTGACTAAATTAACGCTTGCCTGAGTAAATTATCGCTTGCCTGAGTAAATTATCGCTTGCCTGACTAAAATAACGCTTGCCTGACTAAATTAACGCTTGCATGACTAAATTAACGCTTGTCTGACTAACATTAAACTTGCCTGATTAAATTAACGCTTGCCTGACTAAATTACCGCTTGTCTGACTAAATTAACGCATGCCCGACTAAATTAACGCTTGTCAGACTAATATAAAGCTTGCCTGAGTAAATTACTGCTCTCCAGATTAAATTAACGCTTGCCTGACTAAATTTACGCTTGCCCGACAAAATTTGCGCTTGCCTGAATAAATTTATGCATGCCTGACTAAATTCACGCTTGCCTGACTACAATTAAGTTAGCCTGACGCCATTTACGCTGGTCTGACTACATTTACGCTTCCCCGACAACATTTACGCTTGCCTGTCTTATTTTACGCTTGCCTTAGTACATTTCTGCTTGCTTGACTATATTTACGCTTGCCTGAATAAATTATCTCTTGCCTGACTAAATGAATGCTTGCCTGTCTAAATTAATGCCTGCATGAATAAATTAATGCCTGCATGACTAAACTAATGTTTCTATGAATAAATTATTGCTTTCCAGAATCAATTAATACTTGCCAGAATCAATTAATGCTTGTCTGAATAAAATTAACGCTTGCCAGACAAAATTAACACTTGCCTGTCTAAATTAACGCTTGCCGAACTAAATTAACGCTTGTCTGACTAAATTAATGCTTGCCTGACTAAACTAACGCTTGTCTGACTAAATTAACGCTTGTCTTACTAAATTAACGCGTCCCTGACTAAATTAACGCTTGCCTAACTACATTTACGCTAGCCTGACGAGATTTACGCTGGACTGACTACATTTACGATTGCCTGACTACATATACGCTTTTCTGTCTACATTTACGCTTGCCTGACTACATTTGAGCTAGCCTGACTACACTTACGTTAGCCTGACTATACGTATGCTAGCCTAACTACATTTGCTCTTGTCTGATTGTACTTACTCCTGCCTGACTACATTTACCCATGCCTCAATTCATTTACGCTTGCCTGACTACATTTAGTTCTGCCTGAATATATTTACGCTTGCCTGGCTACATTTACGCTTCCAAGACTACGTTTACGCTTGCCTGACAGAATGTACACTTGCCTGTCTACCTTTACGATTGCCCGACTACATTTACGCTTGCCTGAAAAAATTAATGCTTGCCTGCATTAATTATCTCTTTCGTGAATATATAAACGCTTGTTTGAATTATTTATCTTTTGCGAGACTAAATTAACGATTGCCTGAAATAATTATCTCCTGCGTGAGAAAATTAACGGTTGCCTGACTAAATTAATGCTTGTATTTTTCCATGACTAAATATATGCTTATAGGAATCATTTAATGTTTGCCTGACTAAATTAACTCTTGCTTGACTAAATTAACGCTTCCCTGACTAAATTTACGCTTTTCTGAATAAATTACCGCTTGTCTGGGTAAACTAACGCTTGTCTGGCAAAACTAAAGCTTGTCTGGCGGAACTAATGCTTGCCTGGATTAACTAACGGTTGCCTCCATAAACTTACGCTTGCTTGACTAAACTAACGTTGGCGTGACTAAACTAACGTTTGTCTGACAAAATTTAGGTTTGCCTGACTTAATTTACGATTGCCTGATTAAACTTATGTCTGCTTGACTAAATTTAAGATTGCCTGACTAAATATACGTTTGATTGTGCAAATTAACGCTTGACTGAATAAATTTACGATTTACTGACTTAATTACTGCTTGATCGAATAAATTAATAAGGATTAATATATTTTTATTTTTATTAATATTATTAATAGCGCTATATTAGCGCTTGAATGACTAAATTATCGCTTATCTCACTAAATTAACGCTTTCCAGACTAAACTATGGCTTGCTTGATTAAATAACCTCTTGCCTGGCAAAATTAACGCTTGCTTGACTAAATTACCGCTTGTCTGAATAAATTAACGCTTGGATGACTAATTTAAAGCTAACTTGACAAAATTAACGCTTGCCGGATTAACTTACGCTTGCCTGACTAAATTAACGCTTGCGTGACAAAATTTAAGCTTGCACGTCTAATTTACGCTTGCCTGAATAAATTCATGCTTGCCTGGCTAAATTTGCGCTTGCCTGACTAACTTTACTCTTGCCTGACTAAATAAAAGCTTGAGTGACTATATATACGCTGGTCTGACGAATCTTATGCTTGCCTGACTAGATTTACGCTGACCTGACTACATTTAATCTTGCCTGACTTTTATTTACGCTTGCATGAATACTTTTACGCTTGCATGAATACTTTTACGCTTGCCTGACTATTTACGCTTTCTTGACTCCATTGACTCTTGCCTGTCTCCATTGACGCTTGCCTGATTACCTTTTGGCTTACCTTAGTACATTTACGATTACCTGACTGCTTTAAAGCTTGCTTTACTACATTTACGCTTGCCTGACTACATTTATGCTTGCATGACTACATTTAAGCCAACCTGACTACACTTACGCTCGCCTGTATACATTGTGACGATAATCTCCTTCAAGAGATTGAGCCTGCTCTTCCCTCCAAAAATACGTCGTTACAAATATATAAAACTACTATGGAAGAAATGTCCAACAACGACAACAACATCTCCAAGGTTTGCCAGAGAGCAAAACGTATGCAGCCAGGAACACCTGCTCAGCCTCAAACCGCCAAACTACCTGTCTTGTTGCCGGCTCCTCGCTGATTGGCCGCCGGTCTAGCTGCAACTGCACTCCACCCACCATACTACTTGATGTCTGGGGCCGCCACGACCTCAGTCCTCAGAATATTCAGTGCTTTCATACGGTTAACACTTCTTCCTGGTAGACTAAGCTTTGGCTTACGTGTACTAAGAGAGGTGATAGCTTAAAGCCAATATTCCTGCACCTCTCATTTTATTGTATATTGCACAGCTTGTTATTGCTCACTTGTCTTAACGTAACTTTTCATTTTGTCATTTACTTATTCTTATTATTTTGATTGATTTTATTATACGAATTTGTATGTCCATTTTATTCATGTTTATTCATTTCTTTAACATAATTAAAATTCCATTGTTAAAATTTACTTGTGTTTTGTGTGTCTTCTCCTTAACTTACCACAGACGAAGTTCCAGATTTTCTATTTTTTTTTTATTCTATGTGACGAGGCCATACCCCTAGCTTTGAACAGCCGAACACCAACGCGTTACCTTCACAACATTTACTCTTGCCTGACTACATTTACTCTTCCTCTGAATATCTTAACGCTTGGCTTACTTCCTTTACCCTTCCCTGACTACATTTACGATTGCCTGATTAAATTAACGCTTGCATGACAAAATTTACGCTTGCCCGACTAAATTTACGCTTGTCTGAATAAATTTATGCTTGCAGAGATAATTTACGCTTTCCTGACAAACACTACGTTTACTTTGCTAAATTGGAACTTTGATGGCTAAATATTCGCTTGCCTGACTAAATTTATGCTTGCCTGACTAGATTTTGTCTTGCCTGTCTACATTTAAGTTAGCCTGATGCCATTTACGCTTGCCTGACGTACATTTACGCTGGCTTGAGTCCATTTGCGCTTCCCTGACTACTTTTACGCTTGCCTGTCCCCATTTACGCTTGGCTGCGTACATCTAGGCTTGTCTGACTACATTTACGATTGCCTGACTATATTTACGATTGCCTGACTACATATACGCTTGCCTGACTACATTTACTCCTGTCTGACTACATTTACGTTAGCCTGACTAAATTGTCGCTGATCTGACTATGTTTAAGCTTGCCAGACTACATATAAGCTACCCTAACTACACTTACGATAGCCTGTATATATTTTAGCTTGTCTGACTATATTTACGCTTTCCTGAAAAACTTAACGCTTGCTTGAATAAATCATTTCTTGCCTAACTAAATTAACACTTGCCTGACTAAATTAACGCTTGCCTGAATAAATTTTCGCGTGCCTGACTAAATTTACGCTTAACTGAATAAATTTACGCGTGCTTGACTTAATTTACGGGTGTTTGACTAAATTTACGCGTGCCTGAATAAGTATACGTTTGTCTGAGTAATTTTACGCGTGCCTGAATAATTTTTTGCATGCCTGGCCCAATTTGTTCTTCCCAGGCTAAATTTACGCTTGCAGGGCTAAATTTACGCTTGCCTGACTAAATTAACGCTTGCCTGACTAAATTAAAGCTGTCCTGACTACATTAATACTTACCTGAATAAATTAAATATTGCCTGACATGATTAATGTTTGTTTGACTCTATTTACGCTTGCCTGACTACGTTTACGCTTGCCTGACTACATTTACGCTTGCCTCACTACATTTATGTTTGCCTGACTAAATTAACGTTTGCCTGACCTAATTATTACTTGCCTGACTAAATTATTATTGGCCTTACTAAGTTATTACTTCCCTGAATTATTTCTTGCTTATTACTTTCTTGACTAAATTAACTCTTTCCAGATTAAATTAACGTTGGCCTGGCTAAATTTACACGTGCCAGAATTAAATTTTCGAGTGTCTGACTAAATTTACGCTGGCCTGAATAAATTTACGCTCGCCTGATTAAATTTACGCTTGGCTGATTATATTTACATTTGCCTATCTTAATTTACCTTGCCTGACTACATTTTCGGGTGCTTGTCTAAATTTACACGTACATGACTTAACCACCGTACTGCGCTGAGTATATTGTGAAATTCCCCCGGTTTGCATGAAATAAAGTGTTCCCAAAAAATTATTTTTTCTTCGTAAAATTATAATTTCCGTTCCCTGAACATGTCTTTGTAGAAATAAATAGCAAATTCCACTTACGTGTGCTGTGGGGACATGGACAAGGTGCGCTGTGACGTCATCAGGGACTGGTCGCTCGTCCGTGAATCGCTCAGTCACGGTCGCGCGGGCCATTCAAGCACCGGATGTTGCCACAAATGCATCTTCATTTAATTTGTTTTATGTATATTCAATGCGGTTTTATTGTTTTTTTTTATTGTATATGATGCATATTTGTGTCCTTTACAATATGTATACAGTAGAACGTTCATAATGTTCCCTGGAACTGTGATACATGTCAGTAATGTGTCCACAATAAATGTTTATGGTCGCAATATTAACTGTTATAAATTCACAAAAATTACAATATGTACAGTTTCACACACTATTTACACAGTAACACACTGTAATACACTCTCAGTACTTCGGAAGTGAGTAATAATCAACGAAGTAGTCCATGGTAAACAGCGCGACTTTGCTCTCAGTGCACCAGGTACAGATAAATTTTCGCTTCCTGTTTCTTCATTCTGTGTGCTTGCAAATAACGTACTGACGTACACCCTTGGCTGTAGTACTTGTAGGTTGTATGTAGCCAAGCTTGTAAAGCATTGGGTTGTATTGAAAAGATTTTAGGAAAAGATCAAATTGTAAGGTAGTCTTGAAAAGATCGCTTTGTATGGTCCCACACAAGAAAAGATTCAGCTTACTTCAGGAGTGTCCGTCAGTCAGAAAGATATTCAGCTAGCTTCAAAGAGTGTCCGTCAGTTAGGAAGAGATTCAGGTATTCTTGAAAATATCTATGGAAAACACCACCATGGAAGCCGCTAACACTGTTCTTCTATGCTCTTTGTATCAGATGCATCATCACTGAACGCAGAAAACGATTCATCTATGTATCATCTAAATAAATTGCAGATAGCATTGCACTGCAAGGGTGACGTTCAGAGCTACAACTGGATACGCTCGCTGTATCGTTCACAAAGGTGAACGATACAGCGATGATGTGAACGATACAGTGAACGATGTATCACTTGCATCCGACCTGTGTGTTAGGTCCTTATTGTCCCTAGCTTCACCATTATTATGAACCTTATATTCTTCAAACAATAAGGTTTGAATTTCACCGATAGAGCGGTATCTTTCAACACCGCGTCGGACAGGTGTTTGGGAGCCAGAGGCGCGTGCGCCACCCATAGTTGTTCATTCAGTACTAACCCAGCCAACAAGCCTAGGGCATTCTGGAAATTTTTTCCAAGGTGGCTGCCTCTCACTGGAGGTCCTAAGAGTCCATTTCGTACACAACCAACCTCGTGACCATTTAAAATTGGTACCGAAAAATCAAAGTGTTTTCTCGGTTTACACAGTTTCTCGACGACTACGCCTGCCTGACGAAATTAACGCTTGCCTGACTAAATTGTCGCATGCCTGGATAATTTTATGCTTGCCTGCATAAATTAACGTTTTCCTGGCTAAATTTACACATGCCTGACCTAATTTATACTTGCCTGATTACATTTACGCTTGCTTGAATGAATATACGCATGCCTGATGATATTTGCGCTTGCCTTACTAAATTTACGTGTGTCTGAATAAATTTACGCGTGCCTGACTTAATTTGCGTTTGTCGCGATAAATTTACCCTTCCCAGTCTAAAATTACGCCTGCCTGGAAAAATTTACGCTTGCCTGACTAAATTTACGCTTGCGTGATTTTATTTACACTTGCCTCACTAAATTTACGCTTACCTGACTAAACTTACGCTAGCCTGACTATATTAACGCTTGCCTGACTAAATTAACACTTGCCTAACTAAATTAACGCTTGTCTGACAAAATTAACACTTACCTTAATAAACTAGCGCGTCCCTGACTAAACGAACGCGTCCCTTAATAAAATAATGCTTGCCAGAATAAATTCATGCTTGCCTTACTAAATTAACACTTCTCTGAATAAATTAATGCTTACCTGACTAAATTAGTTCTTTCCTGACTAGATTAACGCTTTCCTGACTAAATTAACTTTTTCCTGACTAAATTAACTTTTTCCTGGCTGAATTATCGCTTGCTTGACTGAATTAAAGCTTGCCTGACTAATTAAACGCTTAATTGACTTAATGAAAGCTTGTCACGCTAAATTGACGCTTGACTCTAAATGAACGCTTGCCTGGTTAAATTAATGTTTTCGTGAATAAACTAACACTTGCCTAACTAAACTATTGCTTGCCTGACTAAATTAACGCTTGCCAGACTAAATTAACGCTTGCCAGAATTGATTAGTTCTTGCCTGACTTAATTAGCGCTTGCTTGGCAAAACTTACATTTGCCTGACATAATAAGCGTTTGCCTGGCAAAATTTAAACTTGCTTGACAAAATT
Source organism: Procambarus clarkii (assembly GCF_040958095.1). NCBI lineage: Eukaryota > Metazoa > Arthropoda > Malacostraca > Decapoda > Cambaridae > Procambarus > Procambarus clarkii. The sequence continues at coordinate 18,249,288 of NC_091183.1, forward strand.
TACCCATGCCTGACGACATTTACCATTACCTGATTATATTTACCCATACCTGTCTACATTTACACTTGCCTGACTACATTTACACATGCGGGAAAACATTTAACCTTTCCTGACAACATTTGCTCTTGCCTAACTATATTTACACTTGCAGGACTAAATTTACGCTTGCATTTCAAAATTTAAGCTAGTCTGACAAAATGTATGCTTGCCTGAAAAAGATTACACTTGCTAAAAAGAATTTACGCTTGTCTGACAAATTTTATTTTTGCCGGACTAGATAAACGTTTGCCTGACTAGCTAAACGTTTGCCTGCCTAAATTAACGATTGCCTGACTAAATTAACGGTTGCCTGAGAACATTTTTGCTTGCCTGACTATAATTAAGCTAGCCTAACTACATTTACGCCTGCCTGACTACAGTTACGCTTCCCTGATTACATTTGCTCTTACCTGTCTCCATTTACGCTTGCATGATTACATTTAAGGCATGCCTGACTATATTTACGATTGCATGACTACATTTACGCTTGCCTGACTACATTCACGCTTGTCTTACTATATTTACCCATGCCTTACTACATTTAAGTTTGACTTAACTACATTTACGCCTGCCTGAATTACTTAATAAATTATTTGAATAATTGCCTGAATAAATTATCTCTTGTTTGATTATATGAACGCTTGCGTGACTAAATTAATGCCTACATGACTAAACTAATTTTTGTATGACTAAATTAATGCTTGCCGGAAACAATTAATGCTTACCTGACTAAATTAACGCTTGCCTGACTAAATTAACGCTTGCCTGACTAAATTACCGCTTGTCTGACTAAATTAACGCATCCCAGACTAAATTAACGCATCCCTGAATAAATTACCACTTGCCTGGTTACATTCACGCTGGCCTGAATAACTTAACGCATGCCTGACTAAATTATCTCTTGCTTGACTAAATGAACTTTGCCAGACTATATTAATGCTTGCATGACTAAACTAACGTTTCTATGACTAAATTAAGGCGTGCTGGAATCAATTAATGCTTGGCTAGAATAAATTAATGCTTGCTTAACAAAATTAACACGTGCCAGACTAAATTAACGCTTGCTTGACTAAATAAACGTTTGCTGGACATAATTAACGCTTGCCTGACTAAATTAACGCTTGTCTGACTAAACTAAAGCCTCCCTGCCTAAATTAACGCTTTCAGGACTACATTTACTCTTGCCTGACTACATTTACGCTTGACTAACTACATTTACGCTTGTCTGACTAAATTTACGCTTCCCTGACGGCATTTACGATTACCTGACTACATTTATGTTTGCCTGACTACATTTACGTTTTCCTTGCTACATTTACACTTGCCTGATTACATTTACGCATGTGGGAAAACATTTAACCTTTCCTGACAACATTTACTCTTGCCTGACTTTATTTACACTTGCAGGACTAAATTTACGCTTGCATTTCAAAATTTAAGCTTGCCTGACAAAATTTATGCTTGCCTGAAAAAAATTACACTTCTAAAGAGAATTTACGCTTGTCTGACAAAATTTAATTTTGCCGGATTAGATAAACGTTTGCCTTACTAGATAAATGTTTGCCTTACTAAATTAACTATTGCCTGACTAAATTAACGGTTGCCTGAGAACATTTTCGCTTGCCTGACTATAATTAAGCTAGCCTAATTACATTTACGCCTGCCTGACTACAGTTACGCTGCCTGATTAAATTTACGCTTACCTGTCTCCATTTACGCTTGCATGATTACATTTAAGGCTTGCCTCACTACATTTGCGATTGCCTGACTACATTTACGCTAGCCTGACTACATTTACGTTTGAATGACTACATTTACGCTTGCCTGACTACATTCACTCTTGTCTAACTACATTTACTCTTGCCTTACTACATTAAGGTTTGCCTGACTACATTTACGCCTGCCTGAATTATTTAATAAATTATCTGAATAATTGCCAGATTAAATTATCTTTTGCCTGATTAAATGAACGCTGGCGTGACTAAATTAATGCCTGCATGACTAAACTAATGTTTGTATGAATATATTAATGCTTGCCGGAATCAATTAATGCTTGCCGGATTCAATTAATGCATGCCGGAATCAATTAATGATTGCCTTACAAAATTAACGCTTGCCTTACAAAATTAATGCTTGCCTGACTAAATTAACGCTTACCTGACTAAATTAACGCTTGCCTGACTAAATTAACGCTTACCTGACTAAATTAACGCATCCCTGACAAAATTACCACTTGCCTGGCTACATTCACGCTTGCCTGAATAACTTAACGCATACCTGACTAAATGAACATTTGCCGGACTATATTAATGCTTGCATACCTAAACTAACGTTTCTATGACTAAATTAATGCTTGCTAGAATCAATTAACGCTTGCCTGAAAAAATTAATACGTGCCAGACAAAATTAACGCTTCTTTGACTAAATAAACGTTTGCTCGACAAAATTTACGCTTGCCTGACTAAATTAACGTTTGTCTGACTAAACTGACGCCTCCCTGCCTAAATTAACGCTTTCAGGACTACATTTACTCCTGCCTGACTACATTTACGCTTGACTGAATACATTTACGCTTGTCTGACTAAATTTACGCTTGCCTGACTACATTTACGCTTGCCTGACGATATTTACGATTGTCTGACAACATTTATTTTTTACTGACTACATTTACGATTGTCTACATTTACGCTTTCCAGTCTACATTTAGGCTTGCCTGACTACATTTAAGCTAGCCTGACTACACTTACGCTAGCCTAACGACATTTATGCTTCTCTGACTGTACTTACGCTTGCCTGACTACATTTACTTTTGGCTGACTACATTTACGCATCTCTGACTACATTAAAGCTAACCTGACTTCACTTTTCCTAGACTGTCTACATTTACGCTTGCCATACTACATTTACCCTTTCCTGACTACATTTACGCTTGCCTGATTACATTTACGCTTGCCTGAATAACTTAACGCTTGCCTGAATAAATTATCTCTTGCCTGACTAAATGAACGCTTGTCTGACTAAATTAATTCCTGCATGACTAAACTAATGTTTCAATGACTAATTTAATTTTTGCCGGAATGAATTATTGCTTGCCTGAACAAATTACCGCTTGCCATACAAAATGAATGCTTGCCTGACTAAATTAATGCTTGTCTGACTAAATTAACGCTTGCCTGACTAAATTAATTCTTGTCTAATTAAATTAACGCGTCCCTGACAAAATTAACGCTTGCCTGGCTACATTTACGCTTGCCTTAATAACTTAACGCTTACCAGAATAAATTATCTCTTGCCTGACTAAATGAACGCTTGCCTGACTAAATTTATGCCTGCATGACTAAACTAATGTTTCAATGACTAAATTAATGCTTGCCGGAATCAATTAATGCTTACCTGAATAAATTAACGCTTGCCTTACAAAATTAATGCTTGCCTGACTAAATTGACGCTTGCCTAAATAAATTAAAGCTTGCTTGACTAAATTAACGCTTTCCTGACTAAATTAAAGCTTGCCTGACTAAATTACCGCATGCCTGACTAAATTAACATTTGCCAGCCTAAATTAACGCTTGTCTGACTAAATTAAAGCGTCGCTGACTAAATTAATGCTTGCCGGACTACATTTACGCATGCTCGATTACATTTACTCTTGACTGACTACATTTACGCTTGTCTGACTAAATTTACGCTTGCCTGTCTACATTTACGCTTGCCTGACGGCATTTACGATTGCCTGACTATATTTTCATTTGCCTGACTACATTTACGATTACCTGACTACATTTACGTTTTCCTGTCTAGATTTAAACTTCCCTGACTGCATTTAAGCTAGACTGACTACACTTACACGAGCCTAACTACATTTACGCTTGTCTGACTGTACTTACTCTTGCCTGACTACATTTACATTTGCCTGACTACATTTACGCTTGCCTGACCACGTTTACGCTTGCCTCACTACATTTACGATTGCCTGACTAAATTAACGCTTGTCTGACTTAATTATTACTTGCGTGACTAAATTATTATTTGCCTTACTAAGTTATTACTTCCCAGAATTATTTCTTGCTTATTACTTGCTTGACTAAATTAAATCTTGCCAGACTAAATTAACGTTGGCCTGACTAAATTTACACGTGCCAGAATAAATTTTCGTGTGTCTGACTAAATTTACGCTTGCATGAATAAGTTTACGCTCGCCTGATTAAATTTACGCTTGGCTGATTATATTTACATTTGCCTATCTTAATTTACCTTGCCTGACTACATTTTCGGGTGCTTGTCTAAATTTACACGTACATGAATTAACCACCGTACTGCGCTGAGTATATTGTGAAATTCCCCCGGTTTGCATGAAATAAAGTGTTCCCAAAAAATTATTTTTTCTTCGTAAAATTATAATTTCCCTTCCCTGAACATGTCTTTGTAGCAATAAATAGCAAATTCCACTTACGTGTGCTGTGGGGACATGGACAAGGTGCGCTGTGACGTCATCAGGGACTGGTCGCTCGTCCGTGAATCGCTCAGTCACGGTCGCGCGGGCCATTCAAGCACCGGATGTTGCCACAAATGTATCCTCAATTAATTTGTTTTATGTATATTCAATGCGGTTTTATTGTTTTTTTTATTGTATATGATGAATATTTGTGTCCTTTACAATATGTATACAGTAGAACGTTCATAATGTTCCCTGGAACTGTGATACATGTGTCAGTAATGTGTCCACAATAAATGTTTATGGTCGCAATATTAACTGTTATAAATTCACAAAAATTACAATATGTACAGTTTCACACACTATTTACACAGTAACACACTGTAATACACTCTCAGTACTTCGGAAGTGAGTAATAATCAACGAAGTAGTCCATGGTAAACAGCGCGACTTTGCTCTCAGTGCACCAGGTACAGATAAATTTTCGCTTCCTGTTTCTTCATTCTGTGTGCTTGCAAATAACGTATTGACGTACACCCTTGGCTGTAGTACTTGTAGGTTGTATGTAGCCAAGCTTGTAAAGCATAGTCCGACTTGTAAAGCATAGAATAATTATGTCCGACGACCTAACGTTTATGGAGCATAACCAAGGAGGTATCGCGTCAGCCAGAAAAATGATAGGATGCATTACGAGAACTTTCAAGTCCAGAGATCCCATCACAATGGTTGTACTCTTCAAAGCACTTGTGTTGTCCCGTATTGAGTACTGCTCAGTACTCATTTCCCCCTTCAGAGTAGGAGAGATTGCTGAAATTGAGGGAATACAGAGAACATATACGGCACTCATAGACGAGATTAGGCACTTAAAAGTTAGGGATCGTCTCAAAGCTCTCTAAAGGTACTCACTAGAAAGGAGACAAGAGAGATACCAAATAATATACACATGGAAAATACTGGAGGGACAGGTCCCAAATCTGAACAGTAAAATAACAACGTACTGGAGTGAACGACATGGAAGAAAATGCAGAATAGAACCAGTGAAGAGCAGAGGTGCCATGGGAACAATCAGAGAACACTGTATGAACATCAGAGGTCCACGGTTGTTCAACGTCCTACCAGCGAGCATCAGAAATATTACAGGAACAACCGTGGACATCTTCAAGAGGAAACTAAATTGTTTCCTTCAAGGAGTGCCGGACCAACCGGGCTGTGGTGGGTATGTGGGCCTGCGGGCCGCTCCAAGCAACAGCCTGGTGGACCAAACTCTCACAAGTAAAGTCTGGCCTCGGGCCGGGCTTGGGGAGTAGAAGAACTCCCAGAACCCCATCAACCAGGTATCAACCAGGTATAGGGTTGTATTGAAAAGATTTTAGGAAAAGATCAATTTGTAAGGTAGTCTTGAAAAGATCGCTTTGTATGGTCCCACACAGGAAGAGATTCAGCTTACCTTAAGAGTGTCCGTCAGTCAGAAAGATATTCAGCTAGCTTCAAAGAGTATCCGTCAGTTAGGAAGAGATTCAGGTATTCTTGAAAATATCTATGGAAAACACCACCATGGAAGCCGCTAACACTGTTCTTCTATGCTATTTGTATCAGATGCATCATCACTGAACGCAGAAAACGATTCATCTATGTATCATCTAAATAAATTGCAGATAGCATTGCATTGCAAGGGTGACGCTCAGAGCTACAACTGGATATGCTCGCTGTATCGTCCTCATAGGTGCTGTATCACTTGCATCCGACCTGTGGGTTAGGTCCTTATTGCGCCAATAATACACTTCACCAATATTACGACCCTTATGTTTTTCAAACAATAAGGTTTGAAATTCACCGACAGAGCGTTATCTTTCAATACCGCGTCGGACAGGTGTTTGGGAGCCAGAGGCGCGGACGCCACCCATGGTTGCTCATCCAGTACTAACCCAGCCAGCAAGCCTAGGGCATTCTGGGAATTTTTTCAAAGATTGTTGCCTCTCACTGGAGGTCCTAAGAGTCCATTTCGTACACAACCAACCTCGTACACATTTAGAATTGGTACCGAAAAATCAAAGTGTTTTCTCGGTTTACACAGTTTCTCGACGACTACGCCTGCCTGACGAAATTAACTCTTGCCTAACTAAATTAACGTTTACCTGAATAAATTAACGCTTGTCTTACTAAGAAATTACTTTCCTGATTAAATTATTACTAGGCAGACAAATTTATTACTGGCTAGACTAAATTTACGCGTGCCTGACTAAATTTACGGGTGCCTGATTAAATCTACGCCTGCCTGACGAAATTAACGCTTGCCTGACTAAATTATCGTATGCCTGGATAATTTTATGCGTGCCTGTATAAATTAACGATTTTCTGGCTAAATTTACACATGCCTGACTAAATTTATGCTTGCCTGATTACATTTACACTTGCCTGAGTAAATTTACGCATGCCTGATGATATTTATGCTTGCCTTACTAAATTTACGTGTGTCTGAATAAATTTACGCGTGCCTGACTTAATTTGCCTTTGTAGCAATAAATTTAAACTTCCCAGTCTAAAATTACGCCTGCCTGGAAAAATTTACGCTTACCTGACTAAATTTACGCTTGCCTGACAAAATATACGCTTGCCTGACAAAATTTATGCTTGCGTGATTTTATTTACACTTGCCTGACTAAATTTACGCTTACCTGACTAAACTTACGCAAGCCTGACCATATCAACGTTTGCCAGAATAAATTAACGCTTGCCTAACTAAATTAACACTTACCTCAATAAACTAGCTCGACCTTGACTAAACGAACGCGTACCTTAATAAATTATTGCTTGCCAGCCTAAATTCATGCTTGCCTTACTAAATTAACACTTCTCTGAATAAATTAATGTTTACCTGACAAAATTCATTCTTTCCTGACTAGATTAATGCTTGCCTGACTAAATTACCTTTTCTTGACTAAATTAACGCTTGCTTGATTAAATTAACTTTTTCCTGACTGAATTAAGGCTTGACAAAATTAAAGCTTGCCTGACTAATTTAACGCTAAATTGACTTAATGAAAGCTTGCCACGCTAAATTGACGCTTGCTTGTCTAAATGAACGCTTGCCTGGTTAAAATAATGCTTTCCTGAATAAACTAACACTTGCCTAACTAAACTAATGCTTGCCTGACTAAATTAACGCTTACCAGACTAACTTAACGCTTCCAGAACTAATTAGTGCTTGCCTGACTTAATTAGCGCTTGCTTGGCCAAATATACACTTGCCTGACATAATAAGCGTTTGCCTTGCTAAATTTACACTTTCCTGACTACATTTACCGTTGCCTGACTACATTTACGCTTGCCTGACTATATTTATGATTACCGGAGTACATTTAATCTTGTTTGACTAAATTTACCCATGCCTGACTACATTTATCCTTACCTGATTATATTTACCCTTACCTCACTACATTTACACTTGCCTGACTACATTTACACATCCGGGAAAACATTAAACCTTGCCTGACAACATTTACTCTTGCCTGACTATATTTACACTTGCTGGACTAAATTTACGTTTGCATTTAAAAATTTAAGCTTGCCTGACAAAATTTATGCTTGCCTGAAAAAATTTACCCATGTCTGACAAAATTTACCTTTGCCGGACTAGATAAACGTTTGCCTGACTAGATAAACGTTTGCTTGACTAGATTAACGATTGCCTGATTAAATTAAAGCTTGCCTGACAACATTTTCGCTTGCCTGACTATAATTAAGCTTGCCTAATTACATTTACGCTTCCTGACTACAGTTACGCTTGCCTGATTACATTTATGCTTACCTGTCTCCATTTACGCTTGCATGATTACATTTAAGGCTTGCCTGACTACATTTACGATTGCCTGACTACATTTACGCTAGCCTGACTACATTTACGTTTGCATGACTACATTTACGGTCTCCTGACTACATTCACGCTTGTCTTACTACATTTACCCTTGCCTTACTACATTTAAGTTTGACTGACTACATTTACGCCTGCCTGAATTACCTAATAAATTATCTGAATAATTGCCTGAATAAATTATCTCTTGCCTGATTACATGAACGCTTGAGTGACTAAATTAATGCCTACATGACTAAACTAATGTTTATATGACTAAATTAATGCTTGCCGGAATCAATTAATGCTTTCCGAAATCAATTAATGCATGCCTTACAAAATTAACACTTGTCTTACAAAATTAAGGCTTGCCTGAATAAATTAACGCTTGTCTGACTAAATTACGCATCCCTGACTAAATTACCACTTACCTGGCTATATTCAAGCTTGCATGAATAACTTAACGCTTGCCTGACTAAATTATCTCTTGCCTGACTAAATGAACGCTTGCCTGACTATATTAATGCTTGCATGATTAAACTAATGTTTCTATGACTGAATTATTGTTTGCTGGAATCAATTAATTCTTTCCTGAGTAAATTACCGCTTGCCTGACAAAATTAATACGTGCCAGACTAAATTAACGCTATTATAGAACTCCACATGCCGAAATGGATCTCTCTGTGTTATTTGGACACACGACAACAACAAACACAATCATTTGTGGAAATTTTAATGCCCATCATCGATTGGCACTGGGCTCGAACAGAACAAATGAAGCCGGCATTCACATTACACATCTACTAGACCAGCTTCCAGAAATACAAATCCTAAACAAGAATGAACCCACCCACATCCAAGAAGGCAGAATATACCTTACCTTCGTTTCAGCCTCCCTAAGAGATGCAGCAACATGGTCACTTGAGCCCACACTCACAAGCGACCATTATGGGGTCCAAATTGATCTTAAATTAGACCTATCCACCCCACCTCCGCCTCCATATGAAGCCTGGAACTTTCCTTTAGCAAACTGAGACCGATTTCAAAACCTAATTTCAGAGTGGCATAGAAACTATGATCTTCCCGAAGACATTAATCAAGCAGAACAAGAATTTTTCAAAGCCATTCAAAGTGCAGCCAACCACTCAATCCCACTGAAAAAACAGTCCACCGGACACCATAAAGATCATTGGTACTATTGCGAACGTGTCTAAGAATTTACGTTTGCCTGGCAAAATTTAGTGTTAATGGAGTCAGGCAGACGTAATTGTAGGCAAGGAAGCGTAAATTTAGTCAGGCAAGCATAAATTTAGTCAGGCAAGAGTAAATTTATTCAGGCAAGCGTAAATATATATATGCAAACATTAATTTAGTCAGGTAAGCGTTAATTTAGTCTGACAAGCGTTAATTTAGTCAGGCAAGCGTTATTTTAGTCTGGTAAGCGTAAATGTAGTCGGGCTATCTTAAATTTAGTGAGGCAGACGTTAGTTTAGTCAGGAAAACGTTAATTTTTTTCAGGCAAACGTTAGTTTACCCAGGCAAGCGTTAATTAAGTCAGGCAAGCGTAAATTTAGTCAGGCAATCGTTAATTTACCAGCGCAAGCGTTAAATTACCCAGGTAAGCGTTAATTTAGTCATGCACACGTAAATTTTTTCAGGCAAGCTTACTTTCGCCAGATAAGTTAATTTAGCCAGGAAAGCGTTAGATTAGGCAGTCAAGTGTTAGTTTAGCCAGACAAGATTTAATTTTGCCAGGCACGCGTTAATTTAGTCAGGCAAGCGTTAGTTTAGTCAGGCAAGCGTTAATTTATTCAGGCAACTACTAATTTATCAGGAAACTAATAATTCAGTCAGGACACTGTTAATTTAGTCAGGCAATTATTTAATTTATTAGGGCAAGCGTTAATTTATTCAGGCAAGCGTGAATTTTTATTGGCAAGCTAGAATTTAATTAGGCAGAGTGTAATTTAGTCAGGCAAGCATTAATTTAGTCAGGCAAGCGTTAATTTAGTCAGGCAAGCGTTAATTTATTCAGGTAACTACTAATTTAACATGAAACTATTAATTTAGTCAGACCACTATTAATTTAACCAGACAATTATTTAGTTTATTTAGGCAAGCGTTAATTTATTCAGCAAGCGTGAATTTTTAATGTCAATCTTGAATTTAATTAGGCAAAGAGTAATTTAGTCAGGGAAGCGTTAATCTAGTCAGGTAAGCTTTACTTTAGCTAGGCAAGCGTACATTTAGTAAGGAAAATTTAATTTAGTCAGGAAAGCGGTAACTTAGTCAAGCATGCGGTAATTTAATCAGTCAAGTGGTAATTGATTCAGGCAAGCGGTAATTAAGTTAGGCAATTGTTTATTTAGTCAGTCAAGCGTTAATTTAGTCCGACAAGCGTTAATTGATTAAGGCAAGCCTTAACTGAATCAAGCAAGCATTAATTTATTCATGGAGCTATTAGTTTAGTCATGCAAGTACTAATTTATTCATGGAAATTTTAGTTTATACATAAAAGGCATTAATTAAGTCTGGCAAGCGTTAATTTAGTCACGCAAGAGATAAATCATTCAGGCAAGCGTTAATTTATTTAGGCAAGAGTTAATGAAGTCAGGCAAGCGTAAATGTAGTCAGGTGAGCGTAAATGTAGTCCGGCAAGCGTACTTATAGTTAGGCATGAGTAAATGTGTTCTAACTAGCGGAAGTGTAGTCAGGCGAGGTTAAATGTAGTCAGGCAAGCGAAAATGTTGTCAGGAAAGCATAAATGTAGTCAAGCAATCGTAAATGTAGTCAGGCAGGTTCACAGTGTTCAAGAGAGAACTGGATAAGCACCTCCAAAGGATACCTGATCAACCAGGCTGTGACTCATACGTCAGGCTGCGAGCAGCCGCGTCTAACAGCCTGGTTGATCAGTCCAGCAACCAGGAGGCCTGGTCGACGACCGGGCCGCGGGGACACTAAGCCCCGGAAGCACCTCAAGGTAGGTAGGTAGGTAGGCAACCATAAATGTAGTCAGTAAATCGTAAATGCGGTCAGACAAGTGTAAATGTTGTCAGTCCTGTGTAAATGTAGGCTGGTAAGCGTAAATGTAGTCCGCCAAGCGTGAATGTAGTCAGGCAAGCGTAAATGTAGTCAGGTAAGCGAAAATCTAGTCAGGAGCATAAATGTAGTTAAACAAGCGTAAATGTAGTCAGGCAAGCTTAAATGAAGTCCGGCAAGAGTAAATGTAGTCAGGTAAGCAAATTTAGTTTGGCATGCATAAATTTAGTCAGGCAAGCGTAAATTTATTCAGGCAAGAATAAAAATAGTCAGGCAAGTGTAATTTTAGTCAGGCAAGCGTAAATTCAGTCAGGCAAGCAGTAATTAAGTCAGGCTAGCGTTAATTAAGCCATTCAAGCGTAAATTTAGTCAGGCAAGCGTTAATTTAGTCAGTCAAACGTTAATTTACTCAGGCAAGAGGTAATCTAGTCAGGCTTGCGGTAATTTTGTCAGGCAAGCCTAAATTTAATCAGGCACTGAAAAATTTAGTCATTGAATCAAAAATTTAGTCAGGCAAGCAATAATTTATTCAGGCAAGCGTTAATTTATTCAGTCAAGCGTATATTTTTTCAGGAAAGCGTTAATTTAGTCAGGATAGCGTTAATTTAGTCAGTTTTACTTTAATTTATTCAGGCAAGCGGTAATATAGTCAGGCTAGCAGTAATTTAGTCAGAAATCATTCAGTCAGGAATAATTTATTCAATTTAATCAGGAAACTATTAATTTAGTCTGGTAACTATTAATTCGTAAGGCTTTGAATTAGTTTTATCAGACAAGCAGTAATTTATTCAGGCAAGCGTGAATTTATTCATGCAAGCGTGAATTTAATTAGGCAAGCGGTAATTTAGTCAGGCAAGCGTTAATTTTGTCAGTCAAGCGTTAATTTAGTCAGGCAAGCGTACGTTTAGTAAGGCAAGCGTCAATTTGGTCAGGGAAGCGTAAATTTAGTAAGGCAAGCATAAATTTAGTCAGGCAAGCTAAATTTAGTCAGACAAGCGTTAATTTAGTCAGGCAAACGTTAATTTAGTCAGGCAAGCGTTTATTTAGTCTGGCAAGCGCTAATTTATTCAGAAAACATTTATTGATTCCGGCATGCATTGATTGATTCCGGAAAGCATTAATTTAGTCATGGAATCATTAATTTAGTCATAAAGGCATTAATTTAGTCTGGCAAGCGCTAATTTAGTCAATGCAAGAGAGAATTTTTTCCAGCATTTTTCCAATTTTTTCCAGAATTTTTTTTTAATTTATTCAGGTAAGCGTGAATGACGTTAGGCAAGCGTAACTGAATTTAAGCAAGCATATATGTAGTCAGGCAAAAGTAAATGAAATCAGCTATCGTGAATGTAATCAGGCAACCCTAAATTTGAGTCAGGCAATCATAAATGTAGTCAGGCCATACATAAATTTAGTCTGGCAACAGTAAATTTAATCAAGAAAGCGTAAATATAGTTATGCAAACATTAATTTAGTCAGGTAGGCGTTAATTTAGTCAGACAAGCGTTAATTTAGTCAGGCAAGCGTTAATGTAGTCAGGCAAGCGTTATTTTAGTCTGACAAGCGTTATTTTTGTCAGGCAAGCGTTAATGTTGACAGGACACCTTTAATTTAGTCAGGTTTTCGTAATTGATTCTGGAAAGCATTAATTCATTCCGGCAAGCATGATTTAGTCATGGAAACAATAGTTTAGTCTTTAAAGCATTAATTTAATCAGGCATGCGATAATTTAGTCAGGCAAGAAATAATTTATTCAGGCCAGCGTTAATTTGTTAAGGCAAGCTTAACTGTAGTCAGACAAGCGTTAATGTAGGCAGGCAAGCGTGAATTTAGTCAGGCAAACGTAAATATAGTTAGGCAAACGTAAATTTTGTCATGTAAGCTTTAATTTAGTCATGCATGCGTAAATTTAGTCAGGCAAGAGTAAATTTAGTCAGACAAGCAAAAAAACAAGCGTCCAGTCCGGCTGTGGTCCAGTCTGACACCACTCACCACACACCACAAGGAGGAGTGTGGTCACAATGCGACCCAAACGTCTTAAGGTCAAAGCAACTCCACTTGACGGTCATGCTATCGGGAGAAGCAATATTTTAAAGATCCTGAAGGACGTTACTGACCTCGAACTCGCTGACATTAGTCAGGAAGGTGAAGATATCGTGCTCTTCTTTTCATGTGAAGAGGAGCTAGAAAAACTCCTCACTAACGATGCCATTCTGCGAAAAGAGCACCACCTACATCCTCACTTCCCACGTCAGTTGCTGGCCGGAAGAACTGTTTTTATCAGCAGAACCAGCCAGTGGATCGCTGACCGACCTCAACATCATGTCAAGGATAATGTCGTGGACGAAAATCCAAACCTGGCAGTAATCAAACTAGAGTTCTGCAACACCGACAAAACATCAATGAAGATTACGTTCACTACCATAGCTGCGGCCACCCAGGCTGCCACTCAAGGATTCTACTTCTTCGGCTTAAAAATTCCACCCCACCAAAAAAAAAAGGAACGATACCATGAGATCCAGCAGTGCTTTAAGTGCTACGAGCTCTCCCACCCGACCAATAAGTATCAGCACCCTCTCCAGAGGTGCAGCCTGTGCGCACTGGACCATCACTACTCCATATGCAAGGCAACAGTCCATCGCTGCTTGCTCTGTGATGGCAATCACCCTGCAATTTCCTACCGCTGCCCCCACAGACAGGAAAGCATCAAGGCCCAGGTTGAAGCCAAGAGAAACAACCCTTCTACCTCCTCAACCAGAGCCCCAAGCGTTCAACCCACCATCTTAGCTCTCACTAATCGACCAGAAGACTTTACAGTCTTACCAACATGTGGCTCCTCCCAGCTGGCGACACAGCCTTCTCATTGGGGACCCAAGGTCCTACAGGCTCCTTCATAACCCCCTGCATCACGTGCAGGCATTATCTCTGGTCTTATTAGACTAGCGGAAAGGCTAGCAGGACCACACAGTTCACCCAGTGAGCCAACTCCACGCTGACTTTTTCTCCAGTAGCACAGAGCATCACCTTCACTCACCAGACCACTCCACAAGTGATCATTTGAATTCCATCATGGAATTCCAATTGAATTGTAATCGATCCAGCAATGCTGCTCAGTGTAGGAAAAGACCATCTATACTGGATACAAGTTCTGAAAGTGACGGCGAGTGGCATCACGTGAATAAGGCAAACAGGACAAGCCACTCCATAACGACCCATCGCCCATTAATCACTCCAGCTTCTCAAGCTCTTCCAGCTCCTCAGACTAAATCTACACTGCCAATCTTCAAGGTGCAGCACACCGAAGGTAAGTCTTCCTACGCTACTGTAGTGGACCTCGAAAAAGAGTACCCCCAGCTCCAGATCAGAGCAAAACCAAATCTCAGAGGAGAATACATTCTGAGGCCTAAAGACGAGTCGGCCGCTACGATTCTGAAAATTACACAAAATGTGAGGAACTGAAACCAGAGGATAAAATACGAAAAATCATTGTCCTCCACTATCCCTTGCATATGGCCCTTGACCATCTCGAAAAGCTAAACTATGTGGTGTCAGGAAAGAGCTGCCAAGTAAAAACCACAAAACAGGAAACCCGACAAGTCCTTCTCACAGTAAGAGGACGGATCCCGGAGAAACTTGACCTTGGAATCTGTGGCGTGTTCCAACACAGGCCTTACACCCCAGAGCCCCTAAGATGCTTCAGATGTCAGAGATTTGGGCATCACAAAGATGGCTGCCAACGCCCAGTGAGGTGCGGAGTCTGCAGCCAGCCCCATGACACAAAAATATGCATTTATAAACACAAGGCAAACCAACCTCTTCATGCAAAGTGCCCAAATTGCTCCAAGGCACATCACGCCTGGAACTTAAAATATCCTGAAAGGCTCAAAAGGCTTCAAACGAACCCCACCACGCCTACAGCAGAGCCGAAGCCCCCACCAAAACTAATACCAGCTCTCCTGCCCACTAAAACCGCGTGTGGTCTACCCATTCAGGAAGAGGGGGCACACGACCCTTCACCTTCGGCCATGGTGAAGGGTGTGAAGACCTCCGTACAGGACAAAAAGAAAGATGGAGGACACAAGAATCATGTTCAGAGAAGTCGGCCTCCCATTTCATCCAGTAAGCACACTGGGGCCAATAGGAGTAACATTTCCAGTGTCAAAGTTACCACTGAGAAGGGTCTAGAAGCTACCAGGCCCCAAACCTGCACAGTATTAAATAGTGCTCCCACAGAACTGGACGCTCTCTGGCCAATGCTCAAAACTTTTGTCACCGAATTGATCGAAACTGCTGTCATCACACGGAATCAATTCGGAAGACAATTGAGCACAAGCTCAAGAAATTCGAAAATGTAATATCCTCACTTTCAAGACAGCAGGGCAGGAGACACCCCGCTAAAAAACAGATAAAGTCCAGCTCGTCGGAAAACGACATTGATGAGTCAATTTCAGGTCCACTAAGAACCTATACACCAATTGCAACATCCATGGTGTGTACTCACCTAATTGTGCTTGCGGGGGTTGAGCTTTGGCTCTTTGGTCCCGCCTCTCAACTGTCAATCAACTGGTGTTCATCAGACTCCATGGATACCACGGAATTATCAGCAAATTCCAAGAACCTAGAGGTCTAAAGATCCTGCAATGGAATGCGCAAGGACTGTGCACTAAATTGCAACACTTGCAATACATAGCAGCAACCAAGGGCATAGACATCCTGATACTACAGGAGAGCTTGCTTCGAGCCGGATAAGAACCAAAAATCTCAGGCTATCGAGACTTCGTCCTTCCATGGTTCAATGGGCAATCCAGGGGATGTGCAATCTATATAAAATGTGACCTGATCTCCAAGTCCATAACCAGCCCACCCGATTGTGGAGCAGGGACAGAGGTAATGGGAGTAACCATTGAGCTAAGACATGACAAACTTGAAGTGTTTAATGTGTACAGGTCTCCACATGCCGAAATGGATCTCTCTGTGTTATTTGGACACGCGACATCAACAAACACAATAATTTGTGGAGATTTTAATGCCCATCAACAATTGGCACTGGGCTCGAACACAACAAATGAAGCCGGCATTCACACTGCACATCTACTAGACCAGCTTCCAGAAATACAATTCCTAAACAAGAATGAACCTACCCACATCCAAGGAGGCAGATTAGACCTTACCTTCGTTTCAGCCTCCCTAAGAGATGCAGCAACATGGTCACTTGAGCCAACACTCACAAGCGACCATTATGGGGTCCAAATTGATCTTAAGTTAGACCCATCCACCCCACCTCCGCCTCCATCTGAAGCCTGGAACTTTGCTTTAGCAAACTGGGACCGATTTCAAAACCTCATATCAGAGTGGCATAGAAACTATGATCTTCCCGAAGACATTAATCAGACAGAACAAGAATTTATCAAAGCTATTCAAAGTGCAGCCAACCACTCAATCCCACTGAAAAAACAGTCCACCGGACACCATAAAGATCATTGGTACTATTGCGAACGTGTCAAAGAACTCAACCATAGACTCAACAGAACAAGAAAGCTATACAAAAAGCAGCGAAGTGACCGCAACTGGACCTTACTTTGTGAGGTCAAGGAACATGTGCATCGAGAGACCAGACTAATAAAAGAACAAAAGTGGCTGGAATGGTGTTCACACCTGAATGAACACACCTCTCTTGGGGAGATGTGGCAGCAAATTCACCGGGCCAAAGGGAATAAAACACCTAAAGCTCCACACCCCAAGGATCCTCAAAAGGAAGCTGAAGTACTGGCAACCAGGTTTGCAGAGAGAGCAGCCAGCAATCAACTTCCACCAGATGTATTAGCAGTACAGACCGGACTAGAGGAAGAAAGGTGGCAGAGAATCCTGACAGCATGTGAAGAAGTCTCTTACGCTAATGCCCCCTTCACACTGGATGAGCTCCATCGGGCTAAGAAAAACTCTAAGGATACATCTCCTGGAGCCGACAAAATAACCTATAAAATGATTAGAAACCTCGGCCCAGAGGGAGACGCTGCATACCTAAGGATAATTAATTTAGCCTGGACTTCTCAAACTAGACCTTCTGCTTGGAATAGAGCAGACATAGTGCCACTCCCAAAACCCAAAGATCCAGCTAATCCCAGGCCCATCTCTCTCCAAAGCTGTGCAGCCAAGATGGCTGACAGAATGGCACTCAACAGACTGGAGTGGAAAATGCCTAAACTGCACCATGATATGTATGCCTATTGAAGAGGGGTTGGCACAGTGGAATGTATTAAAACTCTGTTAGCCCACTTGAATGGCAGACCAGGAATGCTGATATTCCTGGACCTCGAAAAAGCCTTTGAACTGGCTAGCGCCCCAGCTATTCTTTGCTGCCTCATTGACAAAGAGGTCAGAGGCAACCTGCTCTCCTGGACCCAAAACTGTCTCAAAATAAAGTCCGGCAAGTGTAATTGTAGGCAGGGGAACGTAAATTTTGACAAGCTATGGTAAATTTAGTAAGGCAAGTGTAAACTTAGCCAGGAAAGAGTAAATTTAGTCAAACAAGATTTCCTGCACCTCAGAGAACCTGCAGGTAAGCTGATATGACTCCTACAGCTGGCATGTGAGACACTGGAGAGGGCACCGTCATAGACAGGAGAGCGTTAATTTAGACAAGCAAGCAGTAATTGATTCAGAAGAGCATTAATTGATTCCGGCAAGCAATAATTTAGTCATGGAAGCAATAGTTTAGTCATAAAAACTTTAATTTAGCCAGACATGTGTTAAATTAGTGAGGCAAGAGATAATTTATTCAGGCAAGCGATAATTTGTTCAGGCAAGCTTAAATGTAGTCAGGTAAGCGTAAATGTAGGCAGACAAGCTTTAGTTTAGTCATGCAAGCGTAAATTTAGTCAGTCAAGCGAAAATTTTGTCAGGCAAGCGTAAATTTAGTCAGGTTAGCTCAAATTTAGTCAGGCATGCGTTCATTTAGTCAGTCAAGCGTTGATTTAGTAAAGCAAGCAGTAATTTAGTCAAGTATGCGTTAATTTAGTTAGACAAGCGTTAATTTATTCAGGCAACCGGTTATTTATTCAGGCCAGTGTTAATTTAATCAGGCAAGCGTTAATTTAATCAGGTAAGCGCTAATTGATTAGGGAAACATTAATTGATTCCGGCAAGCATTGATTGAGTCCGGCAAACATTAATTTAGTCATGTAAATATTCGTTTAGTCATAAAAGCATTAATTTAGTCTCGCAAGAGTTAATTTAGTCAACGCAACAGATAAATTTTTCAGGCAAGCGTTAACATATTCGTGCACGCTTAAATGTAGTCAGGCAAGCGTAAATATAGTTAAGCAAGAGTAAATGTAGTCAGGCAAGAGTAAATGTAGTCAGGCAAGAGTAAATGTAGTCAGGCAAGAGTAAATGTAGTCAGGCAAGAGTAAATGTAGTCAGGCAAGATTAAATGTAGTCAGGCAAGAGTAAATGAAATCAGGCTATCATTATTGTAGCCAGGCAACCCTAAATGTAGTCAGGCAATAATAAATGTAGTTAGGCAAGCGTAAATATAAACAGGCAATAGTAAATGGAGTTAGGCAGGTGTAACTGTAGTCATGCAAGCGGAAATAATGTCAGGCTAGATAAAATGAAGTCAGGCAAGCGTAATTGTATGCAGGGAAGCGTAAATTTTGTCAGGGAAGCGTAAATATAGTTAGGCAAGCGTAAATTTAATCAGGCAAGCGTAAATATAGTCAGGCAAGCAGAAATTTAGTCAGGCAAGCGTTAATTTAGTCAGAAAGGCGGTTATTTAGTCAGACAAGCGTTATTTTAGTTTGGCAAGCGTTAATTTAGTCAGGCAAGCGAAAATATAGAGAGAAAAGTATTAACTTAGTCAGGCAGGCGTTAACTGATTCAGGAAAGCATTAATTGATCTGGCAAGCATCAAATTAGTCATGGAAACAATAGTTGAGACATAAAATTATTAATTTAGTCAGGCATGCGTTAATTTAGTCAAGCAAGCCTAAATGTAGTCAGGCAAACGTAAATGAAGACAGGCAAGCGTAAATATAGTCAAGCAAACGTAAATTTAGTCAGTCAAGCTTTAATTTATTCGTGGAAGCGTAAATTTAGTCAAGCAAGCGTAAATTTAGTCAGCCAAGCGTAAGTTTTTTTCAGGCAAACGTAAATATAGTAAGGCAAGCATTAATTTAATCAGCCATGTGTTAATTATGTCAACGCAAGAGATATTTTTTTCAGGCAAGCTTTAACTTATTCGAGCAAGCTTAAATGTAGTCAGACAAGAGTAAATGTAGTCAAGCAAGAGAAAAGGAAATCAGGCTATCGATAATGTAGCCAGGCAACCCTAAATGTAGTCAGGCAATAATAGATGTAGTCAGGCAAGCGTAAATGAAAACAGGCAATCGTAAATGAAGTTAGGCATGCGTAACTGTAGACATGCAAATGGAAATAAAGTCAGGCTAGCTAAACTGGAGTCAGGCAAGCGTAGTTGTAAGCAGGGAAGCGTAAATTTAGTCAGGTAAGAGTAAATTTAATCAGGCAAGCGTAAATTTAGATAGGCAAGCGTAAATATGGTCAGGAAAGCATAACTTTAGTCAGGCAATCGTTAATTTAGTAAGGCAGGCGTTAATTTAGTCAGACATGCGATATTTTAGTCTGGCAAGCGTTAATTTAGTCAGGCAAGCGTTAATATAGACAGGAAAGCGCTAATTTAGTCAGGCAGGCGTTAATTGATCCAGGAAAGCATGAATTGATTCCGGCAACCAATAAATAAGTCATGGAAACAATAGTTTAGACATAAAATTGTTAATTTAGTCAAGCATGCGTTACTTTAGTCAGGCAAGAGATAATTTAATCAGGCAAGCGTTAATTTGTTCAGGCAAGCTTAAATGTAGTCAGGCAAGGGTAAATGTAGGCAGGCAAGTGTAAATGTATTCAAGCAAACGTAAATTTAGTCAGGCAAGTTTTAAATTAGGCGTGCAAGCGTAAATTTAGTTAGGCAAGCGTAAATTTAGTCAGGGAAGCGTAAATTTAGTCAGGAAAGCGTAAATATAGTCAGGCAAGCATTAATTTAGTCAGGGAAGCGTTAATTTAGTCAGGCAAGCGTTAATGTAGCCAGGCAAGTGTGAATTTAGTCAGGCAAGCTTTAAATTAGTCGTGCAAGCGTAAATATAGTCAGGCAAGCATTAATTTAGTCAGGGAAGCGTTAATTTAGTCAGTAAGATCTATATAGTAGGTATATAAAAAGACGTGCCTATTTGAATGCAATGTTGTGGCAAAATTTCAAAGCAATCGGTGGGGAAATTTCGGAGATTACCGCGTGTGTTGCTCTTATGTCCAACAGATGGCGGTTTTTTTTTTAAAGAAAGCGTGTTTCTTTCTGTCACAGGTGAGGCATGTAAATAGTAGCTATAAAATGATGCGCCAATTCGAATGCAACGTTGTGTCAAAATAGCAATGCAATTGGTAAAGAGGTTTCGATGATTTCCCTTACATGAAAAACGTTGATGGCAAGAGAGCAGGCAAGCGTAAATTCAGCAAGGCAAACGTAAATTTGTTCAGGCAAGCATAAATTCAGCAAAGCTAACGTAAATTTAGCCAGGCAAGCGTAAATTTAGCATGGAAAGGGTGAATGTAGTCATGTAAGCCTTAATTTAGTCAGGCATGCATTAATTTTGTCAGGAAAGCATTAATTTAGACATGAAAGCGATAGTTTAGTTAGGTAATCGTAAATGTAATCAGGCAACCGTTAATTTAGTCTGACAAGAATTAATTTAGTCATGCAAGTGTTAACTTATTCAGGTAAACGGTAATTTAGTCAGGCAAGAATTAATAGTCATGCAAGTAATTATTTAATCTTTCAAGAATTAATTTCGTCTGGCAATAAATTACTTCATTATGCAAGTACTAACTAAATAATAGCGTTAATTGTCAGGCAAACTTTAATTTAGTCAGGCAATCGTTAACTTACCAAGGCAAGTGTTAAATTAGCGAAGCAAGCATTAATTTAGTCATGCACACGTAAATGTTTTCAGGCAAGATTACTTTAGCCAGATAAGCGTTAATTTAGTCAGGAAAGCGCTACTTTAGGCAGTCAAGTGTTAATTTAGCCAGAAAAGCTTTAATTTTGCCAGGCAAGCGTTAATGTAGTCAGGCAAGCGTTAGTTTATTCAGGCAAGCGTTAATTTATTCAGCCAACTAATAATTTATCAGGAAACTATTATTTCAGTAAGGCCACTATTAACTTAGTCAGGCAATTATTTCAAAAAAATAAAATAAATTAACGCTTGCCTGAATAAATTACCGCTTGTCTGAATAAATTAAGGTTTCTCTGAAAAAAATCATGCTTGCTTTGGTAAACTAACGCTTGCCTGACTAAACTAACGTTTGCCTGACTAAATTTACGCTTGTTTGACTCTATTTTCGCTTGCCTGATTCATTTTACGCTAGCTTGACAAAATTTAATTTTGCCTGACTACATTTACGCTTGCCAGACTACATTTATGCTTGCCTGACTGCATTAACGCTTGCCTGTCTATTTTTACGCTTGCCTGTAAATATTTACGGTGTCCTTACTACATTTAATCATGCCTAACTATATTTATGATTGTCTGACTACACTTAAGCTCCCTGACTACATTTATGCTCACCTGATTACATTAAAATTAGCCTCAATACACATACGCTAACCTGACTACTTTTACGTGATTGCACTTAGGTTTGTCTGACAAAATTAACACTTGCCATACTAAATTTACACTTGAATAAATTTACTTCTGCCTTTCTAAATTTACTCCTGCCTTACTAAATTTACGTTTGCCTGACTACATTTACTCTTGCCTGACTACATTTACGCTTGCATGACTACATTTACGCTGGCTTCACTATATTTGAGCTTGCCTTACTGCATTTAAAATAGACTGACAACACTTACGCTAGACTGACTACATTTACGCTTGCCTGACTATACTTACGCTTGCCTAACAATATTTACGCTTGCTTTATTACATATACGCTTGACTGATTAAATTAACGCTTGGCTGAGTCAAATAACGCTTACCTGACTTAATTAACGCTTGCCTGACTAAATCAACGATTGCCTGACTCAATTTACGTTTGCATGATTAAATTTATGCCTGCCTGACTAAATTTACGCTTGCGTGAAATAATTAAGTTTGCCGGACTAAAATTTTCGCTTGCCTGACTACATTTCCGCTTGCCTGACTAAATTAACGCCTGCCTGCCTAAATTAATGCTAGACAGACTAAATTACATTTTAAAATATCTTAACTAAATCTTACTAAATTTACGTTTGCCTGAATAAATTTATGGTTTCCTGACAAAATTTTCGCTTGCCTGAATAAATTACCGCTTGCTTGATTAAATTTACGCTGGCCTGACTAAATTTACGCTTGCTAGGGTAAATTAACGCTTGCTTTGATTAATTTGAGCTTGCCTAGTACATTAACACTTGACTAGCTAAAATAAACCTTTCCTGGGTAAATTTCTGCTTGCCTGACTAAATTTACGATTGCCTGACTAAATTAAAGCATGCTTGGCTAAATTAACACTTGCTTTGTAAATTAACAATTTCCTGTCTAAATTAATGTTTGCCTGACTAAATTCACGCTTGACTGCGTAAACTAGCGCTTGCCTGGTTAAACACGCTGGCCTGAGTAAACTAAAGATTGCCCGGCTAAAATAACATTTGCCTGAATAAACTAAAGTTTCCCTGACTAAACTAACGTTTGCCTGACTAATTTAAGCTTGCCTGACTAAATTTTCGCTCGCCTAACTAAACTAACGTTTGCCTCACAAAATTTACGCTTGCCTGACTAAATTTACGCTTGACTGACTAAATTAACGCTTGCTTGACTAAATTTACGCTTGTCTGACTAAATTAACTCTTTCTTGGGTAAATTAAAGCTTGCTTGGCAAAATTAAAGCTTGGCTGACTAAATTTTCGCTTGCCAGACTAAATTTTCGCTTGCCTGAGTAATTTTTGGCTCGTCTGACTAAATTACCGCTAGCCTGACTAAATTACCGATTGCCTGAGTAAATTAACACTTGAGTGAATGCCTTAATTCTTGCCTGACTTAATTTACGCTTGACTAATTAAATTAGCCCTAGCCTGTCTAAATTATCGCCAACCTGACTGAATTTACGCTTGCCTGACTAAATTTGCATGATTAAAGAATTACTTGCTATAATAAATTAATAGTTGCCTGACTATATTATAAGTTGCTTGTATAAATACTTGACTGACTAAATTATAAGTTGCTTGTATAAATACTTGACTGAATAAATTATTATTTGCCTGACTAAATTAATACTTGCTTTAGTACGTTATTACTTGCCTCGCTAAACTAGTACTTGCATGATGAAGTAATTTATTGCCAGACTAAATTAATTCTTGAAAGATTAAATAATTACTTGATCGACTATTAATTCTTGACTGACTAAATTACCGTTTACCTGAATAAATTAACACTTGCATGACTAAATTAATTCTTGCCAGGCTAAATTAACGGTTGCCTGACTATATTAACGCATGCCTGACTAAATTAATACATGCATGACTACATTCACCCTTTCCTTGTTAAATTTACGCTTGCCTGGCTAAATTTACGTTAGATTTGCTGAATTCACGCTTGCCTGACTAAATTTACGCTTGCCTGCTCTTTTGTAATCAATGTTTTTCAAGTAAGGGAAATCATCGAAACCTCTTTACCGTTTGCATTGCAATTTTGACACAACGTTGCATTCTAATTGGCGCATCTTTTTATATCTACTATTTACATGCCTCACCTGTGACAGAAAAAACACGCTTTCTTTTAAAAAAAAACCGCCATCTGTTGGACATAAGAGCAACACACGCGGTAATCTCCGAAATTTCCTCACCGATTGCTTTGAAATTTTGCCACAACATTGCATTCAAATAGGCACGTCTTTTTATATACCTACTATATAGATGTCATCCCATGTGACATGTAAAAACAGGTGTTTTTGAAAAACAGTGCCATTCGTTGCACATATAACCAACATGCACGCTATACTAAATATTTCACGAATTCCATTTCAATGTTTCCGATTGCATTGATAAATTTTATTTTCATAGATTTCGAATTATTTTATTTGTTAATAAATTATTTTGTATGACATTGTGTTGTAATTGAGCTGTGTTGTTTACCATATCGTTCATTTCAAAAGTATAAGTATAGATGCCACACCTTTGTCAGGTAAAACTATGTTTTTTCTGGAAAAACAGCACTATCAGTTGCATATAAGACCAACACACATGCTACACTAAATATGTAACAATTCCATTTCAATGTTTCTGATTGCATTGATAAGTTAAATTTTAATAGATTTTAGATTTTGATTTTTCATTTGGATTTAATTATTTTGTGTGAATTTCATTGGAATTGAGCGGTGTTGTTTGCCATACCGTTCAATTCGTGAGAATACTTTATTTTTATATATTTTTTTAATATTTTCATTTCATTTTAAGTGTTTTTCTTATATTTCAGTGAAGAGAACATCAAATCACTTGATGTTCCCAATTTTCTGGTGGGAACATCATACCATTTTGGAAAGTATAGACTCGCCGCTCTGCTACCGGAGGGCGCTGACGTTCGGCCCGAGCTGTCAGTGTTGACCTGTACCTGCTGCGTGGTGGTCGTCTTGTTGACGGTGTGGTGCGGCCATTGGCCGGGGCCTGGCGGGTGTCATGGCGTCGACTAGTGGTGGCCGTGTTCGCCGGGTCGACACCGCCCGGCTTGATTTCTCGGCCCCCATTGACTGGCCCTTGGTGGAGGTTGCCCTTATGGACGTCATGCGTGTTGAGTACCAAGATCTCTACGGTGTTGAGAAACTTTCCCCTACCCGGGTGGCGGTGACATTCTCCTCGGCGCAGGTGTATCAGCTGTTTGTGCGTCGATGGGGTACACGGACGCATGTACTTCCAGGTTCTGCTGTGACAGTGGAGGTCTCCGATCCGTGGGGCCCCCTGACGTATGTGAGCGTTCATGGTGCGCCGGTGCAGTTTCCTGAGGAGGAGCTGTCCGCCGCGTTCCGTCGGTATGGTGAGGTGGTGGGGCAGCGTCATGCCTGTCTGCTTAGTGGGCGCCTGAAGGGGCTCCGTATGGGTGCCCGTACTTTGCGCATGCGGCTCTCTGGGGCTATTCCCTCTCGGGTGGCTGTGTGTGGGTTTTATGTGCGTGTGTTCTACCAGGGGCAGACTCGCTCCTGTTTCCGGTGTGGTGAGGTAGGCCATTTCGCTGCAGCTTGCCGTGCCCCTCGCCCGGAGGACCCATCGGTTTTCCATGCGGATGATTTTCCACTTCTGCCGGAGGCTGGGGCGCCCCCAGCGGGCCCGGGCTCTGTGGGTGTGCCTCTGGAGGCGTCGTCCCCAGCTGTCCCTACCTCTCCGTCTGCTGCTGGGTCCTCTGCTCTGTCTGTTGACTCTGATGCTCTCGCGGCTCCTGCTTCGGGTGCGCCTATGCTGGTGGCGGCGGAGGTACATCGCGACCCGAGTGTCTCCTTGAAATCCGACGTGTGTGGTGTAGTGCCGGAGGGCGACCCGTGTGCAGTGGCCAGTGTGCTTCCCGCGGCCAGGGGCGGTGTTGATACTGTGTCTCCTGACGGCCAGCCTAGCGGTGTTCCTGATGCTGGTGCCGTGGCGCAGCCGCCTGCTGTCGCTTGTGCTGTGCCTCCTGTGGTTGCATTGGGCTCTTCTGTTCCTCGACGAAAGCGCGCTCCGAGGGATCGGTCGCGCAGCAGGGGCCCCCCTGGGAAGAGGATCGAGGCTTCGGGTGGTGTGCCTTTGGCTGGTGCTTCTCCCTCCGCTTCTCCAGTGGTTCCTCCTCCCCCTTCGGAAGCGGGATCTGGGGATGAGCGGGGCATTGAGCGTGGTGTCGGGCTCGGGGCAGCGGAGGAAGTGGAAAAACTGTGGATGGTGTCCTCGACGCCTGGGGCGCCCTCTTCGCATGGTGTATCTCCTGTGATTTTGAAGGCGGTTCCTGGCCGGTCGTCTTCCAGGGTGCGGCAGGGGGTTGAGCCTGGTGGTGTGGATGTGGCTCCCGCTGCGGGTGCGGTTGTGTCCCCTGGGGGACGCGTTGGGTTGGGGGTGTCCTGAGGTTCTCCCGATGGCGCCCTCTGTTGTCTGTGCGTCTTTGAATGTTCGTGGTTTGAATGATCTTGGGGTCCAGTTGGGCCTGTTGGATGTTCTGCAGGAGCAGCGTGTGGATGTGGCTCTGATCCAGGAGCATAATGTTCGTGAGGTGTCTGTGCTGCAGTGTTTAAGTGCGCATTTTCATGTTGTGCTCAACCCGCCGAGGACGTCCTTCGGGGGGACGCTTATGTTGTTTTCTAGGAGGGCTTCCTTCTCCGTGCTTCACACGGAGATGGATGAAGATGGGCGGGTTTTGTTTGTGAGGGTTGAGTTTTTGGGGGTCGTTCTTCCGTTCCTGACGGTGTACGCCCCCTCGGGGGTGGCTCGCCGTCGGGAACGGGAGGAGTTTTTTCGGGTGGGGCTTCTCCCTTTCCTGCGTCATGATACGCGGAGTATGGTTTTTGGTGGTGATTTTAACTGTGTGACGAGTGCGCGGGACTGTAGTAGCGCCCGCCCGCAGAATGTCTCGGGTGCGCTGCTGGAGGTGGTGCGTTCTTGCGGTTTCAAGGATGCTGCTGTGTTCTATGGGGGCGAGTTGTCCTTTACTTTTGCTGCGCATGGGGCGCGTTCGCGGATTGATCGCGTGTATGTTACTGGCGGGGGGTGTTCTGTGTTTGCTTTCCACACTGTCCCGGTTGCTTTCTCGGACCATAGTCTCGTGGTGGTCCGGGTTGGTGTGCCCAGTCAGGTACGGGTCGGCGCGGGGTGGTGGAAGCTGAATTGTGGGTTGTTGCGTTCTCCGAGGGTTTGTGGGCAGTTTCGGGTTTGGTGGGTCGGGGTTCTCGCCCGGCGGTGTGATTTTCCTTCTGTTTTAGATTGGTGGGAGTGGTGTAAGGAGCAATGTCGGTTGTTTTTTCGGGTGGCTGCCAAACGTGAGGCTGCTGGAAGGTTTGGGTTGCTGCGGTTGTTCCAAGTGAGGCTTTCGCGGTTGTATGTGCGGTACAATGCTGGGATTGACTGTTTTGGGGAGATTGCGGAGTGTAAGGAGCGTATTTGTGGTTTGCGGAATGAGTGGGCCGAGGGTGTTCGTGTGCGTGCTCGTGTGAGTGAACGTGTTGACGGGGAACGGCTCTCTCCTTATCTTTTAGGGAAGGTGAAGGCTGCGCGGGACGGTGTTCTTTTTACGGCTCTGCAAAGGCCGGATGGGTCTGTTGTTTCGGACACCGGTGGTGTGTTGCATTATGTGCGGCAAGAGTTGGTTGCGCTCTATGGGGAGGTGGTAGGGGACGACGCGATTGCGGAAGGTTTTTTGGGTGGTTGTGCTCCGGGGTTGTCTGCTGCTGATTGTGTTGGTTTGGAGGAAGATGTTTCGTTTGGGGAGCTTTTCGGTGTGGTGAGGTCATTTCGTTCCGGGAAGGTGCCGGGCTCGGATGGTCTTCCTGTCGAGTTTTATGTTGCCTTTTGGGATGTGTTGGGTGATGTTCTTTTGGAGGTGGTCCGGACTTGCCTCCGGGGGTGCGTTCTGCCTGTATCTCAGTGCGTTGGGATTGTGCGGCTGCTCCCGAAGCCGGGCGATTTGCGGTTCTTCTCGAACTGGAGACCCATTACTTTGTTGAATGTGGACTATAAGATCCTGTCCAAGATTTTAGCTGGTCGGTGTCGCCGTGTGGTTGCGTCTGTGGTTTCCGTGGAACAGTTTTGTGGTGTTCCAGGTCGCTCGTTACTGCAGTGCAATGCGTTATTTCGGGATGTGCTTCTGTACGTGTCGGGCTCTCGCTTGTCTGCAGCGATGCTTTGCCTGGATTGGTCTAAGGCTTTTGACCGTGTTTCTTTAGCTTTTGTTTTTCGTGTGTTAGAGTGGCTTGGTTTTCCGCCTTTGTTTGTTCGTTGGGTGCGTATGTTGTACGCTCAGTGTTGCAGTCGGGTTTGCATCAATGGGTTCTTGAGTGCTCCTTTCCCTGTCCGCCGTTCGGTGAGGCAGGGTTGTCCGCTTTCCATGCTCCTTTATGTGCTCTTTCAGGAGCCTTTTTTCGGGCGGTCAAGGCTTGTGCGTTGATCCGTCCCCCCCGGCTGCCTTCTGATCTTCGGTTACCCATCTGCGGTTATGCGGATGATACCATCCTGTTCGTGGCCTCTGCTGGTTCTGTTCGGGCTGTCCAGGTCGTGGTTGAGAGGTTTGAGTTGGCCACTGGGGCCCACCCAGGTCAATCGTGCCAAATCTGGTCTTATGGGTATCGGTGGGTGGTCCTCTCGCCTTGTGTGGGAGGGGTCTTGGTTTCCGGTGGTCTCCTCTCTGCGAGTTCTGGGGATCACCTGGTTCGCTTCTTACGAGAGATCTTTGGAATTTAATTGGGGTGCGGTTTCTCGTAGTGTTGGTGTTGCGGTTGGGTTGTTGGCTGCGCGCCCGTTAACAATTTATCAGCGGGCGTTGCTTGTTACTTGTAAAGTTCTGTCACGTGTCTGGTTCGTGGCTCGGTGTTTCCCCCTAGATCGCCGGCTGGCTCTGGGGTTGGAACGTCAGGTTTATAGGTACGTGTGGTGTGGTCGTTACCACCCGGTTCGTCGCTCGACGTTGGTGTTAGCGGTGCGGGAAGGTGGGGTTGGTATTCCTGATGTGTTTACCAGGGCTCGGGCGCTGTTCTGGGTCTCGTTGCGTCAGGGTTTAGCGTTGGGTGGGGGGCTCAATGCTTTGTGTATTTTTTATTGTTCGGTCCGGTTTAGTTTTTTGGTGGATTGCGGTGTTTGTCGGGAGGTGGCCTTTTGTACCCCTCCTGTTTACTCCTGGGCGGTAGACATTCTTCGGGCTGTCTGTCGTTGTCCGGGTTATATGTCTCTCTCAGTGAAGGCGATTTATGGGGTTCTATTTTGTCGTGTTCAGCCGCAGGTGGAGCCTTTATTCCCGTGTTGGGATTGGGGGGAGGTGTGGGCGGCGTTAGGGGCGCGGTTTTTGGCGCCGCAGCAGCGGGAGTTGTTGTTTTGCATGTTGCATTTGTCGTTGGCGACAAATGACCGGTTGTGCATGCTGGGTTTGCGTGCCTCTGACGCATGTGTCCACTGTGGTTTGCCTGAAACTCGGTTACATGTTTTCTATTTTTGTGAGAGGCTGAGTGGTTTGCTTGCTTGGTTTCGTGCTGTGTTGGCCGTGGTTTGTGGGCCGGGATGTCGGGGTGGTTTTTTGCCGTTTTTGTTTTTGTCTTTTCCGCGGGGCTCTCGACGGGTGCGTAATACGATCTGTCTTCTTGTCGCTGACTATGTGTATTGTGTGTGGGTTGGCCGGAGGGAGGGTTATGGGGTTGATAGGGTTTTGGGGTTTTTGAGAGGGCGCTTACGGTTCACCTGGTGGTGGCTGCAGCGTGCTTTTCCGGATGATTTTTGTGGTTGGTTTACTGGTGCGTATGTTCGTGGGGCTGCTTTTGAGTGATTGGTCGTGGGTTGGGCTCGTGGATGTTGGCTGTGGGTTGGTTGGGTGGGTCTTGTTCCGGTTTGTTTTCGGTCCCCGGTCCTCCGATGGGCCTCCTCGGCGGGGGTTGGGCGGGGTGTGTGTGTGTGTGTGTGTGGTTGTTTTGTTCTGTTGTGGTTGCTCCTGTGGGTGTGTGTTTCGTTTGGGTGTGCTTGTGTGTGGGTGTGGTTTTTATGTTTTCCCTGGCTCCTGCGTGGGCCTTTTTGTTTGCCTTGTATGGGTTTTATGTTTTGTGCATTTTTGTTCTTTATGGTATGTATGCTTATGTGCTCCTCTGTCTTTGGAGCGTGCCTCTTCTGTCTTTTGTGATTTTCTGTGTGGGGGGGTTGGGGTGCCCGGGTTATGTTTTGTCCTCCCCCCCCCCCTTTTCATGTACTACTGTTCCTGTGTTATGAGTGTTTTTTTGCCATTACTGATTGTTATTTCTCTTTTTATGTGCCATGTACTTTGCCTTGTGCTATTTATGTATTATTTATCTGTTCTTTCTTGATTTGTGTTTTGTGTTCTGCCTTTGTATTATGTCTTTTTAATTATGCTTGAGGAAACGGAGTAAGAAAAAAGAAATGTACTCAGTTATTTCTGTTTGACTTTCAATGTATGTATTTCAATGTTTTGGGTTTAATGTGGTTTTGTAATTTTGCCTCTTAGGGGTTTCGGAGGCCTGTTGTTCTATACTTTTATGCACCTGTGTTTGGGTTGTTGGGCTGGGCTTGTATGTGCGTTCTCCTTTTGTATTTCTGTACTTAAGGTTGTGTGGATGTGCCTATGTTTTATGTTATTTCTATTGTGTGCTATTTATGTCATGTTCTGTTTTTTGTGGTACATACTGTCCCCGTTTCTGGGTTCTCTTTTTTTTTTTGTGCCTTGTGTCATGTGTTTTCTTTCTTGGTTTTTGTTGGGTATGTTTAGTGTATCCGTGGTTTACTTCCTTTGTTATATTGTCCTGTGTATGTTCATAACTTGTTTGTTCGGCGGGTGTCTGTTTTGTACATTGTGTATTCTTTTATAAAAATAAAAAAAATAAAAAAAAAAAAAAAATTTGGAAAGTATTGGACGAGGGAGTGGGGAATGTTTAGGATGACGAAGGGACGGAAGTGAGATATTGTGGGGAGGACAGGGGAGAAGGGAGGGGGGTAATAGTGGGGAAGGACGAAGGGACGAGGAAGTTTGGGATGGTGGGGACGAGGGGATGGAGGAATGGAGAATTGTGGGGAGGAAAATATTTACGGTTGCCTGACTACATTTAATCATGCCTAACCATATTTATGATTGCCTGACTACATTTACGCTCCCTGACTACATTTACGCTCACCGGATTACATTTAAACTATCCTCAATACACATACGCTAGCCTGACTACTTTTACGCTTTCCTGACTACATTTACGCTTGCCTGAGAACTTTTACGTTTTCCTGACTACATTTAGGGTTGTCTGAAAAATTTAACACTTGCCTTACTAAATTTACACTTGCGTGATTAAATTTACTTCTGCCTTTCTAAATTTACTCCTGCCTGACTAAATTTACGCTTGCCTGACTAAATTTAAGCTTCCCTGACTAAATTTACTCTTGCCGTACTAAATTTACGCTTGCCCTACTAAGTTCACGCTTGTCTGACTAAATTTACGCTTGCCTGACTACATTTACGCTTGCCTGACTACATTTATGCTTGCCTTACTATATTTACGCTTCCCAGACTACATTTACGCTTGCATGACTTCATTTACGCTTGCTTCAATATATTTGAGCTTGCCTTACTACATTTAAGATACACTGACAACACTTATGCTAGACTGATTACATTTACGCTTGCCTGACTATACTTACGCTTTCCTGATTAGATTTACGCTTGCCTAACAATATTTACGCTTGCTTTACTACATATACGCTTGACTGAATAAATTAACGCTTGGCTGAGTCAACTAACGCTTACCTGACTTAATTAATATTGACTTAAGAAATATTGCCGGAACAACCGTGGACATTTTCAAGAGGAAACTAGATTTATTCCTCCAAGGAGTGCCGGACCAACCGGGCTGTGGTGGGTATGTGGGCCTGCGGGCCGCTCCAAGCAACAGCCTGGTGGACCAAACCCTCACAAGTCGAGCCTGGCCTCGGGCCGGGCTTGGGGAGTAGAAGAACTCCCAGAACCCCATCAACCAGGTATCAACCAGGTAACCAGGTAATTAACGCTTGCCTGACTCAATTTACGTTAACCTGATTAAATTTACGCCTGCCTGATTAAATTTACGCTTGCCTGAAATAATTATGCTTCCCGGACTAAAGTTTTCGCTTGCCTGACTACATTTCCGCTTGCCTGACTACATTTCCGCTTGCCTGACTACATTTCCGCTTGCCTGACTAAACTAACGCCTGCCTGCCTAAATTAATGCTAGACAGACTAAATTACATTTTAAAATATCTTAACTAAATCTTAATAAATTTACGCTTGCCAGAGTAAATTTATGGTTTCCTGACAAAATTTACGCTTGCCTGAATAAATTACCGCTTGCTTGATTAAATTTATGCTTGCCTGACTAAATTAACGCTTGCTTGGGTAAATTAACGCTAGCTTTGCTAAACTGGAGCTTGCCTGGTTACATTAACACTTGACTAGCTAAAATAAAGCTTGCCTGGGTAAATTTCTGCTTGCCTGACTAAATTTACGATTGCCTGACTAAATTAAAGCTTGCCTGGCTAAATTAACGCTTGCTTTGTAAATTAACAATTTCCTGTCTAAATTAATGTTTGCCTGACTTAATTCACGCTTGACTGGGTAAACTAACGCTTGCCTGGTTAAACACGCTGGCCTGAGCAAACTAAAGCTTGCCCGGCTAGACTAACATTTGCCTGAATAAACTAAAGTTTCCCTGACTAAACTAACGTTTGCCTCACAAAATTTACGCTTGCCTGACTAAATTTGTGCTTAACTGACCAAATTAACGCTTGCTTGACTAAATTTACGATTGATTTACTAAATTAACGCTGACTTGGGTAAATTAACGCTTGCTTGGGAAAATTAAAGCTTGCCTGACTAAATTTTCGCTTGCCAGACTAAATTTTCGATTGGCTGAATAAATTTTGGCTCGTCTGAATTAAGGCAGTCACTTGGGTGACTGCCTTAATTCTTGCCTGACTAAATTTACGCTTGACTGATTAAAATAACCCAAGACTGTCTAAATTTTTGCTTGCCTGACTGAATTTACGCTTGCCTGACTAAATTTGCTTGATTAAAGAATTACACGCTGTAATAAATTAATAGGTGCCTGACTAAATTATAAGTTGCTTGTATAAATCCTTGACTGAATAAATTATTATTTGCCTGATTAAATTAATACTTGCTTTTGTAAGTTATTACTTGCCTGGCTAAACTAGCATTTGCATGATGAAGTAATTTATGGCCAGACTAAATTAATTTTTGTAAGATTAAATAATTACTTGCTCGACTATTAATTCTTGCCTGACTAAATTACCGTTTACCTGAAAAAATTGACACTTGCATTTCTAAATTAATTCTTACCAGACTAAATTAACGGTTGCCTGACTACATTTACGTTTGCCTGACTAAATTATCCCTTTCATGTCTAAATTAACCCATGCTTGACTACATTTACGCTTTCCCGACTAAATTATCGCTTGCTTGGGTAAATTACCGCATGCTTGGGTAAATTACCGCTTGTTTGGGTAAATTACCGCTTGCCTGGGTAAATTAAAGCTTCCCTGGCAAAATTCTTGTTTGCAAGACTAAATTTACGCTTACCTCGCTAAATTTAGGCTTGCCTGAATAAATTAACGCTTGACTGACTAAGTTAACGCTTGCCTGACTAAATTAACGCTTGACTGACTAAGTTAACGCTTGCCTGACTAAATTAACGCTTTCTTGGGTAAATTGGCGCTTGTCTGACATAATTAACGCTTGCCTGGCAGAATTAAAGCTTGCCTGGCTAAATTAACACTTGAAAAGCTAAATTAATTCTTGCCTTGTTAAATTAACGCTTGTCTGACAAAAGTAAGCTTGCCTGGAAAATCTTCTGCTTTCCTGACTAAATTTACGTTTGCTTGAATAAATTAACGCTTGCCTGGCTAAATTAACGCTTGCCAGACTAAAATAACGCTTGCCTGACTACATTATCGCTTACCTGACTAAATTTATGTTTGCATAATTATATTTACGTTTGCCTGACTAAATTTACGCTTGCCTGAATAAATTTATGCTTGCCTGACTTAATTTATGCTTGCCTGACAACATTTACGCTTCCTTGCCTACAATTACGCTTGCCTGACTCCATTTTC
Source organism: Procambarus clarkii (assembly GCF_040958095.1). Lineage (NCBI taxonomy): Eukaryota > Metazoa > Arthropoda > Malacostraca > Decapoda > Cambaridae > Procambarus > Procambarus clarkii. The sequence goes on from NC_091183.1 coordinate 18,283,497, forward strand.
GCTAGCCTGATATTATTTACGCTTGCCAGACTATAGTTACGCCTGCCTAACTGCATTTATGATTGCCTGTCTACTTTTACGCTTGCCTCTCTACATTTACCATTGCCTCACTACCATTACGCTTGACTGACTTCATTTAGGATTGCCAGACTACATTTAGGGTTGCCTCACTACATTAACGATAGCCTGATTTCATTCACTTTTGCCTGACTACATATACTCTTGCTTGAATACAGTTACGCTTGCCTAATTACATTTACGATTACCTGAATAAAATAACGCATGCCTGAATTTTTTTTTATCTTCCATTGGTTAAATTAACGCTTGTCAGATTAATTAATGCTTTTATAGCTAAACTAATGTTTCCATGACTAAATTATTGCTTCCCGGAATCAATCAATGCTTGCCGAAATCAATTAATGTTTCCTGAATCAATTAGCGCTTACCTGACTAAATTAACGCTTGCCTGACTAAATTAACGTTTGCCTAACTAAATTAACGCTTGTCTGACTAAATTTAGCTTACATGATTAAATTATCGCTTGCCTAATTCAATTTTCGCTTCCCTGACTAAATTGACGCTTGCCTGACAAAATTAACGCTTGCCTGACTAAATTACTGCTTGCCTGAAAATTAATTCAATGACTGACGAAATTAATAGTTGCCAGACTAAATTAATAGTTTTATGATTAAATAAATAGTTGCCTGATTTAATTAATAGTGTCCTGACCAAATTGATAGTTTTCTGACTAAATTAATAGTTTTCTGACTAAATTAATTGTTGCCTGACTAAATTATTATTTGCCTGACAAAATTAATAGTTGCCTGACTTTATTAATAGTTGCCTGACTAAATTATTATTTGCCTCACTAAATTAATACCTGCCTGACTAAATTAATACCTGCCTGACTAAATTAATACTCTCTTTACTAAATGAATACTTGCCTGACTAAATTATCGCTTCCATGACTAAACTAACGCTTGATTCAATAAATTAACGCTTGCCTGACTAAGTTACAGCTTGCTTGACTAAATTACCGCTTGTCTGACTAACTAAATTAACGATGTCCTGACTAAATTTATGCTTACCTGACTAAATTTGCGCCTGAATAAACTAAATAAATGCCTGACTAAATTTACAGTTGCCTGACTATAATAATAGTTTCCTGACTAAATTAATACTTGCTTGAATAAATACTTGACTGACTACACTAATACATGCCTGATGAAGTAATTTATTGCCAGACTAAATTAATACTTGCCAGATTAAATAATTACTTGCCTAACTATTAATTCTGCCCTGACTTAACTTCCATTTACCTGAATAAATTAACACTTGCCTGACTAAAAAATGCCTGCCTGTCTAAATTACCGCTAGCCTGACTATATTACCGTTTGCCTGACTAAATTAATGCTTGTATGACTAAACTAATTTCTCCATGAATAAACTAATGCTTGCCGTAATCAGTTAATGCTTTCTTGAATCAAATATCGCTTACCTAACTAAATAACGCTGGCCTGAGTAAATCAACGATTGCCTAACTGAATTACTGCTTGCCTGACTAAATAACCGCTTGTCTGACTTAAATTACCACTAGCATGACTTCATTATCGCTTACCTGATTAAATAACCGATTGCCTGACTAAATTAACGCTTGCCTGACTAAATTAACGCTTTCCTGACTAAATTAACGATTATCTGATTAAATTAATGCTTGCCTCACTAAAGTAACGCTTGCCTGACTAAATTAACGCTTGCCTGACTAAATTAACGCTTGTATGACGAAATCAACGCATGCCTGACAACATTTACGCTTGCTTCACTAAAACAACGCTTACCTGACTAGATTTACGCTTGTTTGACTAAATGTACGCTTGCTTGATTAAAGTTACGTACTCCAGCCTAAATTGAGACTTGCCTTAATAAATTTATGCCTACCTGACTACACTTACGCTTGCCAGAGTAAATTTATGGTTTCCTGATTAAATTTACGCTAGACTGACTAAATTACCGCTTGCTTCACTAAATTTACGATTCTCTTATTAAATTAACGCTTGTTTGGGTAAATGAACGCTTGCTTGGATAAATTAAAGCTTACCTGACTAAATTTACGTTTGCCTGACAAAATTCACGCTTGCCTGCGTACATTAACGCTTGACTGACTACAGTTAAGCTTAACTGAACAAATTACCCCTTGCCTAAATAAATTATCTCTTGCCTGACTAAATTAACGAATGCCTGACTAAATTAATGCTTTAAAGACTAAACTATTCTTTTCATGAATAAATTAATGCTTGCCAGAATCAATTAATGCTTTCTAGAATCAATTAACGCCTGCCTGGCTAAATTATCGCTTTCTTATCTAAATTAATGCTTTCCTGACTAAATTAACGCATTCCTGACTAAATTAAGGCTTGCCTGACTAAAGTAAGGCTTGCATGACTACATTCGCACTTGCCTTGCTAAATTTAAGCTTTCCTGGCTAAATTAACGATTGCCTTGCTAAAGTAAGTTTGCCTAGCTAAATTTCTGCTTGCCTGAGTAAATTTACGTTGCCTGACTAAATTAACGCTTCCCTGGCTAAATTAACGCTTGCCCTGGTAATTTAACGATTGTCTGACTAAATTAACGCTTGCCTGACTAAATTGAAGCTTGACTGGGTAAACTTACGCTTACTTGGCTGAAACACGCTGTCCTGAGTAAACTAACGCTTGCCGGACTAAACTCACGTTTGCCTGAATAAATTAGTTTCCCTGACTTAACTAACGTTTACCTGACTAATTTAAGCTTGCCTGACTAAATTTACGCTCGCCTGACTAAATTAACGCTTTCTTGGGTAAATTAACGTTTGCTTGGCAAAATTTATGCTTGCCTGACTAAACTTTCGCTTGCCAGACTAAATTTTCGCTTGCCAGACTAAATTTTCGCTTGCCAGACTAAATTTTCGCTTGCCTGAATAAATTTTCGCTCGCCTAACTAAATTACTGCTAGTGTGACTAAATTACCGATTGCATGAGTAAATTAACGTTTGAGTGACTACCTTAATTATTGCCTGACTAAATTTACGGTTGATTGATTAAATTAACCCAAGCCTGTCTAAATTATCGCTTTCCTGACTGAATTTACGCTTGCCTGACTACATTTGCATGATTAAAGAATTACTTACCATAATATATTAATAGTTGCCGGACTAAATTATAAGTTTCTTGTATATTTATTCAGTTGCTAACTGAATAAATTATTATTTTCCTGACTAAATTAATTCTTGCTTTAGTAAGTTATTACGTGCCTGGCTAAACTAGTACTTGCATGATGAAGTAATTTATTGCCAGACTAAATTAAATTCTTGTAAGATTAAATAATTACTTGCTCGACTATTAATTCTTGCCTGACTAAATTACCGTTTACCTGAATAAATTAACACTTGCATGACTAAATTAATTCTTGTCAGACTAAATTAATTAACGGTTGCCTGACTACATTTAAGTTTGCCTGACTAAATTATCGCTTTCATGTCTAAATTAATGCTTTCCTGACTAAATTAACGAATGTCTGACTAAATTAATGCTTGCCTGATTAAATTAAGGCTTGCATGACTACATTCACACTTTCCTTGCTAAATTTACGCTTGCCTGACTAAATTTACGTTTGCCCTGCTGAATTTACGCTTGCCTGCTTGCTTGCCATCAATGTTTTTCATGTAAGTGAAATAATCGAAACCTCTTTACCGATTGCATTGCAATTTTGACACAACGTTGCATTCGAATAGGCGCGTCTTTTTATATCTACTATTTACATGCTTCACCTGTGACAGAAAAAAAACATGCTTTCTTTTTAAAAACTGCGCCATCTGTTGGATGCAATAGCAACACACGCGCTAATCTCCGAAATTTCTTCACCGATTGCTTTGAAATTTTGACACAACATTGCATTCAAATAGGCACGTCTTTTTATTTATCTACTATATAGATGCCATCCCATGTCTCAGGTAAAAACATGTGTGTTTGAAAAACAGCGCCATCTGTTGCACATATAGCAACATGCACGCTATACTAAATATGTCACGAATTCCATTTCAATGTTTCCGATTGAATTGATAAATTTTATTTTCATAGATTTCGAATTATTTTATTTGTTAGCATTTATATAGCATCTTCCTGAGACTCTCATAGTAGTACACTAGCATGTATACACTTGAGACCCCTCCTAGGAGCATTCCAGGAAGTCTACACATGAGACCCTCCTAGCAGTGCTCTAGCATGTCAACACCTGAGACCCTCCTTGTCATACTCTAGCACGTCACCACCTGAGACCTTCCTAGGAGTACTCTAGCACGTCACCGCCCGAGTCCCTTCTAGGAGTACTCCAAGCTTGTTACCAACTGAGACCCTTATTCGAGTTCTCTATCATGTCTACACCTGAGTCCCCCAAAAAAGTGCTCTAGCATGTCTACTCCTGAGACCCTCTTAGGAGTAGTCAAGCATGTCTACACCTGAGACCCTCCAAGGAGTACTCGAAAATGAAAACACCGCAACACTCTTCAGAGTATTCTAGCATGTTTACACATTATTCACTCCTAGGAGTACTCTAGCATGCCTACACCTGAGAAACTCCAAAGAGTACTCTAGCATGTCACTACCTGAGACCCTACAAGTAGTATTCTAGCAAGTCAACACATAAGACGCTCCTAGGAGTACTCTAGCACGTCACCACCTTAGACCCTTCTAGAAGTACTCTAGCACGTCACCACCCGAGACGCTCTTAAGAGTACTCTAGCATGTTACCAACTGAGACCCTTCTACGAGTTTTCTATCATTTTTACACCTGAGACAATCTAAAAAGTGTTCTAGGATGTTAACAACTGAGAATCTCTTTGGAGTACTCGAGCAGGTCTACACCTTAGACCATCCTAGGAGTATTCCAGCTTGTCAACACTTGGGAACCTCTTAGGAGTACTCTAGCTTGTCTTCACCTGAGACCCTCCTTGGAGTACTCCGGGATGACTATAACTATGACCCTCCTAAGAGTACTCTAGAATGTCAACCCCTGAGAATCTCCTAGGAGTACTCTAGCGTTTCTACACCTTTTATCCACCTAAGAGTTATCTAATATGTCTAAACCTGAGAGACTCTTAGGAGTACTGAAGAAAGTCTACACCTGAGACACTCCGAAGTTAGGATGAGAAGAGAGGCAGAAAGACAATACGAAAATGACATCGCAAGCAAGGCAAAGACTCAGCCTAAATTGCTGCATAGCCACATCAGGAGAAAAACAACAGTAAAGGAACAGGTTATGAAATTATGGTTAGGGGCAGAAGGATTCACTACAAACCACAAGGAAGTGTGTGAGGAACTGAATAAGAAATTCCAAGAGGTCTTCACCTTAGAGCAAGGAGAAATCCCAGAGATAAGAGAGGGAATAGCTAACCAGGAACCACTGGAAGAGTTTGAGATTACCAGCGGGGAAGTAAGGAAGTGTTTACTAGAATTGGATGTGACAAAGGCTATAGGCCCAGATGGAATCTCCCCTTGGATACTAAAGGAAGGAGCAGAAGAACTGTGCTTCCCGCTCTCCATGGTGTATAACAAATCACTGGCAACAGGGGAACTGCCAGAAATTTGGAAAGCAGGTAACGTAGTCCCGATATACAAGAAAGGGGATAGACAGGAGGCACTGAATTACAGACCAGTGTCCCTAACCTGCATACCAAGCAAGATGATGGAGAAGATTGTGCGAAGAAAGCTAGTGGAGCACCTGGAGCGAAAGAACTTTGTAACACAGCATCAACATGGATTCAGGGATGGCAGGTCCTGCCTCAAAGGGTTACTTGAATTCTACGACCAGGCAACAAAAATAAGGCAAGAAAGAGAAGGGTGGGCAGACTGCATATTTTTGGATTGTCAGAAAGCCTTTGACACAGTGCCACACAAGAGTCTAGTGAAAAAACTGGAGATGCAGGCTGGAGTGAAAGGGAAGGTACTCCGTTGGATACAGGAGTACCTAAGTAACAGGAGACAACGAATCAGTGTGAGGGGTGAGGTCTCAGATTGGCGAGACGTTACGAGTGGAGTACCGCAGGGGTCAGTCCTGGGACCTATACTGTTTCTGATATATGTAAATGATCTTCCAGAGGGTATAGAATCGTTTCTCTCAAAGTTTGCCGATGATGCAAAAATTATGAGGAGGATTGAAACTGAGGACGATAGTAGGAGGCTACAAGATGACCTAGACAGACTGAGTGAATGGTCCAACAAATGGCTGTTGAAGTTCAACCCGAGTAAATGCAAAGTAATGAAACTAGGTGGTGGAAATAGGAGGCCAAACACAGGATACAGAATAGGAGATGAAGTACTTAACGAAACGAACAGAGAGAAAGATCTAGGAGTTGATATCACACCAAACCTGTCTCCTGAAGCCCACATAAAAAGAATAACGTCTGCGGCATATGCGAGGCTGGCTAACATCAGAACAGCGTTCAGGAACCTGTGTAAGGAATCATTCAGAATCTTGTACACCACATATGTAAGACAAATCCTGGAGTATGCGGCCCCAGCATGGAGCCCGTACCTTGTCAAGCACAAGACGAAGCTGGAAAAAGTCCAAAGGTATGCCACTAGACTAGTCCCAGAACTAAGAGGCATGAGTTACGAGGAAAGGCTGCGGGAAATGCACCTTACGACACTGGAAGTCAGAAGAGTAAGGGGAGACATGATCACAACCTACAAAATCCTCAGAGGAATCGACCGGGTAAACAAGGATAAACTATTTAACACTGGTGGGACGCGAACAAGGGGACACAGGTGGAAACTGAGTACCCACATGAGCCACAGAGACGTTAGAAGGAACTTTTTCAGTGTCAGAGTAGTTAACGGATGGAATGCATTGGGCAGTGATGTGGTGGAGGCTGACTCCATACACAGTTTTAAATGTAGATATGATAGAGCCCAGTAGGCTCAGGAATCTGTACACCAGTTGATTGACAGTTGAGAGGCGGGACCAAAGAGCCAAAGCTCAACCCCCGCAAGCACAAATAGGTGAGTACAAATAGGTGAGTACACACACACACACATACACACACACACACTCATAAACACACACATACTCACACAAACACACACACACAAAAGTGTGTGGAGGCAGTAAACAGGTTTATTCCGGCCCAAAGGGAAAAATTCGAGAAGCAAAAGAAGAATCCATAGTTTAACAGGGCTTGTATGGAAGGAAAGGTACTGAGCAAAAGGGCGTGGAGGAACTTCCAAAATAACAGAACACCAGAAAGCAGAGAGAGATACCAGAGAACCAGGAATGAGTATGTTAGTGTGAGAAGGGAAGCAGAGAAAAATTATGAAAATGATATAGCAAGCAAAGCCAAGACCGATCCAACGCTACTCCACAGTCACATCAGGAGGAAAAAAAACTGCGAAAGAACAGGTAATGAAACTTAGAACAGGCGAGGACAGATATACAGAGAATGACAAAGAGGTGTGTGAGGAACTCAACAAGAGGGTCCAGGAGGTCTTCACAATAGAACATGGTGAGGTCACTGCGCTAGGAGAGGGTGCAGTAAACCAGGCGGCCTTGGAAGGGTTCGAAATTAAGAGAAATGAGGTCAACACCTGTTGGATCTGGATGTGAGAAAGGCTGTTGGTCCAGACGGGATCTCACCATGGGTATGGAAAAAGTGTGCAGGGGTACTCTGCTTGCCACTCTCCATAGTGTACAGTAGGTCACTGGAGACGGGAGACCTACGAGAAATATGGAAGGCAGCTAATGTGGTCTAAATATACAAAAAGGGTGACAGACAAGAGACACTGAACTACAGGCCAGTGTCCTTAACGTGAATACCATGAAAAGTGATGGAGAAGATCGTGAGAAAAAATCTAGTAACACATCTCGAGAGAAGGGACTTCGTGACAAGTCGCTAACATGGATTCAGGGAGGGTAAATCTTGCCTAACTGGCTTAATAGAATCCTACTATCAGGTGACAAAGATTAAGCAAGAACGAGAAGGCTGGGCGGGCTGCATTTTTTTGGACTGTCGGAAAGCCTTTGACACAGTCCCCCATAAAAGGCTGGTACATAAGCTGGAGAGACAGGCAGGAGTAACTGGCAAAGTGTTCCAGTGAATAAGGAAATACCTACGCAATAGAAAGCAAAGACTTACAGTGAAAGGTGAGAACACAGATTGGCGTGGAGTCACTAGTGGAGTCCCACAGGGCTCTGTACTCGGTCCTATCCTGTTATTGATATACGTAAACAATCTCCCGGAGGGTATAGCCTCATTCCTCTCAATGTTTGCTGACAATGTCAAGATTTTGAGAAAGATTAAGACAGAGGAAGGCTGCTCGAGGCTTCAAGAAGACCTAGACAAACTAAAGAATGGTCGAACGAATGGTTGTTAGTGTTTAACCCAAGCAAATTTAATGTAATGAAGATAGGTATAGGGAGCAGAAGGCCAGTAACAAGGTATCATTTATGAGAAGAAATTCTTCAATAGTCAGAGAGAGAGAAAGACCTGGGGGTTGATATCACACCAGACCTGTTCCTTGAAGCCCATATCAAGAGGATAACATCAGCAGCATATGCCAGGTTGGCTAACATAAGAATGACATTTAGACTCTTGTGCAAGGAATCATTCAGAACTTTGTATACCACCTATGTCAGACCAATCCTTGAGTATGCAGCCCCAGCATGGAGTAAATATATAGTCAAGCATAAGACTAAACTGGAAAAAGTTCAAAGGTTTGCCACCAAACTAGTACCCGGGCTGGGAGGTATGAGCTATGAGGAGAGACTACGGGAATTAAACCTCGCGTCGCTAGAAGACAGAAGATTTAGTGGTGATATGATCACCACGTACAAGATTCTCAGAGGAATTGAAAGGGTACATAAAGATAGGCTATTTAACACAAGAGGCACATACACTACTGGACACAGGTGGAAACTGAGTGCCCAAATGAGCCACAGAGATATTAGAAAGATTTTTTTTTAGAGTCAGAGTGGTTGACAAATGGAATGCATTAGAAAGTGATGTGGTAGAGGCTGACTCCATACACAGTTTCAAGTGTAGATATGATAGAGCCCGATAGGCTCAGGAACCTGTACACCAGTTGATTGACAGTTGTGAGGCAGGACCAAAGAGCCAGAGCTCAACCCCCTTAAGCACAAATAGGTGAGTACACACACACACACACACACACACACACATGATCACATCCTACAAAATCCTCAGGGGAATCGACCGGGTAAACAAGGATGAACTATTCAACACTGGTGGGACGCAAACAAGGGAACACAGGTGGAAGCTGAGTACCCAAATGAGCCACAGAGACGTTTGAAATAACTTTTTTAGTGTCAGAGTAGTTAGTAAATAGAATGCAATAGGAAGTGATGTGGTGGAGGCTGACTCCATACACAGTTTCAAATGTAGATATGATAGAGCCCAGTAGGCTCAGGAATCTGTACATCAGTTGATTGACGGTTGAGAGGCGGTACCAAAGAGCCAAAGCTCAACCCCCGCAAGCACAATTAGGTGAGTACAATTAACTGAGTACACAAAGTGTTTGTATTAGTAGGTCACCGCAGGTGTGAGACACACATGTTATTGAGGTTCACAGAGATTCGGCAAATACTAGGGACATTGAAGGAGTATAGATGCTAGATCATAGTATTTGGCCTCTCGTAGTGTGTAGCAATGTAGCATAGGCATATCGCATGCGATAAAGCAAAGAAACCAAAGTGGATCTTGTGGCATCACCAGTGCATATACAGTGTGGAGAACCGCGTGGAGAGACATGACCTGCCGGCCAGCGTGGGAAGACATTCGTGGAACTGCCTGGTTGTGCTTGTTGGGTGGTGACTGGTAAGTGCCCTTCTCTCTGAAGTCTTCAACAAGTGTGCAAGGTATATATAATATCATATAGTAGTTACATATAATGCATTTCATTTGATAATAGAATAGTAATCATGATAGATTGATGGAGAATGAAGCAGTAACTCACTGTGAGCTCAAGTTGGGACCTGAATTGTACTATGTGTGTAGGGATTAACAAGTCAGGGTAACACTGCCCCCCCCCCCCCGATTCACCTACACATCAACTGGACACCATATAGTGACATACAATCTCTCTCCTATCCCTCTCTCTCTCTCTCTCGCCCTTTCTGCTCTCTCTCTCTCTCTCTTTCTCTCTCTCTCTCTCCCTCTCCCTGTTGGGACAATCTTGCCCTCTTCCTCTCTTGCCCTCTCTCCCTCTCTCTCGCCCTCTCGCTATCTTTCTTGCTCCCCCTCTCTCTCTCTTGCTCTCTCTCTCTCTCTCTCTCTTGCTCTCTCTCTCTCTCTCTCTCTTGCTCTCTCTCTCTCTCTTGCTCTCTCTCTCTCTCTTCCTCTCTCAACTGCTCTGTCTCTCTCTCTCTCTCTCTCTCTCTCTCTCTCTCTCTCTCTCTCTCTCTCTCTCTCTCTCTCTCTCTCTCTCTCTCTCTCTCTGTGCCCCCCCAATCTCTCTTTGCCCCCCCCTGCCTAACCCTATCAAAACGTATCAGGGAAAGGGAGAAGATGGCAGGACGACGCATCAGGGACACAGAGAATAGACAAAATGACCAAACAAAGGGAAATGTTAGCCCAAGTTTTGGAGGAATTCAGGAGGGAGATGCATGAAATGAGGATTACAATTAACATCCTACAAAGTGAGCTGACATCAGCAAGGGAGATCAAATCCCTCACAGAGAAAAATAAAGAGGCTGAGCATCAGATTTTCATCCAAAGGGAAGGTGGGAATGTTACATTGGAGGGAAATGCCTCTGTACCTGAAACATTTGCGGAAATACTGAGAAATGGCTAAGAAGCAATGGACGCAGTGAGGGAGGTAGCCATGCAAGCAGCTTCCTCACAGGAAGCAGCATGGTGCACCAGTCAGCTGATGGAAAGAAAAAGATCAATGGTAGTTGTAGGCATCAAAGAACAGGAAGGATCCAATTGACAGAAATAGAATAGCAAGGACAGAGAGGCAGTGCATGAGATACTGAAGGGGGTTACAGATGGAAGGGGCTGAACAAAACATTGAGAAAGTTTTCAGGTTGGATTGGTACAACAAGGACAGAAACCGACTGGTAAAGGTGGTGTTTACAAACGAGACCACGAAGGAGGTTATTCTAGAAAGAAAGAGTCACCTGCAGTATGTGGAGGAATACAAAAAAGTATTCCTGCAGAGGGACTGGACAGAGGAGTAGAGAGCCATAGCAGCAGAGGCAAGGAGGAAGTGCAGGGAGAGACGAGTAAACCAAGAAATCACAGTCCCCTACACAACAGTCCCAGAGACAAGTGGGGAACCCACAGCCAGAATCCTAGCAACACCAGAGGGGAGGGGAACACCACCACCCCCCTCTGCATAGAAACCCTCCCTTCCCCCTCACCCTACCTGCCCCCACTCAAATACAAATAAAATTTGTGTATCTATGTATTTACGTATGTGGGTTAGCTTAGCATTTTAAAAGCACGAATCACCTTCTGTGGTTGATTGTTCAATAAATCCCTGAACTATATGTTTAACACACCTCTAACCCTGTCCATGGAGGACAAAAGAAAATGTATTTATGCTGGATAGAATTGTAAATGTGTGGTCACATCTGTGGTAGAAAATAATAATAATAAAAAAATCCAAAAAATCAAATGCTCACCCAACTCTCCTTTCCCCCACCCCATTCCGAACCTGTTTCTCCTCGCCCATTCCCACTGTATCCCCCCTTCCGCCTTTCCCCCCTGTCCCCCCTCCCCTTCATCCCATACCCTCCTTATCCCACCTCACCCTTTATCCTCCATGTCCTCCCTATCTCCATACCCCATACCCTACCTGTCCCCCTTCCCTTGAACCTCCACCCCCCACCCCAAAAACCTTTGAGACCCTGCAAACCACCTCACAGATTTTCACACCCAGGGAACAGCTTTCCCACACCAGCAGAACGCTCACCAAGAAGGGGACAAGAAAATGTACAGAAGAAAGTAAGCTTCAAGGCAATGCACACTAACATAGATGGGATTACAAATATAACAAGTGAACTCGGAAAATGGGCACTAGAAGACAACCCAGACATAATAGCACTCACAGAAACAAAGTTAACAAAAACCATAACAAATGCAGTGTTTCCACAGGACTACTTTGTAGTGAAGAAAGAGAGAGAAGGGAGAGGAGGAGGTGGTGTAGCTTAGCTGATAAGAAAAGATTGAAGTTTTGAAGAGATGGTTAATCAGAGCTGTAAAGATTTCAGTGACTACATATCAGGCACCATAGCAACTAGAGGACAGAAAATTATAGTACTAGTCATATATAACCCCCCACCAAACGACAGAAGACCCAGACTGAAATATAATAGAAACAACATGGCCACTATCAATATAATAGAGAGAGCAGCTTCTGTTGCTAGCAGAAACGGATCCAGACTACTAATCATGGCAGACTTCAACCATGGAAAGCTAGATTGGGAGAACAGAGACCCACATGGAAGACCAGACACATGGAGAGCTAAGCTGCTGGATGTGGCAACAAGAAACTTTCGAAGTCAACATGTAAAGGGACCAACAAGAATGAGAGGAGAAGATGAACCAGCTTTGCTTCATCTGATATTTACCCTAAATGTATAGGATATAAGGGAAGTTAAGTTGGAAGCCCCCTTGGGAATGAGTGATCATAGTGTATTGAGCTTTGAGTACCTGGTTGAGCTAGGAATGATTTCCCCCAAAATAAACTGGGAAACAAATGGCTGCCGTTCCGAAAGGGAAACTATGAAATGATGAACAAATTCCTAAAAGATATTACATGGGATGCTGAACTCAGAAGTAAGTCCGTACAAGACATGATTGACTGTTTCACACATAAGTGTCAGGAGACGGAAAACAGGTTTATCCCGGTCCGAAAAGAAAAACCGAGAAGCAAAAGAAGAATCCGTGGTTTAATTGGGAATATATGAACGCAAAGGAGCTGAACAAAAGGGCTTGGAGGAACTTCCGTAATAACAGAGCACTAGAAAGTAGAGTGAGATACCAGAGAACCAGGAACGAGTATGTTAGTGTGAGAAGAGCAGCTGAGAAAAGATATGAAAATAATAATAATAATAATAATAATAATAATAATAATAATAATAATAACAATATTTTATTTAGGAAAAGTACATACATAGATGCAGAGTTACAAACATTCTGATTGATTTATAGATAGAGCTAGTGCATACAATACCTAAAGCTACTAGAACGCATAGCGTTTCATGCAAAAAATGATATAGCTAATCAAGCCAAGACCTAACCAAATCTACTACACAGTCACATCAGGAGGAAAACAACAGTGAAGGAACAGGTGATGAAACTCAGAACGGGTTAGAACAGGTACACAGAATGACAAAGAAGTGGACGAGGAACTCAACAAGAGGTTCCAGGAGGTCTTTACAAAAGAAGAAGGAGAGATCACGTTGCTAGGAGAGGTGGCAGAAAACCAGGCGACCTTGAAAGGGTTCGAAATTACAAGATATTAGGTCAAGGGGCACCTATTAGAGCCGGACGTGAGAAAGGCTGTTGGGCCAGACGGAATCTCACTATGGGTATTGAAAGAGTGTACAGGAGCACTTTGTTTGCCACTCTATATAGTGTATAATAGGTCACTGGAAACGAGAGACCTACCAGAAATATGGAGGGCAGCTAATGTAGTCCCAATATACAAAAAAGTGTGACAGACAAGAGGAACTGAACTACGGGCCAGTGTCCTTAACTTGTATACCATGCAAGGTGATGGAGAAAAACGTGTGAAAAAACCTAGTAACACATCTGGAGAGCAGGGACTTCGTGACAACTTATCAACATGGGTTCAGCGAGGGTAAATCTTGCCTTACAGGCTTAATAGAATTCTACGATCAGGTGACAAAGATTAAGGAAGAAAGAGAAGGATGGACGGACTGCATTTTTTTCTTTTTCACAGTACCCCATAAAAAGCTGATGCATAAGCTGGAGAAAGAGGTAGGAGTAGCTGGTAAGGTGCTCCAGTGGATAAGGGAGTACCTAAGCAATAGGAAGCAGAGAGTTACAGTCAGGGGTAAGACCTCAGATTGGCGTGAAGTCACCAGTGGAGTCCCACAGGGATCTGCACTCGGACCTATCCTGTATCTGATATATGTAAATGATCTCCAAGAGGGTATAGACTCATTCCTCTCAATGTTTGCTGACGATGCCAAAATTATGAGAAGGATTAAGACAGAGGAGGACAGATTGAGGCTTCAAGAACACCTGGACAAGCTGCGGGAATGGTCGAACAAATGATTGTTAGAGTTTAACCCAAGCAAATGTAATGTAATGAAGATAGGTGTAGGGAGGAGGAGATCAGATACAAGGTATCATTTTGGTAATGAAATACTTCAAGAGTCAGAGAGAGAGAAAGACCTGGGGGTTGATATCACGCCAGACCTGTCCCCTGAAGCTCATATCAAGAGGATAACATCAGCGGCATATGCCAGGTTGGCCAACATAAGAACGGCCTTTAGAAACTTGAGTAAGTAATCTTTCAGAACATTATATACCACATATGTCAGACCAGTCTTGGAGTATGCGGCTCCAGCATGGAGGCCATATCTAGTCAAGCATAAAACTAAACTGGAAAAGGTTCAAAAGTTTGCCACCAGACTAGTACCCGAACTGAGGGTTATGAGCTGCGAAGAGAGACCACGGGAATTAAACCTCACGTCATTAAGAGACAGAATAAGAGTTAGAGGGGACATGATCAACACATACAACATTCCCAGAGGAATTGATAGGGTTGATAAAGAGAGACTTTTTAACACAAGGGGAACACGCACTAGTGGACACAGGTGGAAATTGAGTGCTCAAATGAGCCATAGAGAAGTTAGAAAGAATTTTTTCAGTGTCAGAGTAGTAGACAAATGGAATGCATTAGGAAGTGATGTGGTGGAGGCTGACTCCATACATAGCTTCAAGTGTAGGTATGATAGAGCCCAGTAGGCTCAGGAACTTGTACATTAGTTGATTGACCGTTGAGAGGCGAGATCAAAGAGCCAGAGCTCAACCCCCACAAGCTCATCTTGGAAAGTACACACACACACACACACCCACACACACAGCCGGTGGCCGAGCGAACAGCACGCTAGACACGTGATCCTATGGTCCCGGGTTTGATCCCGGGCGCCGAAGAGAAACAATGGTCAGAGTTTCTTTCACCATATGCCCCCTGTTACCTAGCAGTAAATAGGTACCTGGGAGTTAGTCAGCTGTCACGGGCTGCTTCCTGGGTGTGTGTGTTGTGTTTGGGAAAAAAAAGGAGTAGTAGTAGAAACAGGGGATTGACAGTTGAGAGGCGGCCCGAAAGAGCAGAGCTCAACCCCCGTAAGCACAACTAGGTGAATTCAACTTGGTGAATACACACACAAACACACATACAATTTTACGCTTTATGGTGTACAGGACTATTTTAGTATAGCAATTAGTCTTGGACATAAGTTGAAAAAAAAAACGTACAGAACCTGGGAACATGCACTCACATAGCTCATTTGGGGACTAGTTATCACACCTAGGTGTTAGGTCACACAGGCTAACCATCCCCCCCCCCCTCCCCCTCACCATATACTCCCCACCACTCACATGCACACCCACGTTCCAGTTTCCCTCCCTCTGAATGAATGAGTTAAATAAAGAACAAGGTACCCTTCTGGCGAGCTTTGAAGTGGGTATAGCTGAAGAATAGCCGGTGAAAGGAAACGTAGAAGTTGGAGAGACAGAGCCCAGGCTAGACCCAGTTGCACGGCGTTTTTATGGGGCTTTTCAACACGAGGCCGGCTAGGCGGGGAGGCAGGGTCTTGAGTCCGGGGCGGCAAAACGAGGACTGCTGTCCTCTTGAGTTGTGGAGTCTTCTTACATCGGCGAAGTAAGAAGTAGGAAGTCTCTCTCTCTCTCTCTCTAACTCCCCCCTATCTCTCTCTCTGTCTCTCTCTCTCTCTCTAACTCCCCTCTCTCTCTCTCTCTCTCTCTCTCTCTCTCTCTCTCTCTCTCTCTCTCTCTCTCTCTCTCTCTCTCTCTCTCTCTCTCTCTCTCTCTCTAACTCCCCCTATCTCTCTCTCTCTCTCTCTCTCTCTCTCTAACTCCCCCTATCTCTCTCTCTCTCTCTCTCTCTCTCTCTCTCTCTCTCTCTCTCTCTCTCTCTCTCTCTCTCTCTCTCTCTCTCTCTCTCTCTCTCTCTCTCTCTCTCTCTCTCTCTCTAAGACACACACACACACACACTTCCTCCTTATCTCTCCCCCTAACTTCTCTCCCTCACTCACCCCCTTCCCCCCTTTCTTTGTTCCTTCTTCCCCTCCCTCTCTCCAACCTCCCTTCACACACACACACACACACACACACACACACACACACACACACACACACACACACACACACACACAAACTACCTAACAGGAAGGAGCCAGAGGGTAATGGTAAGGGGCGAGAAGTCGGACTGGCGAACAGTAACAAGTGGAGTACCTCAAGGATCGGTGCTGGGACCAATCCTCTTTCTAATTTACGTAAATGATATGTTTACGGAGTGGAATCATACATGTCAATGTTTGCGGATGACGCAAAATTAATGAGAAGAGTTGTGACAGACGAGGATTGTAGGATCCTCCAAGAGGACTTAAACAGGCTGCAGAGATGGTCAGGGAAATGGCTACTGGAGTTTAACACCAGTAAATGTAAAGTTATGGAAATGGGATCAGGTGACCGGAGACCAAAGGGACAGTACACAATGAAGGGGAACAGCTTACCTGTAACGATTCGAGAAAGAGACCTGGGAGAGGATGTGACACCTAATCTAACTCCTGAGGCACATATAAATAGGATAACGACAGCAGCGTACTCTACACTGGCGAAAATTAGAACTTCATTCAGAAAACTAAATGAGGAGGCTTTTAGGGCGCTTTACACTGCCTACGTGAGACCCGTCTTAGAGTATGCCGCGCCATCATGGAGCCCCCACCTGAAGAAACACATAAAGAAACTGGAGAAGGTTCAGAGGATTGCGACGAGGCTTGTCCCAGAGTTACGAGGGATGGGATATGAAGAGCGGCTGAAGGAACTGAACCTTACGACACTAGAGAAAAGAAGGCAGAGAGGAGATATGATAGGGACATATAAAATACTCAGGGGAATTGACAAAGTGGAAATAGATGAAATGTTCACACGTAATAATAACAGAACGAGGGGACATGGGTGGAAACTGGAAACTCAGATGAGTCACAGAGATGTTAGGAAGTTTTCTTTAAGCGTAAGAGTAGTGGAAAAAAGGAATGCACTTGGGGAACAGGTTGTGGAAGCAAAAACTATTCATACTTTTAAAACTAGGTATGATAGGGAAATGGGACAGGAGTCATTGTTGTAAACAACCGATAGCTGGAAAGGCGGGATCCAAGAGTCAATGCTCGATCCTGCAAGCACAAATAGGTGAGTACAAATAGGTGAGTACACACACACACACACACACACACACACACACACACACACACACACACACACACACACACACACACACACACACACACAAACAAACACACACACAGGGGGGGCCTGGTAGCCTGGTGGATAGCGCACAGGACTCGTAATTCTGTGGCGAGAGTTCGATTTCCGAACCAGGCAAAAACAAATGGGCAAAGTTTCTTTCACCCCTGAATGCCCTTGTTACCTAGCAGTAAATAGGTACCTGGGAGTTAGTCAGCTGTCACGGGCTGCTTCCTGGTGTGTGTGTGTGTGTGTGTGTGTGTGTGTGTGTGTGTGTGTGTGTGTGTGTGTGTGTGTGTGTGTGTGTGTGTGGTGTGGAAAAAATGTAGTTAGTAAACACTTGATTGACAGTTGAGAGGCGGGCCGAATGATCAAAGTTCAACCCCCGCAAACACAACTAGGTGAATACAACTAGGTGAATACACACACACACACACTCACACACACACACACACACAAACCCAACCAAATGTAATGTAATGAAGACAGGTGTAGGGAGCAGGAGGCCAGATACATGGTATCATCTGGGAGAGGAAATTCTTCAGGAGTCAGAGAAGGAAAATGACTTGGGGGTTGATATCACGCCAGACCTGTCTCCTGCAGCACATATCAAGCGGATTCCATCAGCGGCATGTGCCAGGCTGGCCAACATACGAACGGCATTCAGAAACTTGTGTAAAGAATCATTCAGAACTTTGTATACCACATATGTCAGGCTAATCCTGGAGTATGCAGCCCCAGCATGGAGTCCATATCTAGTCAAGGATAAGACTAAACTGGAAAAGGTTCATAGGTTTGCCACCAGACTAGTACCCGAGCTTAGAGGTATGAGCTACGAGGAGAGACTACGGGAATTAAACCTCACTTCGCTGGAAGACAGAAGAGTTAGGGGGGACATGATCACCACATTCAAGATTCTGAAGGGAATTGATAGGGGTAGATAAAGACAGTCTATTTAACACATGGGGAACACGCACAAGGGGACACAGGTGGAAACTGAGTGCCCAAATGAGCCACAGAGATATTAGAAAGAACTTTTTTAGTGTCAGAGTGGTTGACAAATGGAATGCATTAGGGGGTGATGTGGTGGAGGCTGACTCCATACACAGTTTCACGTGTAGATATGATAGAGCCCGATAGGCTCAGGAATCTGTACACATGTTGATTGACGGTTGAGAGGCGGGACCAAAGAGCCAGAGCTCAACCCCCGCAAACACAACTAGGTGAGTACAACTAGGTGAGTACACACACACACATACACTCACACACACACACACAAACACACACACACACACACACACACACACACACACACACACACACACACACACACACACACACACACACACACACACACACACACACACACCCACAAACAATACACCTGCTGGATCTGGATGTTAGAAAGGCTGTTGGTCCAGATGGGATCTCACCATGGGTACTGAAAGAGTGTGCAGAGGCACTTTGCTTGCCACTCTCCATAGTGTATAGTAAGTCACTAGAGACGGGAGACCTACCAGAAATATGGAAGACGGCGAATGTGGTCCCAATATACAAAAAGGGCGACAGACAAGAGGCACTGAACTACAGGCCAGTGTCCTTGACTTGTATACCATGCAAGGTGACGGAGAAGATCGTGAGAAAAAACCTGGTAACACATCTGGAGAGAAGGGACTTCGTGACAAATCGCCAACATGGATTTAGGGAGGGTAAATCTTGCCTTACAGGCTTGATAGAATTCTACGATCAGGTGACACAGATTAAGCAAGAAAGAGAGGGCTGGGCGGACTGCATTTTCTTGGATTGTCGGAAAGCCTTTGACACAGTATCGCATAAGAGGCTGGTACATAAGCTGGAGAGACAGGCAGGTGTAGCTGGTAAGGTGCTCCAGTGGATAAGGGAGTATCTAAGCAATAGGAAGCAGAGAGTTACGGTGAGGGGTGAGACCTCCGATTGGCGTGAAGTCACCAGTGGAGTCCCAAAGGGCTCTGTACTCGGTCCTATCTTGTTTCTGATATATGTAAATGATCTCCCGGAGGGTATCGATTCATTACTCTCAATGTTTGCGGACGATGCTAAAATTATGAGAAGGATTAAAACAGAAGAGGACTGTTTGAGGCTTCAAGAAGACCTAGACAAGCTGAAGGAATGGTCGAACAAATGGTTGTTAGAGTTTAACCCAACCAAATGTAATGTAATGAAGATAGGTGTAGGGAGCAGGAGGCCAGATACAAGGTATCATCTGGGAGAGGAAATTCTTCAGGAGTCAGAGAAGGAAAAAGACTTGGGGGTTGATATCACGCCAGACCTGTCTCCTGCAGCACATATCAAGCGGATAACATCAGCGGCATATGCCAGGCTGGCCAACATACGAACGGCATTCAGTAACTTGTGTAAAGAATCAATTAAACCTCACTTCGCTGGAAGACAGAAGAGTTAGGGGGGACATGATCACCACATTCAAGATTCTGAAGGGGATTGATAGGGTAGATAAAGACAGTCTATTTAACACAAGGGGAACACGCACAAGTGGACACAGGTGGAAACTGAGTGCCCAAATGAGCCACAGAGATATTAGAAAGAACTTTTTTAATGTCAGAGTGGTTGACAAATGGAATGCATTAGGGGGTGATGTGGTGGAGGCTGACTCCATACATAGTTTCAAGTGTAGATATGACAGAGCCCGATAGGCTCAGGAATCTGTACACCTGTTGATTGACGGTTGAGAGGCGGGACCAAAGAGCCAGACCTCAACCCCCGCAAACACAACTAGGTGAGTACAACTAGGTGAGTACACACACACACACACACACACACACACACACACACACACACAGATAGTCCTCAGGGACTATCTGGGTGATGTGCAGTGGGAGGAAGAAATTAGAGGAAAAACAGTCCAAGATATGATGGACCTAGTCGTACAGAAATGCCAGGAGGCCGAAGAGAGATTTATACCAATAGTAAAGGGAAAAAATAAGAAGGAATATAATAACCCATGGTTTAATAGACAGTGTCAGGAAGCAAAAATGGCCAGCAGGCGGGAGTGGAGGAAGTACAGAAGACAAAGGACAGAAGACAACAGGATCAGATTCAACAGAGCTAGGAACGATTACATTACCATAAGACGAACATCGGAAAGGGACTATGAGAACGATATTGCAATCAAAGCGAAAAACAACCTAAGTTACTACACAGTTATATAAGAAGAAAAATGTCGGTGAACGACCAAGTGACATGACTAAGGAAGACAGAGGGGGCATATACTGAAAGTGACAAGGAAATCTGCGAGGCACTGAATGCCAGTTTCCATGGAGTGTTCACTACCGAGCCTGAGCAGCTCCCATTGTTGGAAGGGGTTACCCTAGATGAAAGTCTATCAGATATAGAGGTGACAGCAGAGTAGATAATGAAACAGTTGACAACTCTAGATGCAACTAAAGCAGTTGGACCAAAGTATCACCGTGGATACTAAAAGAAGCAGCGCAGGCCCTCAGCGTGCCTCTGGCAATGATCTTTAATGAGTCACTTATGTCGGGAGAATTGCCCAGTTCCTGAAAGAAGGCAAATGTCGTGCCGATCTTCAAGAAAGGTGATAGGGAGTTGGCACTTAACTATAGACCTGTATCACTGACAAGCAGCCCCTGTAAAATACTGGAAAGAATAATTAGGCTACGACTGGTTGCACACCTGGAGAACATTAGGTTTGTGAACAAACATCAACATGGGTTCTGGACAGGGAAATCGTGCCTAACAAACCTTCTGAAATTCTATGATAAAATAACGAGGATAAGACAGGACAGAGATGGTTGGGCAGACTGCATATTTCTGGACTGCCAAAAAGCCTTTGATACAGTACCGCACATGAGACTGCTGTTCAATCTCGAGAGGCAGGCGGGGGTGGGGGGAAAGGTCCTAGCATGGATAAGGAACTACCTAACAGGAAGGAGCCAAAGAGTTACGGTAAGGGGCGAGAAGTCGGACTGGCGAAAAGTAACAAGTGGAGTACCACAATGATCGGTGCTGGGACCAATTCTATTTCTTGTATATGTTAACGACATGTTTACAGGCATAGAGTCCAACATGTCGATGTTTGCGGATGACGCAAAGTTGATGAGAAGAGTTGTGACAGATAAGGATTGCAGGATCCTCCAAGAGGACCTGAACAGGTTGCAGAGATGGTCAGAGAAATGGCTACTGGAATTCAACACGAGCAAATGTAAAGGTATGGAAATGGGACTAGGAGATAGGAGACCAAAGGGACAGTACACAATGAAGGGAAACAGCCTACCTGTGACGATGCGCGAAAGAGACCAGGGTGTGGACGTAACACCTAATCTATCTCCTGAGGCACATATAAATAGGATAACGACAGCAGTGTACTCTTCACTGGCAAAAGTTAGAACATCATTCAGAAACCTAAGTAAGGAGGCATTTATGGCGCTTTACACTGCCTACGTGAGGCCAGTCTTAGAGTATGCCGCCTCATCATGGAGTCCCCATCTGAAGAAGCATATAATGAAACTGGAAAAGGTTCAGAGGTTTGCAACGAGACTCGTCCCAGAGCTACGAGGGATGGGGAATGAGGAGCGCCTGAGGGAACTGTGTCTTACGACACTAGAAAGAAGAAGGGAGAGGGGGGACATGATAGGAACATATAAAATACTCATAGGGGTTTACAGAGTGGACATAGACGAAATGTTCACACGGAATAGTAACAGAACGAGGGGACATGGATGGAAGCTTGAAACTCAGATAAGTCACAGAGATGTTAGGAAATTTCCTTTTAGCGTGAGAGTAGTGGGAAAATGGAATGCACTTCAGGAACAGGTTGTGGAAGCAAATACTATTCATAATTTTAAAACCAGGTATGATAGGGAAATGGGACAGGAGTCATTGCTGTAAACAACCGATGCTCGAAAGGCGGGATCCAAGAGTCAATGCTCGATCCTGCAGACACAACTAGGTGAGTACAACTAGGTGAGTACACGCGCACACACACACACACACAGACAGACACACACACACACACACACACACACACACACACACACACACACACACACACACATCGTAGCCTCGTAGCCTGGTGAATAGCGCGCAGGATTCGTAATTTTGTGGCGCGGGTTCGATTCCCGCACGAGGCAGAAACAAATGGGCAAAGTTTCTTTCACCCTGAATGCCCCTGTTACCTAGCAGTAAATAGGTACTTGGGAGTTAGTCAGCTGTCACGGGCTGCTTCTTGGGGTGTGTGTGTGTGTGGTGTGGGGAAAAAAAAAAAAGTAGTTAGTAAACAGTTGATTGACAGTTGAGAGGCGGGCCGAAAGAGCAAAGCTCAACCCCCGTAAAACACAACTAGTAAACACACAAATTGTCAGAAAGCCTTTGAAACAGTACCTCATAAGAGGCTTGTGAAAAAACTGGAGATGCAGGCTGGAGTGAAAGGGAAGGTACTCCATTGGATAAAGGAGTACCTAAGCAACAGGAGACAACGAGTCAGAGTGAGGGGTGAGGTCTCAGATTGGTGAGACGTTACAAGTGTAGTCCCGCAGGGGTCAGTCCTTGGACCTATACTGTTTCTAGTATATGTAAATGATCTCCCAGAGGGAATAGACTCGTTTCTCTCAATGTTTGCTGATGATGCAAAAATTATGAGGATGATTGAAACAGAGTACGATAGTTTAAGGCTACAAGATGACCTAGACAACCTGAGTGAATGGTCCAACAAATGGCTGTTGAAGTTCAACCCGAGTAAATGCAAAGTAAAGAAACAAGGCAGTGGAAACAGGAGGCCAGACACAGGATACAAATTAGGATATGAAGAACTTAATTAAACAGACAGAGAGTAAGATCTAGGAGTTGATATCACACCAAACCTTCCTCCTGAAGCCCACATAAAAAGAATAACGTCTGTGGCATATGCGAGGCTGGCTAACATCAGAACAGCGTTCAGGAACCTGTGTAAGGAATAATTCAGAATTTTCTACACAACATATGTAAGGCCAATCCTGCAGTATGAGGCCCCAGCATGGAGCCCGTACCTTATCAAGCACCAGACGAAGATGGAAAAAGTCCAAAGGTACGCCACTAGAATAGTCCCAGAACTAAGAGGCATGAGTTACGAGGAAAGGCTGCGGGAAATGCACCTTAACGACACTGGAAGACAGAGGAGTAAGGTGAGACATGATCACAACCTACAAAATCCTCAGGGGAATCGACCCGGAAAACAAGGATAAACTATTCAATACTGGTGGTATGCGAACAAGGGGACACAGGTGAAAACTGAGTACCCACATGAGCCACAGGGACATTCGAAAGGAACTTTTTCAGTGTCCGAATAGTTACCGGATGGAATGCATTAGGCAGTGATGTGGTGGAGGCTGACTCCATACACCGCTTCAAATGTAGATATGATAGAGCCCAGAAGGCTCAGGAATCTGTACACCAGTTGATTGACAGTTGAGCGGCGGGACCAAAGAGCCAAAGCAAACTTTGTCAGTGATACGGGTCTGTAGTTAAGTGCCTCCTTCCTATCTCCTGTCTTGAAAACTGTACAACATTTGTGTGAATGTATTTAATTTTTTTTTATTTTTTTTTTATTTGTGTGTGTGTGTGTGTGTGTGTGTGTGTGTGTGTGTGTGTGTGTGTTTGTGTGTGTGTGTGTGTGTGTGTGTGTGTGTGTGTGTGTGTGTGTGTGTGTGTGTGTGTGTGTGTGTGTGTGTGTGTGTGTGTGTGTGTGTCTGTGTCTGTGTCTGTGTGTGTGTGTGTGTCTGTGTGTGTGTGTACTCACCTCACCTAATTGTGCTTGAGGGGGTTGAGCTCTGGCTCTTTGGTCCCGCCTCTCAACCGTCAATCAACAGGTGTACAGATTCCTGAGCCTACTGGGCTCTATCATATCTACACTTGAAACTGTGTATGGAGTCAGCCTCCACCACATTACTTCCTAATGTATTCCATTTGTCAACCACTCTGACACTAAAAAAGTTCTTTCTAATATCTCTGTGGCTCATTTGGGCATTTAGTTTCCATCTGTGTCCCCTAGTGTGTGTGCCCCTTGTGTTAAATAACCTGTCTTTATCTACCCCTATCAATTCCCTTCAGAATCTTGAATGTGGTGATCATGTCCCCCCTAACTCTTCTGTCTTCCAGCGAAGTGAGGTTTAATTCCCGTAGTCTCTCCTCGTAGCTCATACCTCTCAGCTCGGTACTAGTCTGATGGCAAACTGTTGAACCTTTTCCAGTTTGGTCTTATCCCTGACTAGATATGGACTCCATGCTGGGGCTGCATACTCTAGGATTGGCCTGACATATGTGGTATACAGTGTTCTGAAGGATTTCTTACACAAGTTTCTGATTGCCGTTCGCATGTTCGCCAGCCTGGCATATGCCACTGATGTTATCCGCTTGATATGTGCTGCAGGAAACAGGTCTGGCGTGATATCAACCCTCAAGTCTTATTCTCTCTCTGACTCATGAAGAATTTCTTCTCCCAGATGATACCTAGTATCTGACCTCCTGCTCCCTACGCCTATCTTCATTACATCACATTTGCTTGGTTTAAACTCTAACAACCATTTGTTTGACTATTCCTTCAGTTTGTCCAGGTCATCTTGAAGCCTTAAGCAGTCCTCCTCTGTCTTAATCTTTCTCATAATTTTGGCATCGTCAGCAAACATTAAGATAAATGAATCTATACCCTCCGGGAGATCATTTACATATATCAGAAACAAGATAGGACCGAGTACAGAGCCCTTTGGGACTCCACTGGTGACTTCACGCCAATATGAGGTCTCACCCCTCACCGTAACTCTCTGCTTCCTATTGCTTAGATACTCCCTTATCCACTTCAGCACCTTACCAGCTACACCTCCCTGTCTCTCCAGCTTATGCACCAGCCTCTTATGCGGTACTGTGTCAAAGGCTTTCCGACAATCCAAGAAAATGCAGTCTGCCCAGCTTTCTCTTTCTTGCTTAATCTTTGTCACCTGATCGTAGAATTCTATTAAGCCAGTCAGGCCAAATTTACCCTCCCTGAATCCTTGTCGGCGATTTGCCGCGAATTCCTTTCTCTCCAGATGTGTTACTAGGTTTTTTCTCACGAACTTCTCCATCACCTTGCATGGTATACAAGTCATGGACACTGGCCTGTAGTTCAGTGCCTCTTGCCTGTCGCCCTTTTTGTATATTGGGACCACATTCGCCGTCTTCCATATTTCTGGTAGGTCTCCCGTCTCCAGTGACCTACTATACACTATGGAGAGTGGCAAGCAAAGTGCCTCTGCACACTCTTACAGTGCCCATGGTGAGATCCCATCTGGACCAACACCCTTTCTAACATCCAGATCCATCAGGTGTCTCTTGACCTCCTCTCTCGTAATTTCGAACCCTTCCAAGGCCACCTTTTTTACTTCCCTCTCTCCTTGCACAGTAACCTCATCTTGTTCTGTTGTGAAGACCTCCTGGAATCTCTTGTTGAGTTCTTCACACACCTCTTTGTCATTCTCTGTATACCTATCCTCGTCTGTTCTAAGTTTCATTACCTGTTCTTTCACTGTTGTTTTCCTCCTGATGTGACTATGGAGTAGCTCTGATTCGGTCTTGGCTTTGTTTGCTATATCATTTTCATAATTTTTCTCTGCTTCTCTTCTCACCCTAACATACTCATTCCCGGTTCTCTGGTATCTCTCTCTGCTTTCTGGTATTCTGTTATTCCGGAAGTTCCTCCACGCCCTTTTGTTCAGTCCCTTTGCTTCCATACATGCCCTATTATACCATGGATTTTTCTTTTGCTTCTTGAATTTTTCCCTTTGGGCCGGGATGAACCTGTTTACTGCCTCCTGACACTTTTGGGTGACATAGTCCATAATATCTTGTACAGACTTATCTCTGAGGTTTGTGTCCCAAGGTATTTACCTTAGGAAACGTCTCATGTCCCCATTGTACCCCTTTCGGTAGGCCAGCCTTTTGTTTCCGACTTCCTTTTTGGGGGAGATAATTCCTAGCTCTAACAGGTACTCAGAGTTTAATACACTGTGATCACTTATTCCCAAGGATGCTTCCATTTTAACTTCCCTTATATCCCACTCATTTAGGGTAAATATAAGATTGAGCATGGCTGGTTCATCTTCTCCTCTCATTCTTGTTGGTTCTTTGATGTGTTGGCTTAGAAAGTGTCTTGTTGCCACGTCCAGCAGCTAAGCTCTCCATGTTTCTAGTCCTCCATGCGGATCTCTGTTCTTCCAGTCTATTTTCTCTTTGTTGAAGTCTCTCATGATTAGTAGTCCAGATCCATTCCTGCTGGCAATAAAAGCTGCTCTCTCTATTACGTTAATGGTGACCATGTTGTTTCTATCATATTCCTGTCTGGGTCTTCTGTCATTTGGTAGTGAATTATATATATGACTACGACTATAATTTTTTGTCCTCCAGTTGTTATGGTACCTGCTATATAGTCACTGAAACACTCACTGCCCTGAATGACCATCTCCTCAAAGTTCCAGCCCTTTCTTTGTGTGTCTGTGTGTGTGTGTGTGTGTGTGTGTGTGTGTGTGTGTGTGTGTGTGTGTGTGTGTGTGTGTGTGTACTCACCTATTTGTACTCACCTATTTGTGCTTGCAGGATCGAGCATTGACTCTTGGATCCCGCCTTTCCAGCTATCGGTTGTTTACATCAATGACTCCTGTCCCATTTCCCTATCATACCTAATTTTGAAATTATGAGTAGAGTTTGCTTCCACATCCTGTTCTCCAAGTGCATTCCATTTTTGCACTACTCTCACGCTAAAAGAAAGCTTCCTAACATCTCTGTGACTCATCTGAGTTTCCAGTTTCCACCCATGTCCCCTCGTTCTGTTATTATTACCTGTGAACATTTCATCTATTTCCACTTTGTCAATTCCCCTGAGTATTTATATGTTCCCATCATATCTCCTCTCTCCCTTCTTTTCTCTAGTGTCGTAAGGTTCAGTTCCTTCAGACGCTCTTCATATCCCATCCCTCGTAACTCTGGGACAAGCCTCGTCGCAAACCTCTGAACCCTTTCTAGTTTCCTTATGTGTTTCTTCAGGTGGGGGCTCCATCATGGCGCGGCATACTCCAAGATTGGTCCCACGTAGGCAGTGTAAAGCGCCCTAAAAGCCTCCTCACTTAGGTTTCTGAATGAAGTTCTAATTTGTGCCAGTGTAGAGTATGCTGCTGTTGTTATCCTATTTATATGTGCCTCAGGAGTTAGATTAAGTGTCACATCCACTCCCAGGTCTCTTTCTCGAATCGTTACAGGTAGGCAGTTCCCCTTCATTGTGTACTGTCCTTTTGGTCGTCTATCACCTGATCCCATTTCCATAACTTTACATTTACTGGTGTTGAACTCCAGTAGCCATTTCCCTGACCATCTCTGCAACCTATTTAAGTCCTCTTGGAGGATCCTAGAATCCTCATCAGTCATAACTCTTTTCATTAATTTTGCGTCATCCGCAAATATTGACATGTATGATTCCACTCCGTAAACATATTATTTACGAAAATTAGAAAGAGCATTGGGCCCAACACCGATCTTTGAGGTACTCCACTCGTTACTGTTCGCCAGTCCGACTTCTTGCCCCTTACCATTACCCTCTGGCTCCTTCCTGTTAGGTAGTTCCTTATCCATGCTAGGACCTTTCCCCCCACCCCCGCCTGCCTCTCGAGATTGAACAGCAGTCTCATGTGCGGTACTGTATCAAAGGCCTTTTAGCAGTCAAGAAATATGCAGTCTGCCCAGCCTTCTCTGTCCTGCTTTATCCTTGTTACTTTGTCATAGAATTCTAAAAGGTTTGTTAGGCATGATTTCCCTGTCCAGAATCCATGTTGGTGCTTGTTTACCAACCCAATGCTCTCCAGGTGCTCAACAAGTCTTAGCCTAATTATTCTTTCAAGTATTTTGCAGGGGATGCTTGTCAGTGATACGGGTCTGTAGTTAAGTGCCTCCTCCCTATCACCTTTCTTGAAAATCGGTACAACATTTGCCTCCTTCCGGCAACTGGGCAATTCCTCCCGACATAAGTGACTCATTACAGATCATTGCCAGAGGCACGCTGAGAGCCTGCGCTGCCTCTTTTAGTATCCACGGTGATACTTTGTCTGGTCCAACCGCTTTAGTTGCATCCAGTGTTGTCAACTGTTTCGTTACCTCCTCTGCTGTCATCTCTATATCTGATCTAGGGTAATCTCTTCTAACAATGGAAGCCACTCAGGCTCGGTTGTGAACACTCCATGGAAACTTGCATTCAGTACCGCACAGATTTCTTTGTCGCTTTCTGTATATGCCTCTTTTTGTTTTCCTCAGTCTTGTTACTTGGTCATTTACCGACATCTTCCTTCTTATATATGTTAATATAATTGTTCCTAGCTCTGTTACATCTAATCCTGTTGTCCTTTGTTCTTTGTCTTGTGTACTTCCTCCACTCCCTCCTGCTTCTCACCTTTGCTTCCTGACACTGTCTATTAAACCATGGGTTATTATATTCCCTCCTGCTTTTTTCCTTTACTGTTGGAATAAATCTCTCTTCAGCCTCCTTGAATTTCCATATGACTTGGTTCATCATATCTTGCACTGTTTTTCCTCTAATTTCTTCCTCCCACTGCACTTCTCCCAGGTAGTCCCTTATCCTTCTGTAGTCCCCTCTTCTGTAATCAAGTCTCCTTACTCGGACCTCTTGTCCTTTGGTCACAATTTTAAGCTCCTTCCTGTAGTCAAAGACTAGGACACAATGGTCACTGGCTCCTAGTGGTATTTGATGTTCTAAATGCACGATCTCTTCTACATTCTGGGTGAAAACGAGGTCTAATAGGCTGGGCGTATCCCCTCCCCTTTCCCTAGTGTCTTCCTTCACATGCTGGGTTAGGAAATTCCTGTCAATAACGACTACTAGCTTCGCTCCCCAAGTCTCTTCCTCGCCATGGGGGATTCTTCGTTTCCCAATCTATCTCTCCATGATTTAGGTCCCTCATGATCAGCAGCTTCGCTCTCATTCTATGCAATATAGTTGCTGCCCTCTGCAGTTCATCTATACATGCCTGTAGTTCATCTATACATGCCTATACATGTATGTATGTGTGTGTGTGTGTGTGTGTGTGTGTGTGTGTGTGTGTGTGTGTGTGTGTGTGTGTGTGTATGTGTGTGTGTGTGTGTGTGTGTGTGTGTACTCACCTAATTGTACTCACCTAATTGTGCTTGCGGGGGTTGAGCTCTGGCTCTTTGGTCCCGCCTCTCAACAGTCAATCAACTGGTGTACAGATTCCTGAGCCTATTGGGCTCTATCATATCTACATTTGAAACTGTGTATGGAGTCAGCCTCCACCACATCACTTCCCAATGCATTCCATTTACTAACTACTCTGACACTGAAAAAGTTCCTTTTAACGTCTCTGTGGCTCATTTGGGTACTCAGCTTCCACCTGTGTCCCCTTGTTCGCGTCCCACCAGTGTTGAATAGTTCATCCTTGTTTACCCGGTCGATTCCTCTGAGGATTTTGTAGGTTGTGATCATGTCCCCCCTTACTCTTCTGTCTTCCAGTGTCGTAAGGTGCATTTCCCGCAGCCTTTCCTCATAACTCATGCCTCTTAGTTCTGGGACTAGTCTAGTAGCATACCTTTGGACTTTTTCCAGCGTCGTCTTGTGCTTGACAAGGTACGGGCTCCATGCTGGGGCCGCATACTCCAGGATTGGTCTTACATATGTGGTGTACAAGATTCTGAATGATTCCTTACACAGGTTCCAGAACGCCGTTCTGATGTTAGCCAGCCTCGCATATGCCGCAGACGTTATTCTCTTTATGTGGGCTTCAGGAGACAGGTTTGGTGTGATATCAACTCCTAGATCTTTCTCTCTGTCTGTTTCATTAGGTACTTCATCTCATATTCTGTATCCTGTGCCTGGCCTCCTGTTTCCACTGCCTGGTTTCATTACTTTGCATTTACTCGGGTTGAACTTCAACAGCCATTTGTTGGACCATTCACTCAGTCTATCCAGGTCATCTTGTAGCCTCCTACTATCATCCTCTGTTTCAATCCTCCTCATAATTTTTGCATCGTCGGCAAACATTGAGAGGAACGAATCTATACCCTCTGGGAGATCATTTACATATACCAGAAACAGTATAGGTCCAAGGACTGACCCCTGCGGGACTCCACTTGTGACGTCTCGCCAATCTGAGACCTCAACCCTCACACAGACTCGTTGTCTCCTGTTGCTTAGGTACTCCTCTATCCACCGGAGTACCTTCCCTCTCACTCCAGCCTGCATCTCCAACTTTCGCACTAGCCTCTTGTGTGGCACTGTATCAAAGGCTTTCTGACAATCCAAAAATATGCAGTCTGCCCACCCTTCTCTTTCTTGCCTTATTTTTGTTGCCTGGTCGTAGAATTCAAGTAACCCTGTGAGGCAGGACCTGCCATCCCTGAACCCATGTTGATGCTGTGTTACAAAGTTCCTTCGCTCCAGATGCTTCACTAGTTTTTTTCGCACAATCTTCTCCATCAGCTTGCATGGTATGCAGGTTAGGGACACTGGCCTGTAGTTCAGTGCCTCCTGTCTATTCCCTTTCTTGTATATCGGGACTACGTTAGCTGCTTTCCAAATATCTGGCAGTTCCCCTGTTGCCAGTGATTTGTTATACACTATGGAGAGTGGTAGGCACAGTTCTCTTGCTCCTTCCTTTAGAACCCAAGGGGAGATTCCATCTGGGCCTATAGCCTTCGTCACGTCCAACTCTAGTAAACACTTCCTTACTTCCCCACTGGTAATCTCAAACTCTTCCAGTGGTTCCTGGTTAGCTATTCCCTCACTTACCTCTGGAATTTCTCCTTGCTCTAAGGTGAAGACCTCCTGTGTGTGTGTGTGTGTGTGTGTGTGTGTGTGTGTGTGTGTGTGTGTGTGTGTGTGTGTGTGTGTGTGTGTGTGTGTGTGTGTGTGTGTGTGTATGTGTGTGTGTGTACCCACCTATTTGTACTCACCTATTTTTGCTTGTGGGGGTTGAGCTTTGGCTCTTTGGTCCCGCCTCTCAACTGTCAATCAACTGGTGTACAGATACCTGAGCCTACTGGGCTCTATCATATCTACATTTGAAACTGTGTATGGAGTCAGCCTCCACCACATCACTGCCTAATGCATTCCATCCGTTAACTACTCTGACACTGAAAAAGTTCCTTCTAACGTATCTGTGGCTCATGTGGGTACTCAGTTTCCACCTGTGTCCCCTTGTTCGCATCCCACCAGTGTTGAATAGTTTATCCTTGTTTACCCGGTCGATTCCTCTGAGGATTTTGTAGGTTGTGATCATGTCTCTCCTTACTCTTCTGTCTTCCAGTGTCGTAAGGTGCATTTCCCGCAGCCTTTCCTCGTAACCAATGCCTCTTAGTTCTAGGACAAGTCTAGTGGTATACCTTTGGACTTTTTCCAGCTTCGTCTTGTGCTTGACAAGGTACGGGCTCCATGCTGGGGCCGCATACTCCACGACTGGTCTTACATATGTGGTGTACAAGATTCTGAACGATTCCTTACACAGGTTCCTGAACGCGGTTCTGATGTTAGCCAGCCTCGCATATGCCGCAGACGTTATTCTTTTTATGTGGGCTTCATGAGACAGGTTTGGTGTGATATCAGCTCCTAAATCTTTCTATCTGTCCGTTTCATTAAGTACTTCATCTCATATTCTGTATCCTGTGTCTGGCCTCCTGTTTCCACTGCCTAATTTCATTACTTTGCATTTTCTCGGGTTGAACTTCAACAGCGATTTGTTGGACCATTCACTCAGTCTGTCTAGGTCATCTTGTAGCCTCGTACTATCGTCCTCAGTTTCAATCCTTCTCATAATTTTTGCATCATCAGCAAACATTGAGAGAAACGATTCTATACCCTCTGGGAGATCATTTACATATGTCAGAAACTGCATAGGTCGAAGGACTGACCCTTGCGGGAATCCACTCGTTACGTCTCGCCAATCTGAGACCTCACCCCTCACAGGGACTCGTCTCCTGTTGCTTAGGTACTCCTTTACCCAATGGAGTACCTTCCCTTTCACTCCAGCCTGCATCTCCAGCTTTTTCACTAGACTCTAGTGTTACACTGTATCAAAGGCTTTCTGACAATCAAAAAATATGCAGTCTGCCCACCCTTATCTTTCTTGCCTTATTTTTGTTGCCTGGTCACAGAATTCAAGTAACCCTGTGAGGCAGGACCTGCCATCCCTGAACCCATGTTGGTGCTGTGTTACAAAGTTCTTTCGCACCAGGTGCTCCACTAGCTTTCTTCGCACAATCTTCTCCATCAGCTTGCATGGTATGCAGGTTAGGGACACTGGCCTGTAATTCAGTGCCTCCTGTCTATCCCCTTTCTTGTATATCGGGACTATATTAGCTGCTTTCTGAATTTCTGGCAGTTCCCCCTGTTGCCAGAGATTTCTTATGCACTATGGTGAGTGGTAGGCACAGTTCTTCTGCTCCATCCTTTAGTATCTAATGGGAGATTCCATCTGGGCCTATAGCCTTTGTCACATCCAACTCTAGTAAACACTTCCTTACTTCCCCACTGGTAATCTCAAACTCTACCAGTGGTTCCTGGTTGGCTATTCCCTCTCTAATCTCTGTGATTTCTCCTTGCTCTAAGGTGAAGACCTCCTGGAATTTCTTATTCAGTTCCTCACACACTTCCTTGTCGTTTGTAGTGAATCCTTCTGTCCCTATCCTTAATTTCATAACCTGTACCTTTTCTGTTGTTTTTCTCCTGATGTGGCTATGCAGCAATTTAGGTTGAGTCTTTGCCTTGCCTGCGATGACATTTTCGTATGATCTTTCTGCCTCTCTTCTCGTCCTGACATATTCATTCCTGGCATTCTGGTATCTTTCTCTGCTCTCCAGTGTCATGTTATTCCTATAGTTTCTCCTCCATGCCCTTTTACTTTGCTGTTTAGCAAGCCTACATCTCTGATTAAACCATGGGTTTCTCATCTTCATTTCACTGTTTTCCTTTTGGGCTGGGACAAACTTGTTTGCTGCGTCCTTGCACTTTTGCGTGATGTAGTCCATCATATCTTGGGCCGTCTTTTCCCTGAGCTCTGTTTCCCCATGCTATATTTGTTAGGAATTTTCTTATCTCCTCATAGTTTCCCTTTCGGTATGCTAACCTTTTGGTTTCGGTATCCCTCCTCGAGTTCAATAACCCTTCTTCAATCAGGTACTCAAACACCAATACACTGTTTCTCTCATTCCTACTGGGGCCTCAAAACCGATTTCTCTTATGTCAGAGTCGTTCAGGGTGAAGACCAGGTCGAGTCTCGCTGGTTCATCATTTCCTCTCATCCTTGTGGGTTCTCTGACATGCTGGCTTAAAAAGTTTCTAGTCACCACCTCCAGTAGTTTGGCTCTCCACATATCCTCGCCTCCATGCAGTTCCTTGTTCTCCCAGTCAATCTTTCCGTGATTGAAGTCGCCCATGATGAGCAGGTGGGGATCTATTTTTACAGGCAGCAGAGGCTGCCCTCTCAATTATAGTGTTAACTGCCATGTTGTTGTTTTCGTACTCTTGACTGGGTCTTATGTCATTTGATGGAGGGTTATATATTACTGCTACTACTATTATTCGTCCTCCCATTGTCATGGTGCCTGCTATGTAGTCTCTGAAACCCACACAGCCCAGGATAGTAATCTTCTTAAAACTCCATTCCTTTCTCATGAGTACGGCCACTCCGCCTCCTCCCCTACCTTCCCTCTCTTTCCTTATTACAGTGTACTCCTGGGGAAACACGGCATTCGTTATGATTCCAGAGAGTTTTGTTTCAGTGAGTCCGATTACATCTGGGTTCACTTCTTGTGCTCTTTCCCTTAGTTCACTTGCCTTGCTTGTGATCCCATCTATGTTCGAGTACATTACCCTAAAACTGACTCTCTTCTGATTCTCCTCTAGGGGGGATGGACCTGTGGGGTCTGGGGTGAGCGGGAGCTGGGAGGATCTGGTATGGGGAGACTGGTGGAGGAGGAAGGGCTTGTGGTGGGGGGGAGTTGGGGAGGGGGAGGGTAGGGGGGGTGAGTGGGAGTGTTGGGGGGGTGGGTGAGAGGGGGGAATGAGTGGGGGAGGGTTGGGAGGTGGGTGAAAGAGGGAGGGATGGGGGGGGTGAGATGGGGAGGGTTGAGGGGGGGAGGGTTGAGGGGGGGTGAGAGGGGGGAGGTTTGGGGGGGTGAGTGGGGAAGGGTTGGGGGATGGGGGAGAAGGGGGGGATTGGGGGGCAGTAAAGGGGGGAAGGCTTGGGGGGCATGGGAGGAAAGGGAAGGCTGAGGTGGGTGAGGAAGAGGGGAGGGTTTTGGGGATACCTGGTTGATACCTGGTTGATGGGGTTCTGGGAGTTCTTCTACTCCCCAAGCCCGGCCCGAGGCCAGGCTCGACTTGTGAGAGTTTGGTCCAACAGGCTGTTGCTTGGAGCGGCCCGCAGGCCCACATACCCACCACAGTTCGGTTGGTCCGGCACTCGTTGGAGGAATAAATCTAGTTTCCTCTTGAAAATGTCCACGGTTGTTCCGGCAATATTTCTTATGCTTGCTGGGAGGACGTTGAACAGGGAGTGGTGGAGAGGGGAAGGCTTAGGTGGGATGGGGGAGAGTAGGGAGCTTAAAGGGGCGGGGGAGAACGGAGGGCTTGTGGGTGGGAGAGACAGGAGGGCTTGGGGGATTGGGGAGAAGGGAGGTCCTGGGGGGAGGGCGCCTTAGGTGGGTACTTAGTGGGGGGGCTGACAGGGGGTTGGGGCAGGTAGGGTGTCTTTTGGGTAGAATGTGGGGGTGGTGCCGCACTCCCTGTAGCTAGTGCACTGTTTGAGGAGGGTTTCCCACTCCCATCTGGGATTGTAGGGATCGGGGTTGTGGCTCCCTGTTTCCTTTCTCTCTCCCTGCGCTCCTTCATCGCGTCTGCTGCCTGCTTTCTCTCTTCCCTTGTCATATCCCTCTGCAGGAATACTTTTTTGAATTTCTCTACATTTGCTAGACCGCTCTTCCTTGCTAACAGTTCCTCTTTCATGATTTCGCTCATGAATACCATCTTTATCATTCCGTCTCTGTCCTTGTTGTAATTTTCAAGCCTGAAAACCTTTTCAACATTTTGTTCAGTTCTTTCATTCCTTACCTCTTTAAGGATCTCGGTAACTATATTCTTGTCCTTGTCTATCTGCTCCTTTGGTCTTGTCCCTGTTTGCTCTTTAATGCCTGCTACTACTACTGCTCTTTTTCTCTCTATCAACCGGCTAGTACATCTAGCTGCTTCCTGAGAGGAAGCCACTTCCATGGCAACCTCCTTAATTGCAGACCTAGCTTCAGGGCTCTTTTTAAGCATTTCAGCAAATGAGAGCTGAGGTGTGGAGGTCCCCTCCACCGTAGCATTCCTGTCTCCCTGAGGCATGGTTTGTGTCTGGTATTGTGGAGAAGTCTCCTTCAGGCATCTTCTCTCCTCCTTTGCTGCCGTTAGTTCAACCTGCAGGTTGGCAACTGTCTCCCTCATTAACCTCAGTCCTTCACTGAATTCATCCCACATTTGCTGGAAAAGTTTCTTCATCCAGGCCTCTGTTCCACCCCATCCCCTGAATTTGTTCCTGCCACTATTGTCGTCCTGTGTTCGTCACCCCAAGTTCGTGTCCCTTCCATGTTTCCCTCTCCCCTCTCCCCTCTTCCCTCTCCCCTCTCCCCTTTCCCTCTCCCTCTCCCTCTCCCAGGGAGAGGGAGAGGGAGAAAGAGAGAAAGAGAGAGAGAGAGAGAGAGAGAGAGAGAGAGAGAGAGAGAGAGAGAGAGAGAGAGAGAGAGAGAGAGAGAGAGATAGAGATAGAGAGAGAGAGAGAGAGAGAGAGAGAGAGAGAGAGAGATAGAGATAGAGAGAGAGAGACAGAGAGAGATAGAGATAGAGATAGAGATAGAGAGAGAGAGTGAGAGAGAGAGAGAGAGAGAGAGAGAGAGAGAGAGAGAGAGAGAGAGAGAGAGAGAGAGAGAGAGAGAGAGAGAGAGAGAGAGAGAGAGAGAGTGTGAGAGAGAGAGAGAGAGAGAGAGATAGAGATAGAGATAGAGAGAGATAGAGAGAGAGAGAGAGAGAGAGAGAGAGAGAGAGAGAGAGAGAGAGAGAGAGAGAGAGAGAGAGAGAGAGAGAGAGAGAGAGAGAGGCCTTACCTTACCACCAATTCAAAACATCCCACAGCACAAACACGTGTT
Source organism: Procambarus clarkii (assembly GCF_040958095.1). Classification (NCBI taxonomy): domain Eukaryota; kingdom Metazoa; phylum Arthropoda; class Malacostraca; order Decapoda; family Cambaridae; genus Procambarus; species Procambarus clarkii. The sequence continues at coordinate 18,320,227 of NC_091183.1, forward strand.
AGGTACTGTTGACAGTGGTGTGTAGGCCTGCTGTCTCCATCCACGCCGCTGCCAGGCGAAGGTCCCTCCAACTTGTCGCTATATATCACCAGTATTCTGCTTCTTGTTCCTTTTAGCACCGATATAGTTCAATGCCACACGTTTAGAATCACTTCTTTACTATTCTATTCACTACTTGTTATGATCTTCACTATCACATCTAGTTGTATACACTCTGACCATGCAGTGGCCCACGTGCTTGTCCTGGCATTGATGTAGTCCCTCTGAACTTGTCTAATATGCACTATCGGACACTATCCATAAGTTTTCTAGTTTCAAATTGGTGTGTTGCACTTTGTATTATCACTGAACACCGAATTTCACGTGTATCTCTCTGATATCCCAATATATAAAGCCTTATTGACAAGCGCGGCGCAACGTGACCACCTTCCTCACCCACGAAAAATGAAGTGTGTGTGTGTGTGTTATCACTTAGTTGTGCTTGCGGGGGTTGAGATCTGGCTCTTTAGTCCCGACTCTCAACCGTCAATCAACAGCTGTACAGGTTCCTGAGCCTATTGGGCTCTATCATATCTACACATGAAACTGTGTATGGAGTCAGCCTCCACCACATTACTTCCTAATGCATTCCATTTGTCAACCACTCTGACACTAAAAAAGTTCTTTCTAGTGTATGTGTGTGTGTGTGTGTGTATGTGTGTGTGTGTGTGTGTGTGTGTGTGTGTGTGTGTGTGTGTGTGTGTGTGTGTGTGTGTGTGTGTGTGTGTGTGTGTGTGTTTGTACTCACCTATTTGTACTCACCTATTTGTGCTTGTGGGGATGGAGCTTTGGCTCTTTGGTCCCGCCTCTCAACTGTTAAACTCTCAACTGTGTGTGTGTGTGTGTACTCACCTAGTTGTACTCACCTAGTTTTGTTTGCAGGGGTTGAGCTCTGGCTCTTTGGTCCCGCCTCTCAACCGTCAATCAACTGATGTACAGATTCCTGAGCCTACTGGGCTCAGTCATATCTACATTTGAAACTGTGTATGGAGTCAGCCTCCACCACATCACTTCCTAGTGCATTCCATTTACTAACTACTCTGACACTGAAAAAGTTCTTTCTAATGTCTCTGTGGCTCATTTGGGTACTCAGCTTCCACCTGTGTCCCCTTGTGCGTGTGCCACCCGTGTTAAATAATCCATCCTTGTCCACCCTGTCAATTCCCCTGAGAATTTTGTATGTGGTAATCATGTCTCCCCTAGCTCTTCTGTCTTCCAGCGACGTGAGGAGCAGTTAACGTAGTCTGTCCTCATAACTCATGCCTCTTAGTTCTGTTACTAACCTAGTGGCATACCTCTGAACTTTTTCCATCTTCGTCTTGTGCTTGACTAGGTACGGACTCCATGCTGGGGCTGCATACTCCAGGATTGGTCTTACATATGTGGTGTACAAGATTCTGAATTATTCCTTACACAGGTTCCTGAACGCTGTTCTGATGTTAGCCAGCCTCGCATATGCCGCAGACGTTATTCTTTTTATGTGGGCTTCAGGAGACAGGTTTGGCGTCATATCAACTCCAAGATCTTTCTCTCTGTCCGTTTCGTGAAGGATTTCATCTCCCATTCGGTATCCAGTGACTGGCCTCCTAGTTTCATTACCTTACATTTACTTGGGTTCAACTTTAGTAGCCATTTGTCGGACCATTCCTTCAGTCTGTCTAGGTCATCTTGTAGCCTCATACTATCCTCCTCTGTCCTGATCCTCCTCATAATTTTCGCGTCATCAGCAAACATGGAGAGGAACGAGTCAATACGAAAATGATCTTCCTTCTGGAAGATCATTTACGTATATCAGAAACAGTATAGGTCCAAGGACTGATCCCTGTGGGACTCCACTGGTGACTCCCCGCCACTCCGAGACCTCACCTCTCACGGTGACTCGCTGTCCTGTTGCTTAGGTACTCTCTTATCCAGTGGAGTACCTTCCCTTTCACTCCTGCCTGCATCTCCAGTTTGTGCACTAGTCTCTTATGTGGTACTGTGTCAAAAGCTTTCTGGCATTCCAGAAATATGCAGTCTGCCCAGCCATTTCTCTCTTGCCTGATTTTTGTTGCCTTGTCATAGAACTCAATTAATCCTGCTAGGCATGAGTTGACATCTCTGAACCCATGTTGATGTTGTGTTACAAAGTTCTTTTGCTCCAGGTGTGCCACTAGCTTTTTTCGCACAATCTTTTCCGTCGTCTTGCATGGAATGCAAGTTAGGAACACTGGCCTGTTCAGTGCCTCCTGCCTGTCACCCTTCTTGTATATTGATACTACATTGGCCGTCTTCCAAATTTTTGACATTTCGCCTGTTACCAGTGATTTGTTGTACACTATGGAGAGTGGTAGGCACAGAGCCTCTGCTCCTTCCTTAAGGATCCATGGTGAGATTCCATCCGGGCCTATAGCCTTTGTCACGTCCAAATCTAGCAGATGCTTCCTCACCTCCCCACTGGTAATCTCAAACTCCTCTAGTGGTGTCTGGGTTGGTGTTCCCTCCCTTATTTCTAGGACTTCTCCTTGCTCTGAGGTGAAGACTTCCTGGAATTTCTTATTGAGTTCCTCGCACACTTCCTTGTCGTTTGTAGTGAATCTTTCTGCCCCTATCCTCAGTTTCATTACCTGTTCCTTCAATGTTGTTTTCCTCCTGATGTGGCTATGCAGCAGTTTGCGTTGAGTGTTTGCCTTGCTCGCTATGTCATTTTCATATTGCCTCACTACCTCTCTTCCCCCCCTGACGTATTCATTCCTGGCTCTCTGGTATCTTTCTCTGCTCTCTAGTGTTCTGTTGTTTCTATAGTTTCTCCATGCCCTTTTACTTAGCTGCTTTGCTAGCTTGCAACTCTGATTAAACCATGGGGTTCTCATTTCCATTTAATTTTTGTTAATGTCTGTGTGTGTGTGTGTGTAATTACCTAAGTGTAATTATCTAAGTGGGGTTACAGGATGAAAGCTACGCTCGTGGTGTCCCGTCTTCCCAGCACTCTTTGTCATGTAATGCTTTGAAACTACTGACGGTCTTGGCCTCCACCACCTTCTCCCCTAACTTGTTCCAACCGTCTACCACTCTGTTTGCGAAAGTGAATTTTCTTATATTTCTTCGGCATCTGTGTTTAGCTAGTTTAAATCTATGACCTCTTGTTCTTAAAGTTCCAGGTCTCAGAAAATCTCCCTATCGATTTTATCAATTCCTGTTACTATTTTGTATGTAGTGATCATATCACCTCTTTTTCTTCTGTCTTCGAGTTTTGGCATATTTAATGCCTTTACCCTCTCCTCGTAGCTCTTGCCCTTCAGTTCTGGAAGCCACTTAGTAGCATGTCTTTGCACCTTTTCCAGTTTGTTGATGTGCTTCTTAAGATATGGGCACCACACAACCGCTGCATATTCTAGCTTTGGCCTAACAAAAGTCGTGAACAATTTCTTTAGTATATCGCCATCCATGTATTTAAAAGCAATTCTAAAGTTAGAAAGCGTAGCATAGGCTCCTTGCACAATATTCTTTGTGTGGTCCTCAGGTGATAGTTTTCTATCTAGAACCACCCCTAGATCTCTTTCTTTATCAGAATTCTTTAAAGATTTCTCACATAATATATAGGTTGTGTGGGGTCTATGTTCTCCTATTCCACATTCCATAACATGACATTTATTGACATTAAATTCCATTTGCCAAGTGGTGATCCATATACTTATTTTGTGCAGGTCATCTTGAAGGGCATGACAATCATCTATGTTTCTTATCCTTCCTATTATCTTAGCATCATCAGCAAACATGTTCATATAATTCTGTATACCAACTGGTAGAGTGTGTGTGTGTGTGTGTGTGTGTGTGTGTGTGTGTGTGTGTGTGTGTGTGTGTGTGTGTGTGTGTGTGTGTGTGTGTGTGTGTGTGGGTTGCGTGTGTGTGTGTGTGTGTGTGTGTGTGTGTACTCACCTAGTTGTACTCACCTAGTTGTGCTTGCGGGGGCTGAGCTCTGGCTCTTTGGTCCCGCCTCTCAACCGTCAATCAACAAGTGTACAGGTTCCTGAGCCTATTGGGCTCTATCATATCTACACTTGAAACTGTGTATGGAGTCAGCCTCCACCACATTGCTTCCTAATGCATTCCATTTGTCAACCACTCTGACACTAAAAAAGTTCTTTCTAATATATCTGTGGGTCATTTGGGCACTCAGTTTCCACCTGTGTCCCCTAGTGCGTGTGCCCCTTGTGTTAAATAGCCTATCTTTATCAACCCTGTCGATTCCCTTGAGAATCTTGAATGTGATGATCATGTCCCCCCTAACTCTTCTGTCTTCCAACGAAGTGAGGTTCAATTCCCGTAGTCTCTCCTCGTAGCTCATACCTCTCAGCTCGGGTACTAGTCTGGTGGCAAACCTTTGAACCTTTTCCAGTTTAGTCTTATGCTTGACTAGATATGGACTCCATGCTGGAGCCGCATACTCCATTATTGGTGTGACATATGTGGTATATAATGTTCTGAAAGATTCCTTA